>NW_027142021.1:0-300000 GCF_036365525.1 Heterodontus francisci | reverse complement strand
GTCAGTGTGTGTCTTTGTTACTGGGTGTCAGTGTCTGTCTTTGTTACTTGGTGTCAGTGTGTGTCTGTGTTACTGGGTGTCAGTCTGTTTGTTTGTGTTACTTGGTGTAAGTGTGTGTTTTTGTTACTTGGTGTAAGTGTATGTCTGTGTTACTGGGGGTCAGTGTATGTCTTTGTTCCTGGGTGTCAGTGTATGTCTTTGTGACTTGGTGTCAGTGTATGTGTTTGCGACTTGGTGTCAGTGTATGTCTTTGTTACTGGGTATCAGTGCATGTCTTTGTTACTTGGTGTCAGTGTATGTGTTTGCGACTTGGTGTCAGTGTATGTCTTTGTTACTGGGTATCAGTGCATGTCTTTGTTACTTGCTGTCAGTGTATGTCTTTGTTACCTGGTGTAAGTGTATGTCTTTGTGACTTGGTGTAAGTTTGTGTCTTTGTTACTTGGTGTCAGTGTATGTCTTTTTTACTTGGTGTCAGTGTATGTCTTTGTTAATGGGTGTCAGTGTATGTCTTTGTGACTTGGTGTCAGTGTATGTCTTTGTTACTAGGTGTCAGTGACTGTCTTCGTTACTTGGTGTCAGTGTGTGTCTGCGTTACTGGGTGTCAGTGTATGTCTTTGTTACTAGGTGTAAATGTATGTCTTTGCTACTTGGTGTCAGTGTATGTGTTTGAGACTTGGTGATAGTGTATGTCTTTGTTACTTGGTGTAAGTGTATGTCTTTGTTACTTGGTGTAGGTGTGTGTCTTTGTTACTTGGTGTCAGTGTATGTCTTTGTTAGTTGGTGTCAGTGTAAGTCTTTGTAACTGGGTGTCAGTGTGTGTCTTTGTTACTGGGTGTCATTGTCTGTCTTTGTTACTTGGCGTCAGTGTGTGTCTGTGTTACTGGGTGTCAGTCTGTTTGTTTGTGTTACTGGGTGTCAGTGTGTGTCTGTGTTACTTGGTGTAAGTGTGTGTCTTTGTTACTGGGTGTCAGTCTATGTCTTTGTTACTTGGTGTAAGTGTGTGTCTGTGTTACTGGGTATCAGTGTCTGTCTTTGTTACTTGGTGTAAGTGTGTGTCTGTGTCACTTGCTATCAGTGGATGTCTTTGTGACTTGGTGTCAGTGTATGTCTTTGTTACTTGGTGTCAGCGTATGTCTTTGTTAATTGGTGTCAGTGTGTGTCTGTGTTACTGGGTATCAGTGTATGTCTTTGTGACTTGGTGTCAGTGTATGTCTTTGTGACTTGGTGTGAGTTTATGTCTTTGTTACTGATTCTTAGTGTTTCTCTGTGTTACTGGGTGTCAGTGTGTATCTGTGACACTAGATGTCAGTATTTAGTTTAGTTTGGAGATACAGCACTTAAACAGGCCCTGCGGCCCACCGAGTCTGTGCCGACCATCAACCACACATTTATATTAATCCTACACGAATCCCGTATTACTATCACATCCCCACCTGTCCCCATATATTTTCCTACCAACGACGTATACTAGGGACAATTTATGATGGCCAATTAACCTATCAACATGCAAGTCTTTGGCATGTGGGAGGAAACCGGAGCACCCGGAGGAAACCCACGCAGACACAGGGAGAACTAGCAAACTCTGCACAGGCAGTACCCAGAATCGAACCCGGGTCCCTGGAGCTGTGAGACTGCGGTGCTAACCACTGCGCCAATGTGCCCCCCACCCCCGTGGTGTGCGCATGTGTTACTGGGTATCAGTGTATGTCTTTGTTAATTGGTGTCAGTGCATGTCTGTATTACTTGGTGTAAGTGTGTGTCTTTGTTACTTGGTGTAAGTGTATGTCTTTGTTACTTGGTGTCAGTGTATGTCTTTGTTACTTGGTGTCAGTGTATGTCTTTGTTACTGGGTGTCAGTGTATGTCTTTGTGACTTGGTGTCAGTGTATGTCTTTGTTACTAGGTGTCAGTGACTGTCTTCGTTACTTGGTGTCAGTGTGTGTCTGCGTTACTGGGTGTCAGTGTATGTCTTTGTTACTAGGTGTAAATGTATGTCTTTGCTACTTGGTGTCAGTGTATGTGTTTGAGACTTGGTGATAGTGTATGTCTTTGTTACTTGGTGTAAGTGTATGTCTTTGTTAATTGGTGTCAGTGTATGTCTTTGTAACTGGGTGTCAGTGTGTGTCTTTGTTACTGGGTGTCAGTGTCTGTTTTTGTTACTTGGTGTCAGTGTGTGTCTGTGTTACTGGGTGTAAGTGTGTGTCTGTGTTACTTGCTATCAGTGTATGTCTTTGTGACTTGGTGTCAGTGTATGTCTTTGTTACTTGGTGTAAGTGTGTGTCTGTGTTACTGGGTATCAGTGTATGCCTTTGTTACTTGGTGTAAGTGTATGTCTTTGTTTCCTGGTGTCAGTGTATGACTTTGTTACTTGGTGTCAGTGTATGTCTTTGTTACTTGGTGTCAGCGTATGTCTTTGTTAATTGGTGTCAGTGTGTGTCTGTGTTACTGGGTATCAGTGTATGTCTTTGTGACTTAGTGTCAGTGTATGTCTGTATTACTTGGTGTAAGTGTGTGTCTTTGTTACTTGGTGTAAGTGTATGTCTGTGCTACTGGGGGTCAGTGTATGTCTTTGTTACTGGGTGTCAGTGTATGTCTTTGTGACTTGGTGTCAGTGTATGTGTTTGCGACCTGGTGTCAGTGTATGTCTTTGTTACTGGGTATCAGTGCATGTCTTTGTTACTTGGTGTCAGTGTATGTGTTTGCGACTTGGTGTCAGTGTATGTCTTTGTTACTGGGTATCAGTGCATGTCTTTGTTACTTGGTGTCAGTGTATGTCTTTGTTACCTGGTGTAAGTGTATGTCTTTGTTACTTGGTGTAAGTTTGTGTCTTTGTTACTTGGTGTCAGTGTATGTCTTTGTTACTGGGTGTCAGTGTATGTCTTTGTGACTTGGTGTCAGTGTATGTCTTTGTTACTAGGTGTCAGTGACTGTCTTCGTTACTTGGTGTCAGTGTGTGTCTGCGTTACTGGGTGTCAGTGTATGTCTTTGTTACTAGGTGTAAATGTATGTCTTTGCTACTTGGTATCAGTGTATGTGTTTGTGACTTGGTGATAGTGTATGTCTTTGTTACTTGGTGTAAGTGTATGTCTTTGTTACTTGGTGTAGGTGTGTGTCTTTGTTACTTGGTGTCAGTGTATGTCTTTGTTACTTGGTGTCAGTGTCTGTCTTTGTTACTGGGTGTCAGTGTTTGTCTTTGTTACTTGGTGTCAGTGTGTGTCTTTGTTACTTGGTGTCAGTGTATGTCTTTGTTACTTGCTGTCAGTGTATGTCTTTGTTACTAGGTGTCAGTGGCTGTCTTCATTACTTGGTGTCAGTGTGTGTCTGTATTACTGGGTGTCAGTGTCTGTCTTTGTTACTGTGTACCCGTGTTTCTCTGTGTTACTTGGTGTCAAGTGTATGTCTGTTTGTGTTACTGGGTGTCAGTGTACGTCTTTGTTACTTGGTGTAAGTGTGTGTCTGTGTTACTGGGTATCAGTGTCTGTCTTTGTTACTTGGTGTAAGTGTGTGTCTGTGTTACTGGGGATCTGTGTATGTCTTTGTTACTTGGTATCAGTGTATGTCTTTGTTACGTGCTGTCAGTGTATGTCTGTGTTACTTGGTGTAAGTGTGTGTCTTTGTTACTTGGTGTAAGTGTATGTCTTTGTTACTTGGTGTCAGTGTATGTCTTTGTTACTTGGTGTCAGTGTGTGTCTGTGTTACTGGGTATCAGTGTATGTCTTTGTTACGGGGTGTCAGTGTGTGTCTGTGTTACTTGCTATCACTGTATGTCTTTGTTACTGTGCACCAGTGTTTCTCTGTGTCAGTGTTTGTTTGTTTGTGTTACTGGGTGTCAGTGTGTGTCTGTGACACTAGGTGTCAGTATTTAGTTTAGTTTAGAGATGCAACACTGAAACAGCCCCTTCGTCCCACCGTGTCTGCGCCGATCTTCAAATACCCATTTATACTAAACCTACACTAATCCCGTACTCCTATCACATTCTCACCTGTCCCTATATATTTCCCGACCACCGACCTATACTAGGGGCAATTTACGATGGCCAATTAACCTATCAACCTGCAAGTCTTTGGCATGTGGGAGGAAACCGGAGCATCCGGAGGAAACCCACGCAGACACAGGGAGAACTTGCAAACTCCGCACAGGCAGTACCCAGAATCGAACCCGGGGTCCCTGTAGCTGTGAGGCTGCAGTGCTAACCACTGCGCCAATGTGCCCACCCCCACCCCCCCAGTGCGTGTCTGTGTTACTGGGTATCAGTGTATGTCTTTGTTACTTGGTGTCAGTGTATGTCAAAATACATGGTGTAAGTATATGTCTTTGTTACTTGGTGTAATTGTCTGCCTTTGTTAATTGGAGTCAGTGTATGTCTGTGTTACTTGGTGTAACTGTGTGTCTTTGTTACTTGGTGTAATTGTATGTCTTTGTTACTTGGTATCAGTGTCTGTCTTTGTTACTGGGTGTAAGTGTGTGTCTGTGTTACTGGGTATCAAAGTATGTCTTTGTTACTTGGTATCAGTGTATGTCTTTGTTACTGGGTATCAGTGTCTGTCTTTGTTACTTGGTGTAAGTGTGTGTCTGTGTTACTGGGTATCAGTGAATGTCTTTGTGACTTGGTATCAGTGTATGACTTTGTTACGTGCTGTCAGTGTATGTCTGTGTTACTTGTTGTAAGTGTGTGTCTGTGTTACTGGGTGTCAGTGTGTGTCTGTGTTACTTGGTGTTATTGTATGTCTTTGTTACTTGGTGTCCGTGTGTGTCTGTGTTACTGGGTGTCAGTGTATGTCTTTGTTACTTGGTGTAAGTGTGTGTCTGTGTTACTGGGTGTCAGTGTATGTCTGTGTTACTTGGTGTAAGAGTGTGTCTGTGTTACTGGGTATCAGTGCATGTCTTTGTTATTTGGTGTCAGTGTCTGTCTGTGTTACTTGTTGTAAGTGTGTATCTGTGTTACTGGGTATCAGCGTATGTCTTTGTGACTTGGTGTCAGTGTGTCTTTGTTACTGGGTGCCAGTGTTTGTCTTTGTTACTTGGTGTAAATGTATGTCTTTGCGACTTGGTGTCAGTGTCTGTCTTTGTTACTTGGTGTAAGTGTGTGTCTGTGTTACTGGTTATCAGTGTATGTCTTTGTTACTTGGTGTCAGTGTATGTCAAAATACATGGTGTAAGTATATGTCTTTGTTACTTGGTGTAATTGTCTGTCTTTGTTAATTGGAGTCAGTGTATGTCTGTGTTACTTGGTGTAAGTGTGTGTCTTTGTTACTTGGTGTAATTGTATGTCTTTGTTACTTGGTGTCAGTGTATGTCTTTGTTACTTGGTGTCAGTGTGTGTCTGTGTGACTTGGTATCAGTGCATGTCTTTGTGACTTGGTGTCAGTGTATGTCTTTTTTACTGGACGTCAGTGTGTGTCTGTGTTACTTGGTGTCAGTGTATCTCTTTGTTGCTGTGTATCAGTGTTTCTCTGTGTTCCTGGGTGTCCGTGTGTGTTTGTTTGTGTTACTGGGTGTCAGTATTTAGTTTAGTTTAGAGATACAGCACTTAAACAGGCCCTTCGGCCCACCGAGTCTGTGCCGACCATCTACCACACATTTATCCTAATCCTACACTCATCCCGTATTCCTATCACAACCCCACCTATCCCTATATATTTCCCTACCACCTACCTATACTAGGGGCAATTTATGATGGCCAATTAACCTATCAACCTGCAAGTCTTTGGCATGTGGGAGGAAACCGGAGCACCCGGAGGAAACACACGCAGACACAGGGAGAACTTGCATACTCCGCACAGGCAGTACCCAGAATCGAACCCGGGTCCCTGGAGCTGTGAGGCTGCGGTGCTAAACACTGCGCCACTGTGCCGCCCAGTGTGTGGCTGTGTTATTGGGTGTCAGTGTAGGTCTGTGTTACTAGGTGTAAGTGTGTGTCTTTGTTACTGGGCATCAGTGTATGTCTTTGTGACTTGGTGTCAGTGTATGTCTTTTTTACTGGGTGTCATTGTGTGTCTGTGTTACTTGGTGTCAGTGTATGTCTTTGTTACTGTGTATCAATGTCTCTCTGCGTTACTGGGTGTCAGAGTGTGTTTATTTGTGTTACTGGGTGTCAGTGTGCGTCTGTGTTACTTGGTGAAAGTGTATGTCTTTGTTACTTGGTGTCCGTGTGTGTCTGTGTTAATGGGTGTCATTGTATGTCTTTGTTACTTGGTGTAAGTGTGTGTCTGTGTTACTGGGTGTCAGTGTATGTCTGTGTTACATGGTGGAAGAGTGCGTCTGTGTTACTGGGTATCAGAGCATGTCTTTGTTACTTGGTGTCAGTGTGTGTCTGTGTTACTGGGTGTCAGTGTATGTCTGTGTTACTTGATGGAAGAGTGTTTCTGTGTTACTGGGTATCAGTGTATGTCTTTGTGACTTGTTGTCAGTGTATGTCTTTGTTACTGGGTGTCAGTGTGTGTCTTTGTGACTTGGTGTCAGTGTATGTCTGTGTTACTGAGTATCAGTGTACGTCTTTGTTACTTGGTGTCAGGGTATGTCAAAATACTTGGTGTAAGTGTATGACTTTGTTACTTGGTGTAATTGTCTGTCTTTGTTACTTGGTGTCAGTGTATGTCTGTGTTACTTGGTGTAAGTGTGTGTCTTTGTTACTGGGCATCAGTGTATGTCTTTGTTACTGGGTGTCAGTGTGTGTCTTTGTAACATGGTGCAAGTGTATGTCTTTGTTACTTGGTGTCCGTGTGTGTCTGTGTTACTGGGTGTCAGTGTATGGCTTTGTTACTTGGTGTAAGTGTGTGTCTGTGTTACTGGGTGTTCGTGTACGTCTGTGTTACTTGGTGGAAGAGTGTGTCTGTGTTACTGGGTATCAGTGCATGTCTTTGTTACTTTGTGTCAGTGTATGTATGTGTTACTTGGTGCAAGTGTGTGTCTGTGTTACTGGGTATCAGTGTATGTCTTTGTGACTTGGTGTAATTGTCTGTCTTGTTACTTGGTGTCAGTGCATGTCTGTGTTACTTGGTGTAAGTGTGTGTCTTTTTTACTGGGCATCAGTGTATGTCTTTGTGACTTCGTATCAGTGTATCTCTTTGTGACTTGGTGTCAGTGTATGTCTTTTTTACTGTGTGTCAGTGTGTGTCTGTGTTACTTGGTGTCAGGGTATGTCTTTGTTACTGTGTATCAGTGTTTCTCTATGTTACTGGGTGTCAGTGTGTGTTTGTTTGTGTTACTGGGTGTCAGTGTTTGTCTGTGTTACTTGGTGTCCGTGTGTGTCTATGTTACTTGGTGTAAGTGCATGTCTTTGTTACTTGGTGTGAGTGCATGTCTGTGTTACTTTGTGTTAGTGTGTGTCTTTGTGACTTGGTGTCAGTGTATGTCTTTGTTACTTGGTGTAAGTGTGTGTCTGTGTTACTGGGTATCAGTATATGTATTTGTTACTTGGTGTCAGTGTATGCCAAAATACTTGGTGTCAGTGTATGTCTTTTTTACTGGGTGTCAGTGTGTGTCTGTGTTACTTGGTGTCAGTGTATGTCTTTGTTACTGGGTATCAGTGTATGTCTATGTGACTTGGTGTCAGTATATGTCTTTGTTACTTGGTGTAAGTGTGTGTCTGTGTTACTGGGTATCAGTGTATGTCTTTGTTTCTTGGTGTCAGTGTCTGTCGGTTTTACTTGGTGTAAGTGTGTGTCTGTGTTACTGGTTATCAGTGTATGTGTGTGTGACTGGGTGTCAGTGTATGTCTTTGTTACTTGGAGTAAGTGTGTGTCTGTGTTACTGGGTATCAGTGCATGTCTTTGTTACTTGTTGTAATTGTCTGTCTTTGTTACTTGGTGTAAGTGAATGTCTTTGTTACTTGGTGTCAGTGTATGTCTTTGTTACTTGGTGTTCGTGTGTGTCTGTGTTACTGGGTGTCAGTGCATGTCTTTGTTACTGGGTGTCAATGGATGTCTTTGTTACTTGGTGTAAGTGTGTTTGTGTGTTACTGGGTATCAGTGTCTGTCTTTGTTACTGGGTATCAGTGTATGACTTTGTGACTTGGTGTAAGTGTGTGTCTGTTTTACTGGGTGTTCGTGTACGTCTGTGTTACTTGGTGGAAGAGTGTGTCTGTGTTACTGGGTATCAGTGCATGTCTTTGTTACTTAGTGTCAGTGTATGTATGTGTTACTTGGTGCAAGTGTGTGTCTGTGTTACTGGGTATCAGTGTATGTCTTTGTGACTTGGTGTCAGTGTATGTCTTTGTTACTGGGTGTCAGTGTGTGTCTTTGTGACTTGGTGTCAGTGTATGTCTTGTTACTTGGTGTCAGTGTATGTCAAAATACTTGGTGTAAGTGTATGTCTTTGTTACTTGGTGTAATTGTCTGTCTTGTTACTTGGTGTCAGTGCATGTCTGTGTTACTTGGTGTAAGTGTGTGTCTTTTTTACTGGGCATCAGTGTATGTCTTTGTGACTTCGTATCAGTGTATGTCTTTGTGACTTGGTGTCAGTGTATGTCTTTTTTACTGGGTGTCAGTGTGTGTCTGTGTTACTTGGTGTCAGTGTATGTATTTGTTACTGTGTATCAGTGTTTCTCTATGTTACTGGGTGTCAGTGTGTGTTTGTTTGTGTTACTGGGTGTCAGTGTGTGTCTGTGTTACTTGGTGTAAGTGTATGTCTTTGTTACTTGGTGTCCGTGTGTGTCTGTGTTACTGGGTGTCAGTGTATGTCTTTGTTACTTGGTGTAAGTGTGTGTGTGTGTGACTGGGTGTCAGTGTATGTCTTTGTTACTTGGTGTAAGTGTGTGTCTGTGTTACTGGGCATCAGTGCATGTCTTTGTGAAATGGTGTCAGTTTATGTCTTTGTTACTTGGTGTAAGTGTGTGTTTGTGTTACTGGGTATCAGTGTATGTCTTTGTTACTTGTTGTAATTGTCTGTCTTTGTTACTTGGTGTAAGTGTATGTCTTTGTTACTTGGTGTCTGTGTATGTCTTTGTTACTTGGTGTCCGTGTGTGTCTGTGTTACTGGGTGTCAGTGCATGTCTTTGTTACTGCGTGTCAATGCATGTCTTTGTTACTTGCTGTAAGTGTGTTTGTGTGTTACTGGGTATCAGTGTCTGTCTTTGTTACTTGGTGTAAGTGTGTGTCTGTGTTACTGGGTATCAGTGTATGACTTTGTGACTTGGTGTCAGTGTATGACTTTGTTACTGGGTGTCAGTCTGTGTCTTTTTGACTTGGTGTCAGTGTATGTCTTTGTTACTTGGTGTAAGTGTGTGCCTGTGTTACTGGGTATCAGTGTATGTCTTTGTTACTTGGTGTCAGTGTATGTCTGTGTTACTTGGTGTCAGTGTGTTTGATTGTGTTACTGGGTGTCAGTGCGTGTCTGTGTTACTTGGTGTAAGTGTGTGTCTTTGTTACTTGGTGTCCGTGTGTGTCTGTGTTACTGGGTGTCAGTGTATGTCTTTGTTACCTGGTGTAAGTGTGTGTCTGTGTTACTGGGTATCAGTGTCTGTCTTTTTTACTTGGTGTAAGTGTGTGTCTGTGTTACTGGGTATCAGTGTATGTCTTGTTACTTGGTGTCAGTGTATGTCAAAATACTTGGTGTAAGTATATGTCTCTGTCACTTGGTGTAATTGTCTGTCTTGTTACTTGGTGTCAGTGCATGTCTGTGTTACTTGGTGTAAGTGTGTGTCTTTTTTACTGGGCATCAGTGTATGTCTTTGTGACTTGGTGTCAGTGTATGACTTTTTTACTGGGTGTCAGTGTGTGTCTGTGTTACTTGGTGTCAGTGTATGTCTTTGTTACTGTGTATCAGTGTTTCTCTATGTTACTGGGTGTCAGTGTGTGTTTGTTTGTGTTACTGGGTGTCAGTGTGTGTCTGTGTTACTTGGTGTAAGTGTATGTCTTTGTTACTTGGTGGAAGTGTGTGTCTGGGTTACTGGGTGTCAGTGTTTGTCTGTGTTACTTGGTGTCCGTGTGTGTCTATGTTACTTGGTGTAAGTGCATGTCTTTGTTACTTGGTGTCAGTGCATGTCTGTGTTACTTTGTGTTAGTGTGTGTCTTTGTGACTTCGTGTCAGTGTATGTCTTTGTTACTTGGTGTCAGTGTATGCCAAAATACTTGGTGTCAGTGCATGTCTTTTTTACTGGATGTCAGTGTGTGTCTGTGTTACTTGGTGTCAGTGTATGTCTTTGTTACTGGGTATCAGTGTATGTCTATGTGACTTGGTGTCAGTATATGTCTTTGTTACTTGGTGTAAGTGTGTGTCTGTGTTACTGGGTATCAGTGTATGTCTTTGTTTCTTGGTGTCAGTGTCTGTCGGTTTTACTTGGTGTAAGTGTGTGTCTGTGTTACTGGGTATCAGTGTATGTGTGTGTGACTGGGTGTCAGTGTATGTCTTTGTTACTTGGTGTAAGTGTGTGTCTGTGTTACTGGGTATCAGTGCATGTCTTTGTGAAATGGTGTCAGTTTATGTCTTTGTTACTTGGTGTAAGTGTGTGTTTGTGTTACTGGGTATCAGTGTATGTCTTTGTTACTTGTTGTAATTGTCTGTCTTTGTTACTTGGTATAAGTGTATGTCTTTGTTACTTGGTGTCAGTGTATGTCTTTGTTACTTGGTGTCCGTGTGTGTCTGTGTTACTGGGTGTCAGTGCATGTCTTTGTTACTGGGTGTCAATGGATGTCTTTGTTACTTGGTGTAAGTGTGTTTGTGTGTTACTGGGTATCAGTGTCTGTCTTTGTTACTTGGTGTAAGTGTGTGTCTGTGTTACTGGGTATCAGTGTATGACTTTGTGACTTGGTGTCAGTGTATGTCTTTGTTACTGTGTGTCAGTCTTTGTCTTTGTGACTTGGTGTCAGTGCATGTCTTTGTTACTTGGTGTAAGTGTGTGCCTGTGTTACTGGGTATCAGTGTATGTCTTTGTTACTTGGTGTCAGTGTATGTCTGTGTTACTTGGTGTCAGTGTGTTTGATTGTGTTACTGGGTGTCAGTGCGTGTCTGTGTTACTTGGTGTAAGTGTGTGTCTTTGTTACTTGGTGTCCGTGTGTGTCTGTGTTACTGGGTGTCAGTGTATGTCTTTGTTACCTGGTGTAAGTGTGTGTCTGTGTTACTGGGTATCAGTGTCTGTCTTTTTTACTTGGTGTAAGTGTGTGTCTGTGTTACTGGTTATCAGTGCATGTCTTTGTTACTTGGTGTCGGGGTATGTCTGTGTTACTTGGTGTAAGTGAGTGTCTGTGTTACTGGGTATCAGTGTATGTCTTTGTTCCTGGGTGTCAATGTATGTCATTGTTACTTGGTGTAAGTGTGTGTCTGTGTTACTGGGTATCAGTGTATGTCTTTGTTACTTGGTGTCAGTGTATGTCTGTGTTACTTGGTGTAAGTGTGTGTCTGTGCTACTGGGTATCAGAGTATGACTTTGTGACTTGGTGTCAGTGTATGTCTTTTTTACTGGGTGTCCATGTGTGTCTTTGTGACTTGGTGTCAGTGTATGTCTTTGTTACTTGGTGTAAGTGTGTGTCTATGTGACTTGGTGTCAGTGTATGTCTGTGTTACTTGGTGTAAGTGTGTGTCTGTGTTACTGGGTATCAGTGTCTGTATTTTTTAATTGGTGTAAGTGTGTGTCTGTGTTACTGGTTATCAGTGCACGTCTTTGTTACTTGGTGTCAGGGTATGTCTGCGTTACTTGGTGTATGTGTGTGTCTGTGTTACTGGGTATCAGTGTATGTCTTTGTTACTGGGTGTCAATGTATGTCATTGTTACATGGTGTAAGTGTGTGTCTTTGTTACTTGGTGTCCGTGTGTGTCTGTGTTACTGGGTGTCAGTGTCTGTCTTTTTTACTTGGTGTAAGTGTGTGTCTGTGTTACTGGTTATCAGTGCATGTCTTTGTTACTTGGTGTCAGGGTATGTCTGTGTTACTTGGTGTAAGTGAGTGTCTGTGTTACTGGGTATCAGTGTATGTCTTTGTTACTGGGTGTCAATGTATGTCATTGTTACTTGGTGCAAGTGTACTTCTGTGTTACTGGGTATCAGTGTCTGTCTTTGTTACTTGGTGTAAGTGTGTGTCTGTGTTACTGGGTATCAGTGTATGTCATTGTTACTTGGTGTCAGTGTATGCCTGTGTTACTTGGTGTAAGTGTGTGTCTGTGCTACTGGGTATCAGAGTATGACTTTGTGACTTGGTGTCAGTGTATGTCTTTTTTACTTAGTGTCAGTGTGTGTCTTTGTGACTTGGTGTCAGTGTATGTCTTTGTTACTTGGTGTAAGTGTGTGTCTGTGTTACTGGGTATCAGTGTCTGTCTTTGTTACTTGGTGTCAGTGTATTCTGTGTTACTTGCTGTAAGTGTGTGTCTGTGTTACTGGGTATCAGTGTATGTCTGTGTGACTTGGTGTCAGTGTGTGTCTTTGTTACTTGGTGTAAGTGTGTGTCTGTGTTATTGGGTATCAGTGTATGTCTTTGTTACTTGGTTTCATTGTATGTCTTTGTTACTGGGTGTAAGTGTGTGTCTATGTGACTTGGTGTCAGTGTATGTCTGTGTTACTTGGTGTAAGTGTGTGTCTGTGTTACTGGGTATCAGTGTTTGTATTTTTTAATTGGTGTAAGTGTGTGTCTGTGTTACTGGTTATCAGTGCATGTCTTTGTTACTTGGTGTCAGGGTATGTCTGTGTTACTTGGTGTAAGTGTGTGTCTGTGTTACTGGGTATCAGTGTATGTCTTTGTTACTGGGTGTCAATGTATGTCATTGTTACTTGGTGTAAGTGTGTTTCTGTGTTACTGGGTATCAGTGTCTGTCTTTGTTACTTGGTGTAAGTGTGTGGCTGTGTTACTGGGTATCAGTGTCTGTCTTTGTTACTTGGTGTCAGTGTATGTCTGTGTTACTTGGTGTAAGTGTGTGTCTGTGCTACTCGGTATCAGAGTATGAATTTGTGACTTGGTGTCAGTGTATGCCTTTTTTACTGGGTGTCAGTGTGTGTCTTTGTGACTTGGTGTCAGTGTATGTCTTTGTTACTTGGTGTAAGTGTGTTTCTGTGTTACTGGGTATCAGTGTCTGTCTTTGTTAATTTGTGTCAGTGTGTGTCTTTGTAACTTGGTGTAAGTATGTGTCTGTGTTACTGGGTATCAGTGCATGTCTTTGTTACTTGGTTTCAGTGTATATCTTTGTTACTAGGTGTCAGTGTGTGTCTTTGTGACTTGGTGTCAGTGTATGTCTTTGTTACTTGGTGTAAGTGTGTGTCTGTGTTACTGGGTATCAGTGTCTGTCCTTGTTACTTGGTGTAAGTGTGTGTCTGTGTTACTGGGTATCAGTGTATGTCTTTGTTACTTGGTGTCAGTGTATGTCTGTGTGACTTGGTGTCAGTGTATGTCTTTCTTACTTGGTGTAAGTGTGTGTCTGTGTTACTGGGTATCAGTGTATGTCTTTGTTTCTTGGTGTCAGTGTATGTCGGTTTTCCTTGGTGTAAGTGTGTGTCTGTGTTACTGGGTATCAGCGTATGTCTGTGTGACTGGGTGTCAGTGTATGTCTTTCTAACTTGGTGTAAGTGTGTGTCTGTGTTACTGGGTATCAGTGTATGTCTTTGTGAAATGGTGTCAGTTTATGTCTTTGTTACTTGGTGTAAGTTTGTGTTTGTGTTACTGGGTATTAGTGTATGTCTTTGTTACTTGGTGTCAGTGTATGTCAAAATACTTGGTGTAAGTGTATGTCTTTGTTACTTGGTGTAATTGTCTGTCTTTGTTACTTGGTGTAAGTGTATGTCTTTGTTACTTGGTGTCAGTGTATGTCTTTGTTACTTGGTGTCCGTGTGTGTCTGTGTTACTGGGTGTCAGTGCATGTCTTTGTTACTGGGTGTCAATGGATGTCTTTGTTACTTGGTGTAAGTGTGTGTCTGTGTTATTGGGTATCAGTGTCTGTCTTTGTTACTTGGTGTCAGTGTATGTCTGTGTTCCTTGGTGTCAGTGTATGTCAAAATACTTGGTGTAAGTGTATGTCTTTGTTACTTGGTGTAATTGTCTGTCTTTGTTACTTGGTGTAAGTGTATGTCTTTGTTACTTGGTGTCCGTGTGTGTCTGTGTTACTGGGTTTCCGTGCATGTCTTTGTTACTGGGTGTCAATGGATGTCTTTGTTACTTGGTGTAAGTGTGTTTGTGTGTTACTGGGTATCAGTGTCTGTCTTTATTACTTGGTGTAAGTGTGTGTCTGTGTTACTGGGTATCAGTGTATGACTTTGTGACTTGGTGTCAGTGTATGTCTTTGTTACTGGGTGTCAGTGTGTGTCTTTGTGACTTGGTGTCAGTGTATGTCTTTGTTACTTGGTGTAAGTGTGTGTCTGTGTTACTGGGTATCAGTGCCAGTCTTTGTTACTTGGTGTCAGTGTATGTCTGTGTTACTTGGTGTAAGTGTGTGTCTGTGTTACTGGGTATCAGTGTATGTCTGTGTGACTTGGTGTCAGTGTATGTCTGTGTTACTGGTTATCAGTGTATGTCTTTGTTACTTGGTGTAAGTGTGTGTCTGTGTTACTGGGTATCGGTGTATGTCTTTGTTACTTGGTTTCAGTGTATGACTTTGTTACTGGGTGTAAGTGTGTGTCTATGTGACTTGGTGTCAGTGTATGTCTGTGTTACTTGGTGTAAGTGTGCGTCTGTGTTACTGGGTATCAGTGTCTGTATTTTTTAATTGGTGTAAGTGTGTGTCTGTGTAACTGGATATCAGTGCATGTCTTTGTTACTTGGTGTCAGGGTATGTCTGTGTTACTTGGTGTAAGTGTGTGTCTGTGTTACTGGGTATCAGTGTATGTCTTTGTTACTGGGTGTCAATGTATGTCATTGTTACTTGGTGTAAGTGTGTTTCTGTGTTACTGGGTATCAGTGTCTGTCTTTGTTACTTGGTGTAAGTGTGTGTCTGTGTTACTGGGTATCAGTGTATGTCTTTGTTACTTGGTGTCAGTGTATGTCTGTGTTACTTGGTGTAAGTGTGTGTCTGTGTTACTGGGTATCAGTGTATGTCTGTGTGACTTGGTGTCAGTGTGTGTCTGTGTTACTGGTTATCAGTGCATGTCTTTGTTACTTGGTGTAAGTGTGTGTCTGTGTTACTGGGTATCAGTGTATGTCTTTGTGACTTGGTTTCAGTGTATGTCTTTGTTACTGGGTGTCAATGTGTGTCTTTGTGACTTGGTGTCAGTGTATGTCTTTGTTACTTGGTGTAAGTGTGTGTCTGTGTTATTGGGTATCAGTGTCTGTCTTTGTTACTTGGTGTCAGTGTATGTCTGTGTTCCTTGGTGTAAGTGTGTGTCTGTGATACTGGGTATCAGTGTATGTCTGTGTGACTTGTTGTCAATGTGAGTCTTTGTTACTTGGTGTAATTGTGAGTCTGTGTTACGGGGTATCAGTGTATGTCTTTGTTACTTGGTTTTAGTGTATGACTTTGTTACTGGGTGTAAGTGTGTGTCTATGTGACTTGGTGTCAGTGTATGTCTGTGTTACTTGGTGTAAGTGTGTGTCTGTGTTACTGGGTATCAGTGCATGTCTTTGTTACTTGGTGTCAGGGTATGTCTGTGTTACTTGGTGTAAGTGTGTGTCTGTGTTACTGGGTATCAGTGTATGTCTTTGTTACTGGGTGTCTATGTATGTCTTTGTTACTTGGTGTAAGTGTGTGTCTGTGTTACTGGGTATCAGTGTATGTCTTTGTTACTTGGTGTCAGTGTATGTCTGTGTTACTTGGTGTAAGTGTGTGTCTGTGCTACTCGGTATCAGAGTATGAATTTGTGACTTGCTGTCAGTGTATGTGTTTTTTACTGGGTGTCACTGTGTGACTTTGTGACTTGGTGTCAGTGTATGTCTTTGTTCCTTTGTGTAAGTGTGTGTCTGTGTTACTGGGTATCAGTGTCTGTCTTTGTTAATTGGTGTCAGTGTATGTCTGTGTTACTTGGTGTAAGTGTGTGACTGTGTTACTGGGTATCAGTGTATGTCTGTGTGACTTGGTGTCAGTGTGTGTCTTTGTAGCTTGGTGTAAGTGTGTGTCTGTGTTACTGGGTATCAGTGCATGTCTTTGTTTCTTGGTTTCAGTGTATATCTTTGTTACTAGGTGTCAGTGTGTGTCTTTGTGACTTGGGGTCAGTGTATGTCTTTGTTACTTGGTGTAAGTGTGTGTCTGTGCTACTGGGTATCAGTGTCTGTCCTTGTTACTTGGTGTAAGTGTGTGTCTGTGTTATTGGGTATCAGTGTATGTCTTTGTTACTTGGTGTCAGTGTTTGTCTGTGTTACTTGGTGTAAGTGTATGTCTCTGTTACTGGGTGTCAGTGTGTGTCTTTGTGACTTGGTGTCAGTGTATGTCTTTGTTACTTGGTGTAAGTGTGTGTCTGTGTTACTGGGTATCAGTGTATGTCTTTGATACTTGGTGTAAGTGTATGTCTGTGTTACTGGGTATCAGTGTATGTCTGTGTGACTTGGTGTCAGTGTATGTCTTTGTTACTTGGTGTAAGTGTGTGTCTGTGTTACTGGGTATCAGTGTATGTCTTTGTTTCTTGGTGTCAGTGTATGTCGGTTTTACTTGGTGTAAGTGTGTGTCTTTGTTACTGGGTATCAGTGTATGTCTGTGTGACTGGGTGTCAGTGTATGTCTTTGTTACTTGGTGTATGTGTGTGTCTGTGTTACTGGGTATCAGTGTATGTCTTTGTGAAATGGTGTCAGTTTATGTCTGTGTTACTTGGTGTAAGTGTGTGTTTGTGTTACTGGGTATCAGTGTATGTCTTTGTTACTTGGTGTCAGTGTATGTCAAAATACTTGGTGTAAGTGTATGTCTTTGTTACTTGGTGTAATTGTCTGTCTTTGTTACTTGGTGTAAGTGTATGTCTTTGTTACTTGGTGTCAGTGTATGTCTTTGTTACTTGGTGTCCGTGTGTGTCTGTGTTACTGGGTGTCATTGCATGTCTTTGTTACTGGGTGTCAATGGATGTCTTTGTTACTTGGTGAAAGTGTGTTTGTGTGTTACTGGGTATCAGTGTCTGTCTTTGTTACTTGGTGTAAGTGTGTGTCTGTGTTACTGGGTATCAGTGTATGACATTGTGACTTGGTGTCAGTGTATGTCTTTGTTACTGGGTGTCAGTGTGTGTCTTTGTGACTTGGTGTCAGTGTATGTCTGTGTTACTTGGTGTAAGTGTGTGTCTGTGTTACTGGGTATCAGTGTATGTCTGTGTGACTTGGTGTCAGTGTTTGTCTGTGTTACTGGGTATCAGCGTATGTCTTTGTGACTTGATTTCAGTGTATGTCTTTGTTACTGGGTGTCAATGTGTGTCTTTGTGACTTTGTGTCAGTGTATGTCTTTGTTACTTGGTGTAAGTGTGTGTCTGCGTTACTGGGTATCAGTGTATGTCTTTGTTACTTGGTGTCAGTGCATGTCTGTGTTACATGGTGTAAGTGTGTGTCTGTGTTACTGGGTATCAGTGTATATCTGTGTGACTTGGTGTCAGAGTGGGTCTTTGTGACTTGGTGTCAGTGTATGTCTTTGTTACTTGGTGTAAGAGTGTGTCTGTGTTACAGGGTATCAGTGTATGTCTTTGTTATTTGGTGTCAGTGTATGTTAAAATACTTGGTGTAAGTGTATGTCTTTGTTACTTGGTGTAAGTGTATGACTTTGTTACTTGGTGTAAATGTGTGTCTGTGTTACTAGGTATCAGTGTCTGTCTTTGTTACTTGGTGTAAGTGTGTGTCTGTGTTACTGGGTATCAGTGTATGTCTTTGTTACTTGGTGTCAGTGTATGTCTGTGTTACTTGGTGTAAGTGTGTGTCTGTGTTACTGGGTATCAGTGTATGTCTTTGAGAATTGGTGTCAGTGTATGTCTTTGTTACTGGGTGTCAGTGTGTCTCTTTGTGACTTGGTGTCATTGTATGACTGTGTTACTTGGTGTAAGTGTGTGTCTGTGTTACTGGGTATCAGTATATGTTTTTGTTACTTGGTGTCAGTGTATGTCTGTGTTACTTGGTGTAAGTGTGTGTCTGTGTTACTGGGTTTCAGTGTATGTCTGTGTGACTTGGTGTCAGTGTGTGTCTTTGTTACTTGGTGTAAGTGTGTGTCTGTGTTACTGGGTATCAGTGTATGTCTTTGTGACTTGGTGTCAGTGTATGTCTTTGTTACTTGGTGTAAGTGTGTGTCTGTGTTACTGGGTATCAGTGTATGTCTTTGTTTCTTGGTGTCAGTGTGTGTCTGTGTTACTTGGTGTAAGTGTGTGTCTGTGTTACTGGGTATCAGTGTATGTCTTTGTTACTTGGTGTCAGTGTATGTCTGTGTTACTTTGTGTAAATGTGTGTCTGTGTTATTGGTTATCAGTGTATGTCTTTGTTACTTGGTGTTAGTGTATGTCAAAATACTTGGTGTAAGTGTATGTCTTTGTTACTTGGTGTAATTGTCTGTCTTTGTTACTTGGTGTTAGTGTATGTCTTTGTTACTTGGTGTCAGTGTATGTCTGTGTGACTTGGTGTCAGTATATGTCTTTGTTACTGGGTGTCAGTGTGTCTCTTTGTGACTTGGTGTCAGTGAATGTCTTTGTTACTTGGTGTAAGTGTGTGTCTGTGTTACTGGGTATCAGTATATGTCTTTGTTACTTGGTGTCAGTGTATGTCTGTGTTACTTGGTGTAAGTTTGTGTCTGTGTTACTGGGTATCAGTGTCTGTCTGTGTGACTTGGTGTCAGTGTGTGTCTTTTTTACTTGGTGTAAGTGTGTGTCTGTGTTACTGGGTATCAGTGTATGTCTTTGTTACTTGGTGTAAGTGTATGGCTCTGTTACTTGGTGTCTGTGGTTGTCTTTGTTATTGGTGTCCGTGTGTGTCTGTGTTACTGGGTGTCAGTGTATGTCTTTGTTAATGGGTGTCAATGTATGTCTTTGTTACTTGGTGTAAGTGTGTTTCTGTGTTACTGGGTATCAGTGTCTGTCTTTGTTACATGGTGTAAGTGTGTGTCTGTGCTACTGGGTATCAGTGTATGTCTTTGTTACTTGGTGTCAGTGTATGTCTGTGTCACTTGGTGTAAGTGTGTGTCTGTGTTACTGGGTATCAGTGTATGCCTTTGTGACTTGGTGTCAGTGTATGCCTTTGTTGCTGGGTGTCAGTGTGTGTCTTTGTGACTTGGTGTCAGTGTATGTCTTTGTTACTTGGTGCAAGTGTGTCTGTGTTACTGGGTATCAGTGTCTGTCTTTTTTACTTGGTGTAAGTGTGTGTCTGTGTTACTGGGTATCAGTGTATGTCTTTGTTACTTGGTGTCAGTGTATGTCTGTGTTACTTGGTGTAAGTGTGTGGCTGTGTTACTGGGTATCAGTGTATGACTTTGTGACTTGGTGTCAGTGTATGTCTTTGTTACTGGGTGTCAGTGTGTGTCTTTGTGACTTGGTGTCAGTGTATGTCTTTGTTACTTGGTGTCAGTGTGTGTCTTTGTGTCTTGGTGTCAGTGTATGTCTTTGTTACTTGGTGTAAGTGTGTGTCTGTGTTACTGGGTATCAGTATATGTCTTTGTTACTTGGTGTCAGTGTATGTCTGTGTTACTTGGTGTAAGTTTGTGTCTGTGTTACTGGGTATCAGTGTCTGTCTGTGTGACTTGGTGTCAGTGTGTGTCTTTTTTACTTGGTGTAAGTGTGTGTCATTGTTACTGGGTATCAGTGTATGTCTTTGTGACTTTGTGTCAGTGTATGTCTTTGTTACTGGGTGTCAGTGTGTGTCTTTGTGTCTTGGTGTCAGTGTATGTCTTTGTTACTTGGTGTAATTGTCTGTCTTGGTTACTTGGTGTAAGTGTATGTCTTTGTTACTTGGTGTCAGTTGATGTCTTTGTTATTGGTGTCCGTGTGTGTCTGTGTTACTGGGTGTCAGTGTATGTCTTTGTTAATGGGTGTCAATGTATGTCTTTGTTACTTGGTGTAAGTGTGTTTCTGTGTTACTGGGTATCAGTGTCTGTCTTTGTTACTTGGTGTAAGTGTGTGTCTGTGTTACTGGGTGTCAGTGTATGTCTTTGTTACTTGGTGTCAGTGTATGTCTGTGTCACTTGGTGTAAGTGTGTGTCTGTGTTACTGGGTATCAGTGTATGCCTTTGTGACTTGGTGTCAGTGTATGTCTTTGTTACTGGGTGTCAGTGTGTGTCTTTGTGACTTGGTGTCAGTGTATGTCTTTGTTACTTGGTGCAAGTGTGTCTGTGTTACTGGGTATCAGTGTCTGTCTTTTTTTCTTGGTGTAAGTGTGTGTCTGTGTTACTGGGTATCAGTGTATGTCTTTGTTACTTGGTGTCAGTGTATGTCTGTGTTACTTGGTGTAAATGTGTGTCTGTGTTACTGGGTATCAGTGTATGACTTTGTGACTTGGTGTCAGTGTATGTCTTTGTTACTGGGTGTCAGTGTGTGTCTTTGTGACTTGGTGTCAGTGTATGTCTTTGTTACTTGGTGTATGTGTGTGTCTGTGTTACGGGGTATCAGTGTCTGTCTTTGTACTGGCTGTCTGTGTGTGTCTATGTTACTTGGTGTAAGTATGTGTCTGTGTTACTGGGTATCAGTGTATGTCTGTGTGACTTGGTGTCAGTGTGTGTCTTTGTTACTTGGTGTAAGTGTGTGTCTGTGTTACTGGGTATCAGTGTATGTCTTTCTTCCTTGGTGTCAGTGTATGTCTGTGTTACTTGGTGTAAGTGTGTGTCTGTGTTACTGGGTATCAGTGTATGTCTTTGTTACTTGGTGTCAGTGTATGTCTGTGTTACTTGGTGTAAATGTGTGTCTGTGTTATTGGTTATCAGTGTATGTCTTTGTTACTTGGTGTTAGTGTATGTCAAAATACTTGGTGTAAGTGTATGTCTTTGTTACCTGGTGTAATTGTCAGTCTTTGTTACTTGGTGTTAGTGTATGTCTTTGTTACTTGGTGTCAGTGTATGTCTGTGTGACTTGGTGTCAGTATATGTCTTTGTTACTCGGTGTCAGTGTGTCTCTTTGTGACTTGGTGTCAGTGAATGTCTTTGTTACTTGGTGTAAGTGTGTGTCTGTGTTACTGGGTATCAGTATATGTCTTTGTTACTTGGTGTCAGTGTATGTCTGTGTTACTTGGTGTAAGTTTGTGTCTGTGTTACTGGGTATCAGTGTCTGTCTGTGTGACTTGGTGTCAGTGTGTGTCTTTTTTACTTGGTGTAAGTGTGTGTCTGTGTTACTGGGTATCAGTGTATGTCTTTGTTACTTGGTGTAAGTGTATGGCTCTGTTACTTGGTGTCAGTGGTTGTCTTTGTTATTGGTGTCCGTGTGTGTCTGTGTTACTGGGTGTCAGTGTATGTCTTTGTTAATGGGTGTCAATGTATGTCTTTGTTACTTGGTGTAAGTGTGTTTCTGTGTTACTGGGTATCAGTGTCTGTCTTTGTTACATGGTGTAAGTGTGTGTCTGTGCTACTGGGTATCAGTGTATGTCTTTGTTACTTGGTGTCAGTGTATGTCTGTGTCACTTGGTGTAAGTGTGTGTCTGTGTTACTGGGTATCAGTGTATGCCTTTGTGACTTGGTGTCAGTGTATGCCTTTGTTGCTGGGTGTCAGTGTGTGTCTTTGTGACTTGGTGTCAGTGTATGTCTTTGTTACTTGGTGCAAGTGTGTCTGTGTTACTGGGTATCAGTGTCTGTCTTTTTTACTTGGTGTAAGTGTGTGTCTGTGTTACTGGGTATCAGTGTATGTCTTTGTTACTTGGTGTCAGTGTATGTCTGTGTTACTTGGTGTAAGTGTGTGGCTGTGTTACTGGGTATCAGTGTATGACTTTGTGACTTGGTGTCAGTGTATGTCTTTGTTACTGGGTGTCAGTGTGTGTCTTTGTGACTTGGTGTCAGTGTATGTCTTTGTTACTTGCTGTCAGTGTGTGTCTTTGTGTCTTGGTGTCAGTGTGTGTCTTTGTTACTTGGTGTAAGTGTGTGTCTGTGTTACTGGGTATCAGTATATGTCTTTGTTACTTGGTGTCAGTGTATGTCTGTGTTACTTGGTGTAAGTTTGTGTCTGTGTTACTGGGTATCAGTGTCTGTCTGTGTGACTTGGTGTCAGTGTGTGTCTTTTTTACTTGGTGTAAGTGTGTGTCTGTGTTACTGGGTATCAGTGTATGTCTTTGTGACTTTGTGTCAGTGTATGTCTTTGTTACTGGGTGTCAGTGTGTGTCTTTGTGTCTTGGTGTCAGTGTATGTCTTTGTTACTTGGTGTAATTGTCTGTCTTGGTTACTTGGTGTAAGTGTATGTCTTTGTTACTTGGTGTCAGTTGATGTCTTTGTTATTGGTGTCCGTGTGTGTCTGTGTTACTGGGTGTCAGTGTATGTCTTTGTTAATGGGTGTCAATGTATGTCTTTGTTACTTGGTGTAAGTGTGTTTCTGTGTTACTGGGTATCAGTGTCTGTCTTTGTTACTTGGTGTAAGTGTGTGTCTGTGTTACTGGGTATCAGTGTATGTCTTTGGTACTTGGTGTCAGTGTATGTCTGTGTCACTTGGTGTAAGTGTGTGTCTGTGTTACTGGGTATCAGTGTATGCCTTTGTGACTTGGTGTCAGTGTATGTCTTTGTTACTGGGTGTCAGTGTGTGTCTTTGTGACTTGGTGTCAGTGTATGTCTTTGTTACTTGGTGCAAGTGTGTCTGTGTTACTGGGTATCAGTGTCTGTCTTTTTTTCTTGGTGTAAGTGTGTGTCTGTGTTACTGGGTATCAGTGTATGTCTTTGTTACTTGGTGTCAGTGTATGTCTGTGTTACTTGGTGTAAGTGTGTGTCTGTGTCACTGGGTATCAGTGTATGACTTTGTGACTTGGTGTCAGTGTATGTCTTTGTTACTGGGTGTCAGTGTGTGTCTTTGTGACTTGGTGTCAGTGTATGTCTTTGTTACTTGGTGTAAGTGTGTGTCTGTGTTACGGGGTATCAGTGTCTGTCTTTGTACTAGCTGTCAGTGTGTGTCTGTGTTACTTGGTGTAAGTGTGTGTCTGTGTTACTGGGTATCAGTGTATGTCTGTGTGACTTGGTGTCAGTGTGTGTCTTTGTTACTTGGTGTAAGTGTGTGTCTGTGTTACTGGGTATCAGTGTATGTCTTTCTTCCTTGGTGTCAGTGTATGTCTGTGTTACTTGGTGTAAGTGTGTGTCTGTGTTACTGGGTATCAGTGTATGTCTTTGTTACTTAGTGTCAGTGTATGTCTGTGTTACTTTGTGTAAATGTGTGTCTGTGTTATTGGTTATCAGTGTATGTCTTTGTTACTTGGTGTTAGTGTATGTCAAAATACTTGGTGTAAGTGTATGTCTTTGTTACCTGGTGTAATTGTCTGTCTTTGTTACTTGGTGTTAGTGTATGTCTTTGTTACTTGGTGTCAGTGTATGTCTGTGTGACTTGGTGTCAGTATATGTCTTTGTTACTGGGTGTCAGTGTGTCTCTTTGTGACTTGGTGTCAGTGAATGTCTTTGTTACTTGGTGTAAGTGTGTGTCTGTGTTACTGGGTATCAGTATATGTCTTTGTTACTTGGTGTCAGTGTATGTCTGTGTTACTTGGTGTAAGTTTGTGTCTGTGTTACTGGGTATCAGTGACTGTCTGTGTGACTTGGTGTCAGTGTGTGTCTTTTTTACTTGGTGTAAGTGTGTGTCTGTGTTACTGGGTATCAGTGAATGTCTTTGTTACTTGGTGTAAGTGTATGGCTTTGTTCCTTGGTGTCAGTGGTTGTCTTTGTTATTGGTGTCCGTGTGTGTCTGTGTTACTGGGTGTCAGTGTATGTCTTTGTTAATGGGTGTCAATGTATGTCTTTGTTACTTGGTGTAAGTGTGTTTCTGTGTTACTGGATATCAGTGTCTGTCTTTGTTACATGGTGTAAGTGTGTGTCTGTGCTACTGGGTATCAGTGTATGTCTTTGCTACTTGGTGTCAGTGTATGTCTGTGTCACTTGGTGTAAGTGTGTGTCTGTGTTACTGGGTATCAGTGTATGCCTTTGTGACTTGGTGTCAGTGTATGTCTTTGTTGCTGGGTGTCAGTGTGTGTCTTTGTGACTTGGTGTCAGTGTATGTCTTTGTTACTTGGTGCAAGTGTGTCTGTGTTACTGGGTATCAGTGTCTGTCTTTTTTACTTGGTGTAAGTGTGTGTCTGTGTTACTGGGTATCAGTGTATGTCTTTGTTACTTGGTGTCAGTGTATGTCTGTGTTACTTGGTGTAAGTGTGTGGCTGTGTTAATGGGTATCAGTGTATGACTTTGTGACTTGGTGTCAGTGTATGTCTTTGTTACTGGGTGTCAGTGTGTGTCTTTGTGACTTGGTGTCAGTGTATGTCTTTGTTACTTGGTGTCAGTGTGTGTCTTTGTGTCTTGGTGTCAGTGTAAGTCTTTGTTACTTGGTGTAAGTGTGTGTCTGTGTTACTGGGTATCAGTATATGTCTTTGTTACTTGGTGTCAGTGTATGTCTGTGTTACTTGGTGTAAGTTTGTGTCTGTGTTACTGGGTATCAGTGTCTGTCTGTGTGACTTGGTGTCAGTGTGTGTCTTTTTTACTTGGTGTAAGTGTGTGTCTGTGTTACTGGGTATCAGTGTATGTCTTTGTGACTTGGTGTCAGTGTATGTCTTTGTTATTGGGTGTCAGTGTGTGTCTTTGTGTCTTGGTGTCAGTGTATGTCTTTGTTATTGGTGTCTGTGTGTGTCTGTGTTACTGGGTGTCAGTCTATGTCTTTGTTAATGGGTGTCAATGTATGTCTTTGTTACTTGGTGTAAGTGTGTTTCTGTGTTACTGGGTATCAGTGTCTGTCTTTGTTACTTGGTGTAAGTGTGTGTCTGTGTTACTGGGTATCAGTGTATGTCTTTGTTACTTGGTGTCAGTGTATGTCTTTGTTATTGGTGTCTGTGTGTGTCTGTGTTACTGCGTGTCAGTCTATGTCTTTGTTAATGGGTGTCAATGTATGTCTTTGTTACTTGGTGTAAGTGTGTTTCTGTGTTACTGGGTATCAGTGTCTGTCTTTGTTACTTGGTGTAAGTGTGTGTCTGTGTTACTGGGTATCAGTGTATGTCTTTGTTACTTGGTGTCAGTGTATGTCTGCGTCACTTGGTGTAAGTGTGTGTCTGTGTTACTGGGTATCAGTGCATGCCTTTGTGACTTGGTGTCAGTGTATGTCTTTGTTACTGGGTGCAAGTGTGTCTGTGTTACTGGGTATCAGTGTGTGTCTTTGTGACTTGGTGTCAGTGTATGTCTTTGTTACTTGGTGCAAGTGTGTCTGTGTTACTGGGTATCAGTGTCTGTCTTTTTTTCTTGGTGTAAATGTGTGTCTGTGTTACTGGGTATCAGTGTATGTCTTTGTTACTTGGTGTCAGTGTATGTCTGTGTTACTTGGTGTAAGTGTGTGTCTGTGTTACTGGGTATCAGTGTATGACTTTGTGACTTGGAGACTGTGTATGTCGTTGTTACTGGGTGTCAGTGTGTGTCTTTGTGACTTGTTGTCAGTGTATGTCTTTGTTACTTGGTGTAAGTGTGTGTCTGTGTTACGGGGTATCAGTGTCTGTCTTTGTACTGGCTGTCAGTGTGTGTCTGTGTTACTTGGTGTTAGAGTGTGTCTGTGTTACTATGTATCAGTGTATGTCTTTGTGACTTGGTGTCAGTGTCTCTCTTTGTTACTTGGTGTAAGTGTGTGTCTGTGTTGCTGGGTATCAATGTATGTCTTTGTTTCTTGGTGTCAGTGTATGTCGGTTTTACTTGGTATAAGTGTGTGTCTGTGTTACTGGGTATCAGTGTATGTCTGTGTGACCTGGTGTCAGTGTGTGTCTTTGTGACTTGGTGTCAGTGTATGTCTTTGTTACTTGGTCTAAGTGTGTGTCTGTGTTACTGGGTATCAGTGTATGTCTTTGTTACTTGGTGTCAGTGTATGTCAAAATACTTGGTGTAAGTGTATGTCTTTGTTACTTGGTGTAATTGTCTGTCTTTGTTACTTGGTGTAAGTGTATGTCGTTGTTACTTGGTGACAGTGTATATCTTTGTTACTTGGTGTCCGTGTGTGTCTGTGTTACTGGGTGTCAGTGTATGTCTGTGTGACTGGGTATCAGTGTATGTCTTTGTTACTTGGTGTCAGTGTATGTCTGTTTTACTTGGTGTAAGTGTGTGTCTGTGTTACTGGGTATCAGTGTCTGACTTTGTGACTTGGTGTCAGTGTATGTCTTTGTTACTGGGTGTCAGTGTGTGTCTTTGTGACTTGGTGTCAGTGTATGTCTTTGTTACTTGAAGTCAGTGTATGTCTGTGTTACTTGGTGTAAGTGTGTGTCTGTGTTACTGGGTATCAGTGTTTGTCTTTGTTACTTGGTGTCAGTGTATGTCTTTGTTACTTGGTGTCCGTGTGTGTCTGTGTTACTGGGTGTCAGTGTATGTCTTTGTTACTGGGTGTCAGTGTATGTCTTTGTTACTTGGTGTAAGTGTGTGTCTGTGTTACTGGGTATCAGTGTCTGTCTTTGTTACTTGGTGTAAGTGTGTGTCTGTGTTACTGGGTCTCAGTGTATGTCTTTGTTACTTGGTGTCAGTGTATGTCTGTGTCACTTGGTGTAAGTGTGTGTCTGTGTTACTGGGTATCAGTGTATGTCTTTGTGACTTGGTGTCAGTGTATGTCTTTGTTACTTGGTATCAGTGTGTCTTTTTGTGACTTGGTGTCAGTGTATGTCTTTGTTATTTGGTGTCAGTGTGTGTCTGTGTTACTGGGTATCAGTATATGTTTTTGTTACTTGGTTTCAGTGTATGTCTTTGATACTTGGTGTAAGTGTGTGTCTGTGTTGCTGGGTATCAGTGTATGTCTTTGTTACTTGGTTTCAGTATATGTCTTTGTTACTGGGTGTCATTGTGTGTCTTTGTGACTTGGTGTCAGTGTATATCTTTGTTACTTGGTGTAAGTTTGTGTCTGTGTTACATGGGTATCAGTGTATGTCTTTGTTACTTGGTGTAAGTGTGTGTCTGTGTTAATGGGTATCAGTGTATGTCTTTGTTACTTGGTTTCAGTGTATGTCTTTGTTACTGGGTGTCATTGTGTGTCTTTGTGACTTGGTGTCAGTGTATGTCTTTGTTACTTGGTGTAACTGTGTGTCTGTGTTACTGGGTATCAGTGTATATCTGTGTGACTTGTTGTCAGTGTGTGTCTTTGTGACTTGGTGTCAGTGTGTGTCTTTGTTACTTGGTGTAAGTGTGTATCTGTGTTACAGGGTATCAGTGTATGTCTTTGTTACTTGGTGTCAGTGTATGTTAAAATACTTGGTGTCAGTGTATGTCTTTGTTACTTGGTTTCAGTGTATGTCTTTGTTACTGGGTGTCATTGTGTGTCTTTGTGACTTGGTGTCAGTGTATGTCTTTGTTACTTGGTGTCAGTGTATGTCTGTGTTACTTGGTGTAAGTGTGTGTCTGTGTTACTGGGTATCAGTGAATGTCTTTGTTACTTGGTGTAAGTGTATGGCTTTGTTACTTGGTGTCAGTGGTTGTCTTTGTTATTGGTGTCCGTGTGTGTCTGTGTTACTGTGTGTCAGTGTATGTCTTTGTTAATGGGTGTCAATGTATGTCTTTGTTACTTGGTGTAATTGTGTTTCTG
Organism: Heterodontus francisci; assembly: GCF_036365525.1. Classification (NCBI taxonomy): domain Eukaryota; kingdom Metazoa; phylum Chordata; class Chondrichthyes; order Heterodontiformes; family Heterodontidae; genus Heterodontus; species Heterodontus francisci. Next base: position 272,522 of record NW_027142021.1, on the reverse strand, counting down.
TGTTACTGGATATCAGTGTCTGTCTTTGTTACATGGTGTAAGTGTGTGTCTGTGCTACTGGGTATCAGTGTATGTCTTTGTTACTTGGTGTCAGTGTATGTCTGTGTCACTTGGTGTAAGTGTGTGTCTGTGTTACTGGGTATCAGTGTATGCCTTTGTGACTTGGTGTCAGTGTATGTCTTTGTTGCTGGGTGTCAGTGTGTGTCTTTGTGACTTGGTGTCAGTGTATGTCTTTGTTACTTGGTGCAAGTGTGTCTGTGTTACTGGGTATCAGTGTCTGTCTTTTTTACTTGGTGTAAGTGTGTGTCTGTGTTACTGGGTATCAGTGTATGTCTTTGTTACTTGGTGTCAGTGTATGTCTGTGTTACTTGGTGTAAGTGTGTGGCTGTGTTAATGGGTATCAGTGTATGACTTTGTGACTTGGTGTCAGTGTATGTCTTTGTTACTGGGTGTCAGTGTGTGTCTTTGTGACTTGGTGTCAGTGTATGTCTTTGTTACTTGGTGTCAGTGTGTGTCTTTGTGTCTTGGTGTCAGTGTAAGTCTTTGTTACTTGGTGTAAGTGTGTGTCTGTGTTACTGGGTATCAGTATATGTCTTTGTTACTTGGTGTCAGTGTATGTCTGTGTTACTTGGTGTAAGTTTGTGTCTGTGTTACTGGGTATCAGTGTCTGTCTGTGTGACTTGGTGTCAGTGTGTGTCTTTTTTACTTGGTGTAAGTGTGTGTCTGTGTTACTGGGTATCAGTGTATGTCTTTGTGACTTGGTGTCAGTGTATGTCTTTGTTACTGGGTGTCAGTGTGTGTCTTTGTGTCTTGGTGTCAGTGTATGTCTTTGTTACTTGGTGTAATTGTCTGTCTTTGTTACTTGGTGTAAGTGTATGTCTTTGTTAATGGGTGTCAATGTATGTCTTTGTTACTTGGTGTAAGTGTGTTTCTGTGTTACTGGGTATCAGTGTCTGTCTTTGTTACTTGGTGTAAGTGTGTGTCTGTGTTACTGGGTATCAGTGTATGTCTTTGTTACTTGGTGTCAGTGTATGTCTTTGTTATTGGTGTCTGTGTGTGTCTGTGTTACTGGGTGTCAGTCTATGTCTTTGTTAATGGGTGTCAATGTATGTCTTTGTTACTTGGTGTAAGTGTGTTTCTGTGTTACTGGGTATCTGTGTCTGTCTTTGTTACTTGGTGTAAGTGTGTGTCTGTGTTACTGGGTATCAGTGTATGTCTTTGTTACTTGGTGTCAGTGTATGTCTGCGTCACTTGGTGTAAGTGTGTGTCTGTGTTACTGGGTATCAGTGCATGCCTTTGTGACTTGGTGTCAGTGTATGTCTTTGTTACTGGGTGCAAGTGTGTCTGTGTTACTGGGTATCAGTGTGTGGCTTTGTGACTTGGTGTCAGTGTATGTCTTTGTTACTTGGTGCAAGTGTGTCTGTGTTACTGGGTATCAGTGTCTGTCTTTTTTTCTTGGTGTAAATGTGTGTCTGTGTTACTGGGTATCAGTGTATGTCTTTGTTACTTGGTGTCAGTGTATGTCTGTGTTACTTGGTGTAAGTGTGTGTCTGTGTTACTGGGTATCAGTGTATGACTTTGTGACTTGGTGACTGTGTATGTCTTTGTTACTGGGTGTCAGTGTGTGTCTTTGTGACTTGTTGTCAGTGTATGTCTTTGTTACTTGGTGTAAGTGTGTGTCTGTGTTACGGAGTATCAGTGTCTGTCTTTGTACTGGCTGTCAGTGTGTGTCTGTGTTACTTGGTGTTAGAGTGTGTCTGTGTTACTATGTATCAGTGTATGTCTTTGTGACTTGGTGTCAGTGTCTCTCTTTGTTACTTGGTGTAAGTGTGTGTCTGTGTTGCTGGGTATCAATGTATGTCTTTGTTTCTTGGTGTCAGTGTATGTCGGTTTTACTTGGTATAAGTGTGAGTCTGTGTTACTGGGTATCAGTGTATGTCTGTGTGACCTGGTGTCAGTGTGTGTCTTTGTGACTTGGTGTCAGTGTATGTCTTTGTTACTTGGTCTAAGTGTGTGTCTGTGTTACTGGGTATCAGTGTATGTCTTTGTTACTTGGTGTCAGTGTATGTCAAAATACTTGGTGTAAGTGTATGTCTTTGTTACTTGGTGTAATTGTCTGTCTTTGTTACTTGGTGTAAGTGTATGTCGTTGTTACTTGGTGACAGTGTATATCTTTGTTACTTGGTGTCCGTGTGTGTCTGTGTTACTGGGTGTCAGTGTATGTCTTTGTTACTTGGTGTAAGTGTGTTTCTGTGTTACTGGGTATGATTGTCTGTCTTTGTTACTTGGTGTCAGTGTGTGTCTGTGTGACTGGGTATCAGTGTATGTCTTTGTTACTTGGTGACAGTGTATGTCTGTTTTACTTGGTGTAAGTGTGTGTCTGTGTTACTGGGTATCAGTGTCTGACTTTGTGACTTGGTGTCAGTGTATGTCTTTGTTACTGGGTGTCAGTGTGTATCTTTGTGACTTGGTGTCAGTGTATGTCTTTGTTACTTGAAGTCAGTGTATGTCTGTGTTACTTGGTGTAAGTGTGTGTCTGTGTTACTGGGTATCAGTGTTTGTCTTTGTTACTTGGTGTCAGTGTATGTCTTTGTTACTTGGTGTCCGTGTGTGTTTGTGTTACTGGGTGTCAGAGTATGTCTTTGTTACTGGGTGTCAGTGTATGTCTTTTTTACTTGGTGTAAGTGTGTGTCTGTGTTACTGGGTATCAGTGTCTGTCTTTGTTACTTGGTGTAAGTGTGTGTCTGTGTTACTGGGTCTCAGTGTATGTCTTTGTTACTTGGTGTCAGTGTATGTCTGTGTCACTTGGTTTAAGTGTGTGTCTGTGTTACTGGGTATCAGTGTATGTCTTTGTGACTTGGTGTCTTTGTATGTCTTTGTTACTTGGTATCAGTGTGTCTTTTTGTGACTTGGTGTCAGTGTATGTCTTTGTTATTTGGTGTCAGTGTGTGTCTGTGTTACTGGGTATCAGTATATGTTTTTGTTACTTGGTTTCAGTGTATGTCTTTGATACTTGGTGTAAGTGTGTGTCTGTGCTGCTGGGTATCAGTGTATGTCTTTGTTACTTGGTTTCAGTATATGTCTTTGTTACTGGGTGTCATTGTGTGTCTTTGTGACTTGGTGTCAGTGTATATCTTTGTTACTTGGTGTAAGTTTGTGTCTGTGTTACATGGGTATCAGTGTATGTCTTTGTTACTTGGTGTAAGTGTGTGTCTGTGTTAATGGGTATCAGTGTATGTCTTTGTTACTTGGTTTCAGTGTATGTCTTTGTTACTGGGTGTCATTGTGTGTCTTTGTGACTTGGTGTCAGTGTATGTCTTTGTTACTTGGTGTAAGTGTGTGTCTGTGTTACTGGGTATCAGTGTATATCTGTGTGACTTGTTGTCAGTGTGTGTCTTTGTGACTTGGTGTCAGTGTGTGTCTTTGTTACTTGGTGTAAGTGTGTATCTGTGTTACAGGGTATCAGTGTATGTCTTTGTTTTTTGGTGTCAGTGTATGTTAAAATACTTGGTGTCAGTGTATGTCTTTGTTACTTGGTTTCAGTGTATGTCTTTGTTACTGGGTGTCATTGTGTGTCTTTGTGACTTGGTGTCAGTGTATGTCTTTGTTACTTGGTGTCAGTGTATGTCTGTGTTACTTGGTGTAAGTGTGTGTTGTGTTACTGGGTATCAGTGTATGTCTTTGAGACTTGGTGTCAGTGTATGTCTTTGTGACTTGGTGTCAGTGTATGTCTTTGTTACTTGAAGTCAGTGTATGTCTGTGTTACTTGGTGTAAGTGTGTGTCTGTGTTACTGGGTATCAGTGTTTGTCTTTGTTACTTGGTGTCAGTGTATGTCTTTGTTACTTGGTGTCCGTGTGTGTCTGCGTTACTGGGTGTCAGTGTATGTCTTTGTTACTGGGTGTCAGTGTATGTCTTTGTTGCTTGGTGTAAGTGTGTGTCTGTGTTACTGGGTATCAGTGTCTGTCTTTGTTACTTGGTGTAAGTGTGTGTCTGTGTTACTGGGTCTCAGTGTATGTCTTTGTTACTTGGTGTCAGTGTATGTCTGTGTCACTTGGTGTAAGTGTGTGTCTGTGTTACTGGGTATCAGTGTATGTCTTTGTGACTTGGTGTCAGTGTATGTCTTTGTTACTTGGTATCAGTGTGTCTTTTTGTGACTTGGTGTCAGTGTATGTCTTTGTTATTTGGTGTCAGTGTGTGTCTGTGTTACTGGGTATCAGTATATGTTTTTGTTACTTGGTTTCAGTGTATGTCTTTGATACTTGGTGTAAGTGTGTGTCTGTGCTGCTGGGTATCAGTGTATGTCTTTGTTACTTGGTTTCAGTATATGTCTTTGTTACTGGGTGTCATTGTGTGTCTTTGTGACTTGGTGTCAGTGTATATCTTTGTTACTTGGTGTAAGTTTGTGTCTGTGTTACATGGGTATCAGTGTATGTCTTTGTTACTTGGTGTAAGTGTGTGTCTGTGTTAATGGGTATCAGTGTATGTCTTTGTTACTTGGTTTCAGTGTATGTCTTTGTTACTGGGTGTCATTGTCTGTCTTTGTGACTTGGTGTCAGTGTATGTCTTTGTTACTTGGTGTAAGTGTGTGTCTGTGTTACTGGGTATCAGTGTATATCTGTGTGACTTGTTGTCAGTGTGTGTCTTTGTGACTTGGTGTCAGTGTGTGTCTTTGTTACTTGGTGTAAGTGTGTATCTGTGTTACAGGGTATCAGTGTATGTCTTTGTTACTTGGTGTCAGTGTATGTTAAAATACTTGGTGTCAGTGTATGTCTTTGTTACTTGGTTTCAGTGTATGTCTTTGTTACTGGGTGTCATTGTGTGTCTTTGTGACTTGGTGTCAGTGTATGTCTTTGTTACTTGGTGTCAGTGTATGTCTGTGTTACTTGGTGTAAGTGTGTGTTGTGTTACTGGGTATCAGTGTATGTCTTTGAGACTTGGTGTCAGTGTATGTCTTTGTTACTGGGTGTCAGTGTGTCTCTTTGTGACTTGGAGTCATTGTAGTCTTTGTTACTTGGTGTAAGTGTGTGTCTGTGTTACTGGGTATCAGTATATGTTTTTGTTACTTGGTGTCAGTGTATGTCTGTGTTACTTGGTGTAAGTGTGCGTCTGTGTTACTGGGTATCAGTGTATGTCTTTGTGACTTGGTGTCAGTGTAAGTCTTTGTTACTGGGTGTCAGTGTGTGTCTTTGTGACTTGGTGTCAGTGTATGTCTTTGTTACTTGGTGTAAGTGTGTGTCTGTGTTACTGGGTATCAGTGTATGTCTTTGTTACTTGGTGTCAGTGTATGTCTGTGTTACTTGGTGTAAGTGTGTGTCTGTGTTACTGGGTATCAGTGTATGTCTGTGTGACTTGGTGTCAGTGTATGTCTGTGTGACTTGGTGTCAGTGTATGACTTTGTTACTTGGTGTAAATGTGTGTCTGTGTTATTGGTTATCAGTGTATGTCTTTGTTACTTGGTGTAAGTGTATGTCTTTGTTTCTTGGTGTCAGTGTATGTCTGTGTGACTTGGTGTCAGTGTATGTCTTTGTTACTGGGTGTCAGTGTGTCTCTTTGTGACTTGGTGTCAGTGTATGTCTTCGTTACTTGGTGTAATTGTGTGTCTGTGTTACTGGGTATCAGTATATGTCTTTGTGACTTGGTGTCAGTGTATGTCTGTGTTACTTAGTGTAAGTTTGTGTCTGTGTTACTGGGTTTCAGTGTATGTCTGTGTGACTTGGTGTCAGTGTGTGTCTTTGTTACTTGGTGTAAGTGTGTGTCTTTGTGACTTGGTATCAGTGTATGTCTTTGTGACTTTGTGTCAGTGTATGTCTTTGTTACTGGGTGTCAGTGTGTGTCTTTGTGTCTTGGTATCAGTGTATGTCTTTGTTACTTGGTGTAATTGTCTGTCTTTGTTACTTGGTGTAAGTGTATGTCTTTGTTACTTGGTGTCAGTGGATGTCTTTGTTACTTGGTGTCCGTATGTGTCTGTGTTACTGGGTGTCAGTGTATGTCTTTGTTAATGGGTGTCAATGTATGTCTTTGTTACTTGGTGCAAGTGTGTTTCTGTGTAACTGGGTATCAGTGTATGTCTTTGTTACTTGGTGTCAGTGTATGTCTGTGTCACTTGGTGTAAGTGTGTGTCTGTGTTACTGGGTATCAGTGTATGCCTTTGTGACTTGGTGTCAGTGTATGTCTTTGTTACTGGGTGTCAGTGTGTGTCTTTGTGACTTGGTGTCAGTGTATGTCTTTGTTACTTGGTGTAAGTGTGCGTCTGTGTTACTTGGTGTAAGTGTGTGTCTGTGTTACTGGGTATCAGTGTATGACTTTGTGACTTGGTGTCAGCGTATGTCTTTGTTACTGGGTGTCAGTGTGTGTCTTTGTGACTTGGTGTCAGTGTATGTCTTTGTTACTTGGTGTCAGTGTATGTCTGTGTTACTTGGTGTAAGTGTGTGTCTGTGTTACTGGGTATCAGTGTATGACTTTGTGACTTGTTGTCAGCGTATGTCTTTGTTACTGGGTGTCAGTGTGTGTCTTTGTGACTTGGTGTCAGTGTATGTCTTTGTTACTTGGTGTAAGTGTGTGTCTGTGTTACTGGGTATCAGTGTCTGTCTTTGTTACTTGGTGTCAGTGTCTCTCTTTGTTACTTGGTGTAAGTGTGTGTCTGTGTTACTATGTATCAGTGTATGTCTTTGTTTCTTGGTGTCAGTGTATGTCGTTTTTACTTGGTGTAAGTGTGTGTCTGTGTTACTGGGTATCAGTGTATGTCTGTGTGACTTGGTGTCAGTGTGTGTCTTTGTTACTTGGTGTCGGGGTATGTCTTTGTTACTTGGTGTAAGTGTGTGTCTGTGTTACTGGGTATCAGTGTATGTCTTTGTTACTTGGTGTCAGTGTATGTCAAAATACTTGGTGTAAGTGTATGTCTTTGTTACTTGGTGTAATTGTCTGTCTTTGTTACTTGGTGTAAGTGTATGTCTTTGTTACTTGGTGACAGTGTATATCTTTGTTACTTGTTGTCCGTGTGTGTCTGTGTTACTGGGTGTCAGTGTATGTCTTTGTTACTGGGTGTCAATGTATGTCTTTGTTACTTGGTGTAAGTGTCTTTCTGTGTTACTGGGTATCACTGTCTGTCTTTGTTACTTGGTGTCAGTGTATGTCTGTCTTACTTGGTGTAAGTGTGTGTCTGTGTTACTGGGTATCAGTGTATGACTTTGTGACTTGGTGTCAGTGTATGTCTTTGTTTCTGGGTGTCAGTGTGTGTCTTTGTGACTTGGTGTCAGTGTATGTCTTTGTTACTTGGTGTAAGTGTGTGTCTGTGTTACTGGGTATCAGTGTGTGTCTTTGTTACTTGGTGTCAGTGTATGTCTGTGTTAATTGGTGTAGGTGTGTGTCTGTGTTACTGGGTATCAGTGTATGTCTGTGTGACTTGGTGTCAGTGTGTGTCTTTGTTACTTGGTGTAAGTGTGTGTCTTTGTGACTTGGTATCAGTGTATGTCTTTGTGACTTGGTGTCAGTGTATGTCTTTGTTACTGGGTGTCAGTGTGTGTCTTTGTGTCTTGGTATCAGTGTATGTCTTTGTTACTTGGTGTAATTGTCTGTCTTTGTTACTTGGTGTAAGTGTATGTCTTTGTTACTTGGTGTCAGTGGCTGTCTTTGTTACTTGGTGTCCGTGTGTGTCTGTGTTACTGGGTGTCAGTGTATGTCTTTGTTAATGGGTGTCAATGTATGTCTTTGTTACTTGGTGCAAGTGTGTTTCTGTGTTACTGGGTATCAGTGTATGTCTTTGTTACTTGGTGTCAGTGTATGTCTGTGTCACTTGGTGTAAGTGTGTGTCTGTGTTACTGGGTATCAGTGTATGCCTTTGTGACTTGGTGTCAGTGTATGTCTTTGTTACTGGGTGTCAGTGTGTGTCTTTGTGACTTGGTGTCAGTGTATATCTTTGTTACTTGGTGTAAGTGTGTGTCTGTGTTACTTGGTGTAAGTGTGTGTCTGTGTTACTGGGTATCAGTGTATGACTTTGTGACTTGGTGTCAGCGTATGTCTTTGTTACTGGGTGTCAGTGTGTGTCTTTGTGACTTGGTGTCAGTGTATGTTTTTGTTACTTGGTGTCAGTGTATGTCTGTGTTACTTGGTGTAAGTGTGTGTCTGTGTTACTGGGTATCAGTGTATGACTTTGTGACGTGGTGTCAGCGTATGTCTTTGTTACTGGGTGTCAGTGTGTGTCTTTGAGACTTGGTGTCAGTGTATGTCTTTGTTACTTGGTGTAAGTGTGTGTCTGTGTTACTGGGTATCAGTGTCTGTCTTTGTTACTTGGTGTCAGTGTCTCTCTTTGTTACTTGGTGTAAGTGTGTGTCTGTGTTACTATGTATCAGTGTATGTCTTTGTTTCTTGGTGTCAGTGTATGTCGTTTTTACTTGGTGTAAGTGTGTGTCTGTGTTACTGGGTATCAGTGTATGTCTGTGTGACTTGGTGTCAGTGTGTGTCTTTGTTACTTGGTGTCGGGGTATGTCTTTGTTACTTGGTGTAAGTGTGTGTCTGTGTTACTGGGTATCAGTGTATGTCTTTGTTTCTTGGTGTCAGTGTATGTCGTTTTTACTTGGTGTAAGTGTGTGTCTGTGTTACTGGGTATCAGTGTATGTCTGTGTGACTTGGTGTCAGTGTGTGTCTTTGTTACTTGGTGTCGGGGTATGTCTTTGTTACTTGGTGTAAGTGTGTGTCTGTGTTACTGGGTATCAGTGTATGTCTTTGTTACTTGGTGACAGTGTATGTCAAAATACTTGGTGTAAGTGTATGTCTTTGTTACTTGGTGTAATTGTCTGTCTTTGTAACTTGGTGTAAGTGTATGTCTTTGTTACTTGGTGACAGTGTATATCTTTGTTACTTGTTGTCCGTGTGTGTCTGTGTTACTGGGTGTCAGTGTATGTCTTTGTTCCTCGGTGTCATTGTGTGTCTTTGCGACTTGGTGTCAGTGTATGTCTTTGTTACTTGGTGTAAGTGTGTGTCTGTGTTACTGAGTATCAGTTTATGTCTTTGTTAATTGGTGTCAGTGTATGTCTGTGTTACTTGGTGTAAGTGTGTGTCTATGTTGCTGGGTATCAGTGTATGTCTGTGTGACTTGGTGTCAGTGTGTGTCTTTGTGACTTGGTGTCAGTGCATGTCTTTGTTACTTGGTGTAAGTGTGTGTCTGTGTGACTGGGTATCAGTGTTTGTCTTTGTTACTTGGTGTCAGTGTATGTCAAAATACTTGGTGTAAGTGTATGTCTTTGTTACTTGGTGTAATTGTCTGTCTTTGTTACTTGGTGTAAGTGTATGTTTTTGTTACTTGGTGTCAGTGCCTGTCTTTGTTACTTGGTGTCCGTGTGTGTCTGTGTTACTGGGTGTCTGTGTATGTCTTTGTTACTGGGTGTCAGTGTATGTCTTTGTTACTTGGTGTAAGTGTGTGTCTGTGTTACTGGGTATCAGTGTCTGTCTTTGTTACTTGTTGTAAGTGTGTGTCTGTGTGACTGGGTATCAGTGTATGTCTTTGTGACTTGGTGTCAGTGTATGTCTTTGTTACTTGGTGTCAGTGTGTCTTTTTGTGACTTGGTGTCAGTGTATGTCTATGTTACTTGGTGTAAGTGTGTGTGTGTGTGTTACTGGGTATCAGTATATGTTTTTGTTACTTGGTGACAGTGTATGTCTTTGTTACTTGGTGTAATTGTGTGTCTGTGTTACTGGGTATCAGTATATGTCTTTGTGACTTGGTGTCAGTGTATGTCTGTGTTACTTAGTGTAAGTTTGTGTCTGTGTTACTGGGTATCAGTGTATGTCTGTGTGACTTGGTGTCAGTGAGTGTCTTTGTTACTTGGTGTAAGTGTGTGTCTTTGTGACTTGGTATCAGTGTATGTCTTTGTGACTTGGTGTCAGTGTATGTCTTTGTTACTGGGTGTCAGTGTGTGTCTTTGTGTCCTGGTATCAGTGTATGTCTTTGTTACTTGGTGTAATTGTCTGTCTTTGTTACTTGGTGTAAGTGTATATCTTTGTTACTTGGTGTCAGTGGATGTCTTTGTTACTTGGTGTCCGTGTGTGTCTGTGTTACTGGGTGTCAGTGTATGTCTTTGTTAATGGGTGTCAATGTATGTCTTTGTTACTTGGTGCAAGTGTGTTTCTGTGTTACTGGGTATCAGTGTATGTCTTTGTTACTTGGTGTCAGTGTATGTCTGTGTCACTTGGTGTAAGTGTGTGTCTGTGTTACTGGGTATCAGTGTATGCCTTTGTGACTTGGTGTCAGTGTATGTCTTTGTTACTGGGTGTCAGTGTGTGTCTTTGTGACTTGGTGTCAGTGTATGTCTTTGTTACTTGGTGTAAGTGTGTGTCTGTGTTACTTGGTGTAAGTGTGTGTCTGTGTTACTGGGTATCAGTGTATGACTTTGTGACTTGGTGTCTGCGTATGTCTTTGTTACTGGGTGTCAGTGTGTGTCTTTGTGACTTGGTGTCGGTGTATGTCTTTGTTACTTGGTGTCAGTGTATGTCTGTGTTACTTTGTGTAAGTGTGTGTCTGTGTTACTGGGTATCAGTGTATGACTTTGTGACTTGGTGTCAGCGTATGTCTTTGTTACTGGGTGTCAGTGTGTGTCTTTGAGACTTGGTGTCAGTGTATGTCTTTGTTACTTGGTGTAAGTGTGTGTCTGTGTTACTGGGTATCAGTGTCTGTCTTTGTTACTTGGTGTCAGTGTCTCTCTTTGTTACTTGGTGTAAGTGTGTGTCTGTGTTACTATGTATCAGTGTATGTCTTTGTTTCTTGGTGTCAGTGTATGTCGTTTTTACTTGGTGTAAGTTTGTGTCTGTGTTACTGGGTATCAGTGTATGTCTGTGTGACTTGGTGTCAGTGTGTGTCTTTGTTACTTGGTGTCGGGGTATGTCTTTGTTACTTGGTGTAAGTGTGTGTCTGTGTTACTGGGTATCAGTGTATGTCTTTGTTACTTGGTGTCAGTGTATGTCAAAATACTTGGTGTAAGTGTATGTCTTTGTTACTTGGTGTAATTGTCTGTCTTTGTTACTTGGTGTAAGTGTATGTCTTTGTTACTTGGTGACAGTGTATATCTTTGTTACTTGTTGTCCGTGTGTGTCTGTGTTACTGGGTGTCAGTGTATGTCTTTGTTACTGGGTGTCAATGTATGTCTTTGTTACTTGGTGTAAGTGTCTTTCTGTGTTACTGGGTATCACTGTCTGTCTTTGTTACTTGGTGTCAGTGTATGTCTGTCTTACTTGGTGTAAGTGTGTGTCTGTGTGACTGGGTATCAGTGTATGACTTTGTGACTTGGTGTCAGTGTATGTCTTTGTTACTGGGTGTCAGTGTGTGTCTTTGTGACTTGGTGTCAGTGTATGTCTTTGTTACTTGGTGTAAGTGTGTGTCTGTGTTACTGGGTATCACTGTCTGTCTTTGTTACTTGGTGTCAGTGTATGTCTGTGTTAATTGGTGTAAGTGTGTGTCTGTGTTACTGGGTATCAGTGTATGTCTGTGTGACTTGGTGTCAGTGTGTGTCTTTGTTACTTGCTGTACGAGTGTGTCTGTGTTACTGGGTATCATTGTATGTCTTTGTTACTTGGTTTCAGTGTATGTCTTTGTTACTGGGTGTCATTGTGTGTCTTTGCGACTTGGTGTCAGTGTATGTCTTTGTTACATGGTGTAAGTGTGTGTCTGTGTTACTGGGTATCAGTTTATGTCTTTGTTTATTGGTGTCAGTGTATGTCTGTGTTACTTGGTGTAAGTGTGTGTCCGTGTTGCTGGGTCTCAGTGTATGTCTGTGTGACTTGGTGCCAGTGTGCGTCTTTGTGACTTGGTGTCAGTGCATGCCTTTGTTACTTGGTGTAAGTGTGTGTCTGTGTGACTGGGTATCAGTGTTTGTCTTTGTTACTTGGTGTCAGTGTATGTCAAAATACTTGGTGTAAGTGTATGTCTTTGTTACTTGGTGTAATTGTCTGTCTTTGTTACTTGGTGTAAGTGTATGTTTTTGTTACTTGGTGTCAGTGCATGTCTTTGTTACTTGGTGTCCGTGTGTGTCTGTGTTGCTGGGTGTCTGTGTATGTCTTTGTTACTGGGTGTCAGTGTATGTCTTTGTTACTTGGTGTAAGTGTGTGTCTGTGTTACTGGGTATCAGTGTCTGTCTTTGTTACTTGGCGTAAGTGTGTGTCTGTGTGACTGGTTATCAATGTTTGTCTTTGTTACTTGCTGTCAGTGTATGTCTGTGTCACTTGGTGTAAGTGTGTGTCTGTGTTACTGGGTATCAGTGTATGTCTTTGTGACTTGGTGTCAGTGTATGTCTTTGTTACTTGGTGTCAGTGTGTCTTTTTGTGACTTGGTGTCAGTGTATGTCTATGTTACTTGGTGTAAGTGTGTGTGTGTGTGTTACTGGGTATCAGTATATGTTTTTGTTACTTGGTGACAGTGTATGTCTTTGTTACTTGGTGTAAGTGTGTGTCTGTGTTACTGGGTATCAGTGTATGTCTTTGTTACTTGGTTTCAGTGTATGTCTTTGTTACTGGGTGTCATTGTCTGTCTTTGTGACTTGGTATCAGTGTATGTCTTTGTTACTTGGTGTAAGTGTGTGTCTGTGCTACTGGGTATCATTGTATGTCTTTGTTACTTGGTGTCAGTGTATGTCTGTGTTATTTGGTGTAAGTGTGTGTCTGCGTTACTGGGTATCAGTGTATGTCTGTGTGACTTGGTGTCAGTGTGTGTCTTTGTGACTTGGTGTCAGTGCATGTCTTTGTTACTTGTTGTAAGTGTGTGTCTGTGTTCCTGGGTATCAGTGTATGTCTTTGTTACTTGGTGTCAGTGTATGTCTTTGTTCCTTGGTGTAATTGTCTGTCTTTGTTACTTGGTGTAAGTGTATGTTTTTGTTACTTGGTGTCACTGTATGCCTTTGTTACTTGGTGTCCGTGTGTGTCTGTGTTACTGGCTGTCAGTGTATGTCTTTGTTACTGGGTGTCAGTGTATGTATTTGTTACTTGGTGTAAGTGTGTGTCTGTGTTACTGGGTGTAGGTGTGTGTCTGTGTTTCTGGGTATCAGTGTATGTCTTTGTTACTTGGTGTCAGTGTATGTCTTTGTTACTTGGTGTAAGTGTGTGTCTGTGTTACTGGGTATCAGTCTATGTCTTTGTTACTGGGTGTCAGTGTGTGTCTTTGTGACTTGGTGTCAGTGTATGTCTTTGTTACTTGGTGTAAGTGTGTGTCTGTGTTTCTGGGTATCAGTGTATGTCTTTGTTACTTGGTGTCAGTGTATGTCTGCGTTACTTGGTGCAAGTGTGTGCCTGTGTTACTGGGTATCAGTGTATGTCTGTGTGACTTGGTGTCAGTGTATGTCTGAGTGACTTCGTGTCAGTGTATGTCTTTGTTACTTGGTGTAAATGCGTGTCTTTGTTACTTGGTGTAAGTGTATGTTTTTGTTACTTGGTGTCACTGTATGCCTTTGTTACTTGGTGTCCGTGTGTGTCTGTGTTACTGGGTGTCAGTGTATGTCTTTGTTACTGGGAGTCAGTGTATGTATTTGTTACTTGGTGTAAGTGTGTGTCTGTGTTACTGGGTATCAGTATATGTTTTTGTTACTTGGTGTCAGTGTATGTCTTTGTTACTTGGTGCATGTGTGTGTCTGTGTTACTGGGTATCAATGTATGTCTTTGTTACTTGGTTTCAGTGTATGTCTTTGTTACTGGGTGTCATTGTGTGTCTTTGTGACTTGGTGTCAGTGTATGTCTTTGTTACTTGGTGTAAGTGTGTGTCTGTGTTACTGGGTATCAGTCTATGTCTTTGTTACTGGGTGTCAGTGTGTGTCTTTGTGACTTGGTGTCAGTGTATGTCTTTGTTACTTGGTGTAAGTGTGTGTCTGTGTTACTGGGTATCAGTGTATGTCTGTGTTAATTGGTGTAAGTGTATGTCTGCGTTACTTGGTGTAAGTGTGTGTCTGTGTTACTGGGTAACAGTGTATGTCTGTGTGACTTGGTGTCAGTGTATGTCTGTGTGACTTGGTGTCAGTGTATGTCTTTGTTACTTGGTGTAAATGTGTGTCTGTGTTATTGGTTATCAGTGTATGACTTTGTTACTTGGTGTCCGTGTATGTCAAAATACTTGTTGTAAGTGTATGTCTTTGTTACTTGGTGTAATTGTCTGTCTTTGTTTCTTGGTGTAAGTGTATGTATTTGTTACTTGGTGTCAGTGTATGTCTGTGTGTCTTGGTGTCAGTGTATGTCTTTGTTACTGGGTGTCAGTGTGTCTCTTTGTGACTTGGTGTCAGTGTATATCTTTGTTACTTGGTGGAAGTGTGTGTCTGTGTTACTGGGTATCAGTGTATGTCTGTGTGACTTGGTGTCAGTGTGTGTCTTTGTGACTTGGTGTCAGTGTATGTCTTTGTTACTTGGTGTCAGTGTATGTCAAAATACTTGGTGTAAGTGTATGTCTTTGTTACTTGGTGTAATTGTCTCTCTTTGTTACTTGGTGCATGTGTATGTCTTTGTTACTTGGTGACAGTGTATATCTTTGTTACTTGGTGTCTGTGTGTGTCTGTGTTACTGGGTGTCAGTGTATGTCTTTGTTACTGGGTGTCAATGTGTGTCTTTGTTACTTGGTGTAAGTGTGTTTCTGTGTTACTGGGTATCACTGTCTGTCTTTGTTACTTGGTGTAAGTGTGTGTCTGTGTGACTGGGTATCAGTGTATGTCTTTGTTACTTGGTGTCAGTGTATGTCTGTCTTACTTGGTGTAAGTGTGTGTCTGTGTTACTGGGTATCAGTGTATGACTTTGTGACTTGTTGTCAGTGTATGTCTTTGTTACTGGGTGTCAGTGTGTGTCTTTGTGACTTGGTGTCAGTGTAAGTCTTTGTTAATTGGTGTAAGTGTGTGTCTGTGTTACTGGGTATCAGTGTCTGTCTTTGTCACTTGGTGTCAGTGTATGTCTGTGTTACTTGGTGTAAGTGTGTGTCTGTGTTACTGGGTATCAGTGTATGTCTGTGTGACTTGGTGTCAGTGTGTGTCTTTGTAACTTGGTGTAAGTATGTGTCTGTGTTACTGGGTATCAGTGTATGTCTTTGTTACTTGGTTTCAGTGTATGTCTTTGTTACTGGGTGTCATTGTGTGTATTTGTGACTTGGTGTCAGTGTATGTCTTTGTTACTTGGTGTAAGTGTGTGTCTGTGTTACTGGGTATCAGTGTATGTCTTTGTTACTTGGTGTCAGTGTATGTCTGTGTTACTTGGTGTAAGTGTGTGTCTGTGTTACTGGGTATCAGTGTATGTCTGTGTGACTTGGTGTCAGTGTGTGTCTTTGTGACTTGGTGTCAGTGCATGTCTTTGTTACTTGGTGTAAGTGTGTGTCTGTGTTACTGGGTATCAGTGTATGTCTCTGTTACTTGGTGTCAGTGTATGTCAAAATACTTGGTGTAAGTGTATGTCTTTGTTACTTGGTGTAATTGTCTGTCTTTGTTACTTGGTGTCCGTGTGTGTCTGTGTTACTGGGTGTCAGTGTATGTCTTTGTTACTGGGTGTCAGTGTATGTCTTTGTTACTTGGTGGAAGTGTGTGTCTGTGTTACTGGGTATCAGTGTCTGTCTTTGTTACTTGGTGTAAGTGTGTGTCTGTGTTACTGGGTATCAGTGTATGTCTTTGTTACTTGGTGTCAGTGTATGTCTGTGTCACTTGGTGTAAGTGTGTGTCTGTGTTACTGGGTATCAGTGTATGTCTTTGTCACTTGGTGTCAGTGTATGTCTGTGTTACTTGGTGTAAGTGTGTGTCTGTGTTACTGGGTATCAGTGTATGTCTGTGTGACTTGGTGCCAGTGTGTGTCTTTGTGACTTGGTGTCAGTGCATGTCTTTGTTACTTGGTGTAAGTGTGTGTCTGTGTTACTGGGTATCAGTGCATGTCTTTGTTACTTGGTGTCAGTGTATGTCAAAATACTTGGTGTAAGTGTATGTCTTTGTTACTTATTGTAATTGTCTGTCTTTGTTACTTGGTGTAAGTGTATGTTTTTGTTACTTGGTGTCAGTGTATGTCTTTGTTACTTGGTGTCCGTGTGTGTCTGTGTTACTGGGTGTCAGTGTATGTCTTTGTTACTGGGTGTCACTGTATGTCTTTGTTACTTGGTGGAAGTGTGTGTCTGTGTTACTGGGTATCAGTGTCTGTCTTTGTTACTTGGTGTAAGTGTGTGTCTGTGTTACTGGGTATCAGTGTATGTCTTTGTTACTTGGTGTCAGTGTATGTCTGTGTCACTTGGTGTAAGTGTGTGTCTATGTTACTGGGTATCAGTGTATGTCTTTGTGACTTGGTGTCAGTGTATGTCTTTGTTACTTGGTGTCAGTGTGTCTCTTTGTGACTTGGTGTCAGTGTATGTCTTTGTTACTTGGTGTAAGTGTGTGTCTGTGTTACTGGGTATCAGTATATGTTTTTGTTACTTGGTGTCAGTGTATGTCTGTGTTACTTGGTGTAAGTGTGTGTCTGTGTTACTGGGTGTCAGTGTATGTCTTTGTTACTGGGTGTCAGTGTATGTCTTTGTTACTTGGTGTAAGTGTGTTTTTGTGTTACTGGGTATCAGTGTCTGTCTTTGTTACTTGGTGTAAGTGTGTGTCTGTGTGACTTGGTATCAGTGTATTTCTTTGTTACTTGGTGTCAGTGTATGTCAAAATACTTGGTGGAAGTGTATGTCTTTGTTACTTGGTGTAATTGTCTGTGTTTGTTACTTGGTGCAAGTGTATGTCTTTGTTACCTGGTGTCAGTGTATGTCTTTGTTACTTAGTGTCAGTGTATGTCTGTGTTACTTGGTGTAAGTGTGTGCCTGTGTTACTTGGTATCAGAAAATGTCTTTGTGTCTTGGTATCAGTGTATGTCTTTGTTACTGGGTGTCAGCGTGTGTCTGTGTTAATGGGTATCAGTGTATGTCTTTGTGACTTGGTATCAGTGTATGTCTTTGTTTCTGGGTGTCAGTATGTGTCTGTGTTCCTGGGTATCAGTGAATGTCTTTGTTACTTGGTGTCAGTGTATGTCTTTTTTACTGGGAGTCAGTGTGTGTCTTTGGGACCTGGTGTCAGTGTATGTCTGTGTTACTGTTTATTAGTGTTTCTCTGTGTTACTGGGTGTCAGTGTGTGTTTGTTTGTGTTACTGGGTGTCAATGTATGTCCTGGTTACTTGGTGTAAGTGTGTGTCTGTGTTACTGGGTATCAGTGTATGTCTTTGTTACTTGGTGACAGTGTCTGTCTGTGTTAGTTGGTGTAAGTGTGTGTCTGTGTTACTGGGTATCAGTGGATGTCTTTGTGACTTGGTATCAGTGTATGTCTTTGTTACTGGGTGTCAGTGTGTGTCTTTGTGACTTGGTGTCATTGTATGTCTTTGTTACTTGGTGTAAGTGTGTGTCTGTGTTACTGAGTATCATTGTATGTCTGTTACTTGGTGTCAGTGTATGTCTTTGTTACTTGGTGTCAGTGTATGTCTTTGTTACTTGGTGTCAGTTTATGTCTGTGTTACTTGGTGTAAGTGTGTGTCTGTGTTACTGGGTATCAGTGTCTGTCTTTGTTACTTGGTGTCAGTGTATGTCTGTGTTGCTTGGTGTAAGTATGTGTCTGTGTTACTGGGTGTCAGTGTGTGTCTGTGTTACTTGGTGTAAGTGTGTGTCTTTGTTACTGGGTGTCAGTGTACGTCTTTGTTACTTGGTGTAAGTGTGTGTCTGTGTTACTGGGTATCAGTGTCTGTCTTTGTTACTTGGTGTAAGTGTGTGTCTGTGTTACTGGGTATCAGTGTATGTCTTTGTGACTTGGTATCAGTGCATGTCTTTGTTTCTGGGTGTCAGTGTGTGTTTTTGTGACTTGGTGTCAGTGTATGTCTTTGTAACTTGGTGCAAGTGTGTGTCTGTGTAACTGGGTATCATTGTATTTCTTTGTTACTTGGTGTCAGTGTATGTCAAAAAACTTGGTGTAAGTGTATGTCTTTGTTACTTGGTGTAATTGTCTGTGTTTGTTACTTGGTGTAAGTGTAAGTCTTTGTTACTTGGTGTCAGTGCATGTCTTTGTTACTGGGTGTCAGTATATGTCTGTGTTACTTGGTGTAAGTGTGTTTCTGTGTTACTTGGTATCAGAAAATATCTTTGTGACTTGGTGTCAATGTATGTCTTTGTTCCTGGGTGTCAGTGTGTGTCTGTGTTACTGGGTATCAGTGTATGTGTTTGTGACTTGGTATCAGTGTATGTCTTTGTTTCTGGGTGTCAGTGTGTGTCTTTGTGTCTTGGTATCAGTGTATGTCTTTGTGACTTGGTGTAAGTGTATGTCTTTGTTACTTGGTGTCAGTGGATGTCTTTGTTACTTGGTGTCCGTGTGTGTCTGTGTTACTGGGTGTCAGTGTATGTCTTTGTTAATGGGTGTCAATGTATGTCTTTGTTACTTGGTGCAAGTGTGTTTCTGTGTTACTGGGTATCAGTGTATGTCTGTGTGACTTGGTGTCAGTGTATGTCTGTGTGACTTGGTGTCAGTGTATGTCTTTGTTACTTGTTGTAAGTGTGTGTCTGTGTTATTGGGTATCAGTGTATGTCTTTGTTAATTGGTGTCAGTGTATGTCAAAATACTTGGTGTAAGTGTATGTCTTTGTTACTTGGTGTAATTGTCTGTCCTTGTTACTTGGTGTAAGTGTATGTCTTTGTTACTTGGTGTCAGTGTATGTCTGTGTGACTTGGTTTCAGTGTATGACTTTGTTACTGGGTGTCAGTGTGTGTCTTTGTGACTTGGTGTCAGTGTATGTCTTTGTTACTTGGTGTAAGTGTGTGTCTGTGTTACTGGGTATCAGTATCTGTCTGTGTGACTTGGTGTCAGTGGGTGTCTTTGTTACTTGGAGTAAGTGTGTGTCTGTGTTACTGGGTATCAGTGTATGTCTTTGTTACTTGGTGTCAGTGCATGTCTGTGTTACTTGGTGTAAGTGTGTGTCTGTGTTAATGGGTATCATTGTATGTCTTTGTTACTTGGTGTCAAAATATGTCAAAATACTTGGTGTAAGTGTATGTCTTTGTTACTTGGTGTTATTGTCTGTCTTTGTTACTTGGTGTAAGTCTATGTTTTTGTTACTTGGTGTCAGTGTATGTCTTTGTTACTTGGTGTCCGTGTGTGTCTGTGTTACTGGGTGTCAGTGTATTTCTTTGTGACTGGGTGTCAGTGTCTGTCTTTGTTACTTGGTGCAAGTGTGTGTCTGTGTTACTAGGTATCAGTGTATGTCTTTGTTACTTGGAGTCAGTGTATGTCTGTGTTACTTGGTGTAAGTGTGTGTCTGTGTTACTGGGTATCAGTGTATGTCTTTGTGACTTGGTGTCAGTGTATGTCTTTGTTACTGGGTGTATGTGCGTCTCTTTGTGACTTGGTGTCAGTGCATGTCTTAGTTACATGGTGTAAGTGTGTGCCTGTGTTACTGGGTATCAGTATATATTTTTGTTACTTGGTCTCAGAGTATGCCTGTGTTACTTGGTGTAAATGTTTCTCTGTGTTACAGGGTATCAGTGTATGTCTGTGTGTCTTGGTGTAAGTGTGTGTCTGTGTTACTGGGTGTCAGTGTGTGTCTTTGTGACTTGTTGTCAGTGTATGTTTTTGTTACTTGGTGTATGTGTGTGTCTGTGTTACTGGGGATCAGTGTCTGTCTTTGTTACTTGGTGTCAGTTTATGTCTGTGTTCCTTGGTGTAAGTGTGTGTCTTTGTTACTTGGTGTAATTTTATGTCTGTGTTACTTAGTGTCAGTGTATGTCTGTGTTACTTGGTGTCAGTGTATGTCTTTGTTACTTGGTGTAAGTGTGTGTCTGTGTTACTGGGTATCAGTATATGTTTTTGTTACTTGGTGTCAGTGTATGTCTTTGTTACTTGGTGTAAGTGTGTGTCTGTGTTACTGGGTATCAGTGTCTGTCCTTGTTACTTGGTGTCAGTGTGTGTCTGTGTTACTTGGTGTAAGTGTGTGTCTGTGTTATTGGGTATCAGTGTATGTCTGTGTGACTTGGTGTCATTGTGTGTCTTTGTTACTTGGTGTAAGAGTGTGTCTGTGTTACTGTGTATCAGTGTATGTCTTTGTGACTTGTTGTCAGTGTCTCTCTTTGCTACTTGGTGTAAGTGTGTGTCTGTGTTGCTGGGTATCAATGTATGTCTTTGTTTCTTGGAGTCAGTGTATGTCGGTTTTACTTGGTGTAAGTGTGTGTCTGTATTACTGTGTATCTGTGTATTTCTGTGTGACTTGGTGTCAGTGTGTGTCTTTGTGACTTGGTGTCAGTGTATGTCTTTGTTACTTGGTGTAAGTGTGTGTCTGTGTTACTGGGTATCAGTGTATGTCTTTGTTACTTGGTGTAATTGTCTGTCTTTGTTACTTGGTGCATGTGTATGTCTTTGTTACTTGGTGACAGTGCATATCTTTGTTACTTGGTGTCCGTGTGTGTCTGTGTTACTGGGTGTCAGTTTATGTCTTTGTTACTTGGTGTCCGTGTATGTCAAAATACTTGGTGTAAGTGTCTGTCTTTGTTACTTGGTGTAAGTGTATGTCTTTGTTACTTGGTGTCAGTGTATGTCTGTGTGTCTTGGTGTCAGTGTATGTCTTTGTTACTGGGTGTCAGTGTGTCTCTTCGTGACTTGGTGTCAGTGTCTGTCTGTGTTACTTGGTGTAAGTGTGTGTCTGTGTTACTGGGTATCAGTGTATGTCTGTGTGACTTGGTGTCAGTGTGTGTCTTTGTTACTTGGTGTAAGTGTGTGTCTGTGTTACTGGGTATATGTGTATGTCTTTGTGACTTGGTGTCAGTGTATGTCTTTGTTACTGGGTGTCAGTGTGTGTCTTTGTGTCTTGGTGTCAGTGTATGTCTTTGTTACTTGGTGTAATTGTCTGTCTTTGTTACTTGGTGTAAGTGTATGTCTTTGTTACTTGGTGTCAGTGGATGTCTTTGTTACTTGGTGTCCGTGTGTGTCTGTGTTACTTGGTGTCAGTGTATGTCTTTGTTAATGGGTGTCAATGTATGTCTTTGTTACTTGGTGTAAGTGTGTTTCTGTGTTACTGGGTATCAGTGTCTGTCTTTGTTACTTGGTGTAAGGGTGTGTCTGTGTTACTTGGTATCAGTGCATGTCTTTGTTACTTTGTGTCAGTGTATGTCTGTGTCACTTGGTGGAAGTGTGTGTCTGTGCTACTGGGTATCAGTGTATGACTTTGTGACTTGGTGTCAGTGTATGTCTTTGTTACTGGGTGTCAGTGTGTGTCTTTGTGACTAGGTGTCAGTGTATGTCTTTGTTACTTGGTGTAAGTGTGTGTCTGTGTTACTGGGTATCAGTGTCTGTCTTTTTTACTTGGTGTAAGTGTGTGTCTGTGTTACTGGGTATCAGTGTATGTCTTTCTTACTTGGTGTCAGTGTATGTCTGTGTTACTTGGTGTAAGTGTGTGTCTGTGTTACTGGGTATCAGTGTATGACTTTGTGACTTGGTGTCAGTGTATGTCTTTGTTACTGGGTGTCAGTGTGTGTCTTTGTGACTTGGTGTCAGTGTATGTCTTTGTTACTTGGTGTAAGTGTGTGTCTGTGTTACTGGGTATCAGTGTCTGTCTTTGTTACTTGGTGTCAGTGTGTGTCTGTGTTACTTGGTGTAAGTGTGTGTCTGTGTTATTGGGTATCAGTGTATGTCTGTGTGACTTGGTGTCAGTGTGTGTCTTTGTTACTTGGTGTAAGAGTGTGTCTGTGTTACTGTGTATCAGTGTATGTCTTTGTGACTTGTTGTCAGTGTCTCTCTTTGCTACTTGGTGTAAGTGTGTGTCTGTGTTGCTGGGTATCAATGTATGTCTTTGTTTCTTGGAGTCAGTGTATGTCGGTTTTACTTGGTGTAAGTGTGTGTCTGTATTACTGTGTATCTGTGTATTTCTGTGTGACTTGGTGTCAGTGTGTGTCTTTGTGACTTGGTGTCAGTGTATGTCTTTGTTACTTGGTGTAAGTGTGTGTCTGTGTTACTGGGTATCAGTGTATGTCTTTGTTACTTGGTGTCAGTGTATGTCAAAATACTTGGTGTAAGTGTATGTCTTTGTTACTTGGTGTAATTGTCTGTCTTTGTTACTTGGTGCATGTGTATGTCTTTGTTACTTGGTGACAGTGTATATCTTTGTTACTTGGTGTCCGTGTGTGTCTGTGTTACTGGGTGTCAGTGTATGTTTTTGTTACTGGGTGTCAATGTATGTCTATGTTACTTGGTGTAAGTATGTTTCTGTGTTACTGGGTATCACTGGCTGTCTTTGTTACTTGGTGCAAGTGTGTGTCTCTGTTACTGGGTATCAGTGTATGTCTTTGTTACTTGGTGTAAGTGTGTGTCTGTGTTACTGGGTATCAGTGTATGTCTTTGTTACTTGGTTTCAGTGTATGTCTTTGTTACTGGGTGTCATTGTGTGTCTTTGTGACTTGGTGTCAGTGGATGTCTTTGTTACTTGGTGTAAGTGTGTGTCTGTGTTACTGGGTATCAGTCTATGTCTTTGTTACTGGGTGTCAGTGTGTGTCTTTGTGACTTGGTGTAAGTGTGTGTCTGTGTTACTTGGTATCAGTCTATGTCTTTGTTACTTGGTGTCAGTGTATGTCTGCGTTACTTGGTGTAAGTGTGTGTCTGTGTTACTGGGTATCAGTGTATGTCTGTGTGACTTGGTGTCAGTGTATGTCTGTGTGACTTGGTGTCAGTGTCTGTCTTTGTTACTTGGTGTAAATGTGTGTCTGTGTTATTGGTTATCAGTTTATGTCTTTGTTACTTGGTGTCCGTGTATGTCAAAATACTTGGTGTAAGTGTCTGTCTTTGTACTTGGTGTAAGTGTATGTCTTTGTTACTTGGTGTCAGTGTATGTCTGTGTGTCTTGGTGTCAGTGTATGTCTTTGTTACTGGGTGTCAGTGTGTCTCTTTGTGACTTGGCGTCAGTGTCTGTCTGTGTTACTTGGTGTAAGTGTGTGTCTGTGTTACTGGGTATCAGTGTATGTCTGTGTGACTTGGTGTCAGTGTGTGTCTTTGTTACTTGGTGTAAGTGTGTGTCTGTGTTACTGGGTATCTGTGTATGTCTTTGTGACTTGGTGTCAGTGTATGTCTTTGTTACTGTGTGTCAGTGTGTGTCTTTGTGTCTTGGTGTCAGTGTATGTCTTTGTTACTTGGTGTAATTGTCTGTCTTTGTTACTTGATGTAAGTGTATGTCTTTGTTACTTGGTGTCAGTGTATGTCTGTGTGTCTTGGTGTCAGTGTATGTCTTTGTTACTGGGTGTCAGTGTGTCTCTTTGTGACTTGGCGTCAGTGTCTGTCTGTGTTACTTGGTGTAAGTGTGTGTCTGTGTTACTGGGTATCAGTGTATGTCTGTGTGACTTGGTGTCAGTGTGTGTCTTTGTTACTTGGTGTAAGTGTGTGTCTGTGTTACTGGGTATCTGTGTATGTCTTTGTGACTTGGTGTCTGTGTATGTCTTTGTTACTGGGTGTCAGTGTGTGTCTTTGTGTCTTGGTGTCAGTGTATGTCTTTGTTACTTGGTGTAATTGTCTGTCTTTGTTACTTGGTGTAAGTGTATGTCTTTGTTACTTGGTGTCAGTGGATGTCTTTGTTACTTGGTGTCCGTGTGTGTCTGTGTTACTTGGTGTCAGTGTATGTCTTTGTTAATGGGTGTCAATGTATGTCTTTGTTACTTGGTGTAAGTGTGTTTCTGTGTTACTGGGTATCAGTGACTGTCTTTGTTACTTGGTGTAAGGGTGTGTCTGTGTTACTTGGTATCAGTGCATGTCTTTGTTACTTTGTGTCAGTGTATGTCTGTGTCACTTGGTGGAAGTGTGTGTCTGTGCTACTGGGTATCAGTGTATGACTTTGTGACTTGGTGTCAGTGTATGTCTTTGTTACTGGGTGTCAGTGTGTGTCTTTGTGACTAGGTGTCAGTGTATGTCTTTGTTACTTGGTGTAAGTGTGTGTCTGTGTTACTGGGTATCAGTGTCTGTCTTTTTTACTTGGTGTAAGTGTGTGTCTGTGTTACTGGGTATCAGTGTATGTCTTTCTTACTTGGTGTCAGTGTATGTCTGTGTTACTTAGTGTAAGTGTGTGTCTGTGTTACTGGGTATCAGTGTATGACTTTGTGACTTGGTGTCAGTGTATGTCTTTGTTACTGGGTGTCAGTGTGTGTCTTTGTGACTTGGTGTCAGTGTATGTCTTTGTTACTTGGTGTAAGTGTGTGTCTGTGTTACTGGGTATCAGTGTCTGTCTTTGTTACTTGGTGTCAGTGTGTGTCTGTGTTACTTGGTGTAAGTGTGTGTCTGTGTTATTGGGTATCAGTGTATGTCTGTGTGACTTGGTGTCAGTGTGTGTCTTTGTTACTTGGTGTAAGAGTGTGTCTGTGTTACTGTGTATCAGTGTATGTCTTTGTGACTTGTTGTCAGTGTCTCTCTTTGCTACTTGGTGTAAGTGTGTGTCTGTGTTGCTGGGTATCAATGTATGTCTTTGTTTCTTGGAGTCAGTGTATGTCGGTTTTACTTGGTGTAAGTGTGTGTCTGTATTACTGTGTATCTGTGTATTTCTGTGTGACTTGGTGTCAGTGTGTGTCTTTGTGACTTGGTGTCAGTGTATGTCTTTGTTACTTGGTGTAAGTGTGTGTCTGTGTTACTGGGTATCAGTGTATGTCTTTGTTACTTGGTGTCAGTGTATGTCAAAATACTTGGTGTAAGTGTATGTCTTTGTTACTTGGTGTAATTGTCTGTCTTTGTTACTTGGTGCATGTGTATGTCTTTGTTACTTGGTGACAGTGTATATCTTTGTTACTTGGTGTCCGTGTGTGTCTGTGTTACTGGGTGTCAGTGTATGTCTTTGTTACTGGGTGTCAATGTCTGTCTATGTTACTTGGTGTAAGTATGTTTCTGTGTTACTGGGTATCACTGGCTGTCTTTGTTACTTGGTGCAAGTGTGTGTCTCTGTTACTGGGTATCAGTGTATGTCTTTGTTACTTGGTTTCAGTTTATGTCTTTGTTACTGGGTGTCATTGTGTGTCTTTGTGACTTGGTGTCAGTGTATGTTTTTGTTTCTTGGTGTAAGTGTGTGTCTGTGTTACTGGGTATCAGTGTTTGTCTTTGTTACTTGGTGTCAGTGTATGTCTGTGTTACTTGGTGTAAGTGTGTGTCTGTGTTACTGGGTATCAGTGTATGTCTGTGTGACTTGGTGTCAGTGTGTGTCTTTGTGACTTGGTGTCAGTGCATGTCTTTGTTACTTCGTGTAAGTGTGTGTCTGTGTTCCTGGGTATCAGTGTTTGGCTTTGTTACTTGGGGTCAGTGTATGTCAAAATACTTGGTGTAAGTGTATGTCTTTGTTACTTGGTGAAATTGCCTGTCTTTGTTACTTGGTGTAAGTGTATGTTTTTGTTACTTGGTGTCAGTGTATGTCTTTGTTACTTGGTGTCCGTGTGTGGCTGTGTTACTGGGTGTCAGTGTATGTCTTTGTTACTGGGTGTCAGTGTATGTCTTTGTTACTTGGTGTAAGTGTGTGTCTGTGTTACTGGGTATCAGTGTCTGTCTTTGTTACTTGGTGTAAGTGTGTGTCTGTGTTACTGGGTATCAGTGTATGTCTTTGTTACTTGGTGTCAGTGCATGTCTGTGTCACTTGGTGTAAGTGTGTGTCTGTGTTACTGGGTATCAGTGTATGTCTTTGTGACTTGGTGTCATTATATGTCTTTGTTGCTTGGTGTCAGTGTTTCTCTTTGTGACTTGGTGTCAGTGTATGTCTTTGTTACTTGGTGTAAGTGTGTGTCTGTGTTACTGGGTATCAGTATATGTTTTTGTTACTTGGTTTCAGTGTATGTCTGAGTTACTTGGTGTAAGTGTGTGTCTGTGTTACTGGGTGTCAGTGTATGTTTTTGTTACTGGGTGTCAGTGTATGTCTTTGTTACTTGGTGTAAGTGTGTTTCTGTGTTACTGGGTATCAGTGTCTGTCTTTGTTACTTGGTGTAAGTGTGTGTCTGTGTCACTGGGTATCGGTGTATTTCTTTGTTACTTGGTGTCAGTGCATGTCAAAATACTTGGTGTAAGTGTATGTCTTTGTTACTTGGTGTCAGTGTATGTCTTTGTTACTTGGTGTCAGTGTATGTCTGTGTTACTTGGTGTAAGTGTGTGTCTGTGTTACTTGGTATCAGAAAATGTCTTTGTGACTTGGTATCAGTGGATGTCTTTGTTACTGGGTGTCAGCGTGTGTCTGTGTTACTGGGTATCAGTGTATGTCTTTGTGACTTGGTATCAATGTATGTCTTTGATTCTGGGTGTCTGTGTGTGTCTGTGTTCCTGGGTATCAGTGTATGTCTTTGTGAATTGGTGTCAGAGTATGTCTGTGTTACTGTTTATTAGTGTTTCTCTTTGTTACTGGGCGTCAGTGTGTGTTTGTTTGTGTTACTGGGTGTCAATGTATGTCCTGGTTACTTGGTGTAAGTGTGTGTCTGTGTTACTGGGTATCAGTGTATGTCTTTGTTACTTGGTGACAGTGTATGTCTGTGTTAGTTGGTGTAAGTGTGTGTCTGTGTTACTGGGTATCAGTGTATGTCTTTGTTGACTTGGTATCAGTGTTTGTCTTTGTTACTGGGTGTCAGTGTGTGTCTTTTTGACTTGGTGTCATTGTATGTCTTTGTTACTTGTTGTAAGTGTGTGTCTGTGTTACTGGGTAACATTGTATGTCTGTTACTTGGTGTCAGTGTATGTCTTTGTTACTTGGTGTCAGTAGTGTCTGTCTTACTTGGTGTAAGTGTATGTCTTTGTTACTTGGTGTCAGTGTATGTCTTTGTTACTTGGTGTCAGTTTATGTCTGTGTGACTTGGTGTAAGTGTGTGTCTGTGTTACTGGGTATCAGTGTCTGACTTTGTTACTTGGTGTCAGTGTATGTCTGTGTTTTTTGGTGTAAGTGTGTGTCTGTGTTACTGGGTGTCAGTGTGTGTCTTTGTTACTTGGTGTAAGTGTGTGTCTTTGTTACTGGGTGTCAGTGTACGTCTTTGTTACTTGATGTAAGTGTGTGTCTGTGTTACTGGGTATCAGTGTCTGTCTTTGTTACTTGGTGTAAGTGTGTGTCTGTGTTACTGGGTATCAGTGTATGTCTTTGTGACTTGGTATCAGTGCATGTCTTTGTTACTGGGTGTCAGTGTGTGTCTTTGTGACTTGGTGTCAGTGTATGTCTTTGTGACTTGGTGCCAATGTATGTCTTTGTAACTTGGTGTAAGTGTGTGTCTGTGTTACTGGGTATCATTGTATTTCTTTATTACTTGGTGTCAGTGTATGTCAAAATACTTGGTGAAAGTGTATGACTTTGTTACTTGGTGTATTTGTCTGTGTTTGTTACTTGGTGTAAGTGTATGTCTTTGTTACTTGGTGTCAGTGTCTGTCTGTGTTACTGGGTATCAGTGTATGTCTTTGTGACTTTGTATCAGTGTATGTCTTTGTTACTGGGTGTCAGTGTGTGTCTGTGTTACTGGGTATCAGTGTATGTCTTTGTGACTTTGTATCAGTGTATGTCTTTGTTACTGGGTGTCAGTGTGTGACTGTGTTACTTGGTGTAAGTGTGTGTCTGTGTTACTGGGTATCAGTGTCTGTCTTTGTTACTTGGTGTAAGTGTGTGTCTTTCTTACTTGGTGTAATTGTATGTCTTTGTTACTTGGTGTCAGTGTATTTCTATGTTACTTGGTGTTAGTGTATGTCTTTGTTACTTGGTGTGTCTGTGTGTCTGTGTTACTTGGTGTATGTGTGTGCCTGTGTTCCTGGGTATCAGTGTATGTCTTTGTTACTTGGTGTCTGTGGATGTCTGTGTTACTTGGTGTAAGTGTGTGTCTGTGTTACTGGGAATCAGTGGATGTCTCTGTTACTTGGTGTCAGTGTATCTCTGTGTTACTTGGTGTAAGTGTGTGTTTGTGTTACTGTGTGTCAGTGTGTGACTTGTTACTTGGTGTAAGTGCGTGTCTTTTTTACTTGGTGTCCGTGTGTGTCTGTGTTACTGGGTGTCAGTGCATGTACTTGTTACTTGGTGTCAGTGTTTATCTGTGTTACTTGGTGTAAGTGTGTGTCCTTGTTACTTGGTGTAATTGTATGTCTTTGTTACTTGTGTCAGTTTATGTCTGTGTTACTTGGTGTAAGTGTATGTCTTTGTTACTTGGTGTAAGTGTGTGTCTGTGTTACTTGGTGTAAGTGTGTGTCTGTGTTCCTGGGTATCTGTATGTCTTTGTTACTGGGTGTCAGTGTATGTCTTTGTTACTTGGTGTAATTGTCTGTCCTTGTTACTTGGTGTAAGTGTATGTCTTTGTTACTTGGTGTCAGTGTATGTCTGTGTGACTTGGTGTCAGTGTACGTCTTTGTTCCTGGGTGTCAGTGTGTCTCTTTGTGACTTGGTGTCTGTGTATGTCTTTGTTACTTGGTGTATGTGTGTGTCTGTGTCACTGGGTATCAGTGTATGTCATTGTTACTTGGTGTCAGTGTATGTCTGTGTTGCTTGGTGTAAATGTGTGTCTGTGTTACTGGGTGTCAGTGTGTGTCTGTGTTACTTGGTGTAAGTGTGTGTCTTTGTTACTTGGTGTCCGTGTGTGTCTGTGTTACTGGGTGTCAGTGTCTGTCTTTGTTACTGGGTGTCAGTGTATGTCTTTGTTACTTGGTGTAAGTGTGTGTCTGTGTTACTGGGTATCAGTGTCTGTCTTTGTTACTTAGTGTAAGTGTGTGTCTGTGTTAATGGGTATCAGTGTATGTCTTTGTGACTTGGAATCAGTGCACGTCTTTGTTACTGGGTGTCAGTGTGTGTCTTTGTGACTTGGTGTCTGTGTATGTCTTTGTGACTTGGTGTCAGTGTAGGTCTTTGTAACTTGGTGTAAGTGTGTGTCTGTGTTACTGGGTATCATTGTATTTCTTTGTTGCTTGGTGTCAGTGTATGTCAAAATACTTGGTGTAAGTGTATGTCTTTGTTACTTGGTGTAATTGTCTGTGTTTGTTACTTGGTGTAAGTGTATGTCTTTGTTACTTGGTGTCAGTGTATGTCTTTGTTACTTGGTGTCAGTGTATGTCTGTGTTACTTGGTGTAAGTGTGTGTCTTTGTTACTTGGTGTAAGTGTATGTCTTTGTTACTTGCTGTCAGTGTATTTCTTTGTTACTTGGTGTCAGTGTGTGTCTGTGTTACTTGGTATCAATGTATGTCTTTGTGACTTGGTATCAGTGTATGACTTTGTTACTGGGAGTCAGTGTGTGTCTGTGTTACTTGGTATCAGAAAATGTCTTTGTGACTTGGCATCAGTGTATGTCTTTGTTACTTGATGTCCGTGTGTGTCTGTGTTACTGGGTGTCAGTGCATGTCTTTGTTACTTGGTGACAGTGTATATCTGTGTTACTTGGTGTAAGAGTGTGTCATTGTTGCTTGGTGTAATTTTATGTCTGTGTTACTTAGTGTCAGTGTATGTCTGTGTTACTTGGTGTCAGTGTATGTCTTTGTTACTTGGTGTAAGTGTGTTTCTGTGTTAATTGGTGTAAGTGTGTGTCTCTGTTCCTGGGTATCAGTGTATGTCTTTGTTACTTGGTGTCAGTGTATGTTACTGGGTATCAGTGTATGTCTGTGTGACTTGGTGTCAGTGTGTGTCTTTGTTATTGGTGTAAGTGTGTGTCTGTGTTTCTGGGTATCAGTGTATGTCTTTGTGACTTGGTGTCAGTGTATGTCTTTGTTACTGGGTGTCAGTGTGTGTCTTTGTGACTTGGTGCCAGTGTATGTCTTTGTTATTTGGTGAAAGTGTGTGTCTGTGTTACTGGGTATCAGTGTATGTCTTTGTTACTTGGTGTCAGTTTATGTCTGTGTTACCTGCTGTAAGTATGTGTCTGTGTTACTGGGTATCAGTGTATGTCTGTGTGACTTGGTGTCAGTGTATGTCTGTGCGACTTGGTGTCAGTGTATGTCTTTGTTACTTGTTGTAAGTGTGTGTCTGTGTTATTGGGTATCAGTGTATGTCTTTGTTACTTGGTGTCAGTGTATGTCAAAATACTTGGTGTAAGTGTATGTCTTTGTTACTTGGTGTAATTTTCTGTCCTTGTTACTTGGTGTAAGTGTATGTCTTTGTTACTTGGTGTCAGTGTATGTCTGTGTGACTTGGTGTCAGTGTATGTCTTTGTTACTGGGTGTCAGTGTGTCTCTTTGAGACTTTGTGTCATTGTATGTCTTTGTTACTTGGTGTAAGTGTGTGTCTGTGTTACTGGGTATCAGTATCTGTCTTTGTTACTTGGTGTCAGTGTATGTCTGTATTGCTTGGTGTAAGTGTGTGTCTGTGTTACTGGGTATCAGTGTATGTCTGTGCGACTTGGTGTCAGTGTGTGTCTTTGTTACCTGGTGTAAGTGTGTGTCTGTGTTACTGGGTATCAGTGTATGTCTTTGTGACTTGGTGTCAGTGTATGTCTTTGTTACTGGGTGTCAGTGTGTGTCTTTGTGATTTGTTGTCAGTGTATGTCTTTGTTACTTGGTGTCAGTGTATGTCTTTGTTACTTGTTGTCCGTGTGTGTCTGTGTTACTGGGTGTCAGTGTATGTCTTTGTTACTGGGTGTCAATGTTTGTCTTTGTTACTTGGTGCAAGTGTGTTTCTGTGTTACTGGGTTTCAGTGTCTGTCTTTGTTACTTGGTGTAAGTGTGTGTCTGTGTTACTGGGTTTCAGTG
The DNA here is from genome assembly GCF_036365525.1 of Heterodontus francisci. NCBI lineage: Eukaryota > Metazoa > Chordata > Chondrichthyes > Heterodontiformes > Heterodontidae > Heterodontus > Heterodontus francisci. The sequence goes on along the minus strand of NW_027142021.1, from coordinate 241,914 downwards.
TCTGTCTTTGTTACTTGGTGTAAGTGTGTGTCTGTGTTGCTGGGTATCAGTGTATGTCTTTGTTACTTGGTGTCAGTGTATGTCTGTGTTACTTGGTGTAAGTGTGTTTCTCTGTTACTGGGTATCAGTGTATGACTTTGTGACTTGGTGTCAGTGAATGTCTTTGTTACTGGGTGTCAGTGTGTGTCTTTGTGACTTGCTGTCAGTGTATGTCTTTGTTACTTGGTGTAAGTGTGTGTCTGTGTTACTGGGTATCAGTGTCTGTCTTTGTTACTTGGTGTCAGTGTATGTCTGTGTTACATGGTGTAAGTGTGTGTCTGTGTTACTGGGTATCAGTGTATGTCTGTGTGCCTTGGTGTCAGTGTGTGTCCTTGTTACCTGGTTTAAGTGTGTGTCTGTGTTACTGGGTATCAGTGTATGTCTTTGTTACTTGGTGTCAGTGTTTGTCTTTGTTACTGGGTGTCAGTGTGTGTCTTTGTGATTTGTTGTCAGTGTATGTCTTTGTTACTTGGTGTAATTGTCTGTCTTTGTTACTTGGTGGAAGTGTATGTCTTTGTTACTTGGTGTCAGTGTATGTCTTTGTTACTTGGTGTCCGTGTGTGTCTGTGTTACTGGGTGTCAGTGTATGTCTTTGTTACCGGGTATCAACGTTTGTCTCTGTTACTTGGTGCAAGTGTGTTTCTGTGTTACTGGGTTTCAGTGTCTGTCTTTGTTACTTGGTGTAAGTGTGTGTCTGTGTTGCTGGGTATCAGTGTATGTCTTTGTTACTTGGTGTCAGTGTATGTCTGTGTTACTTGGTGTAAGTGTGTGTCTGTGTTACTGGGTATCAGTGTATGACTTTGTGACTTGGTGTCAGTGAATGTCTTTGTTACTTGGTGTCAGTGTGTGTCTTTGTGACTTGGTGTCAGTGTATGTCTTTGTTACTTGGTGTAAGTGTGTGTCTGTGTTCCTGGTATCAGTGTCTGTCTTTGTTACTTGGTGTCAGTGTATGTCTGTGTTACATGGTGTAAGCGTGTGTCTGTGTTACTGGGTATCAGTGGATGTCTATGTTACTTGGTGTCAGTGTATGTCCTGGTTGCTTGGTGTAAGCGTGTGTCTGTGTTACTGGGTATCAGTGTATGTCTTCGTTACTTGGTGACAGTGTATGTCTGTGTTAGTTGGTGTAAGTGTGTGTCTTTGTTACTTGGTGTAAGTGTATGTCAAAATACTTGGTGTAAGTGTATGTCTGTGTTACTGGGTATCTGTGTATGTCTTTGTTACTTGGTGTCAGTGTATGTCTGTGTTACTTGGTGTAAGTGTGTGTCTGTGTTACTGGGTATCATTGTATGTCTATTACGTGGTGTCAGTGTATGTCTTTGTTACTTGGTGTCCGTGTATATCTGTCTTACTTGGTGTAAGTGTGTGTCTTTGTTACTTGGTGTCAGTGTATGTCTTTGTTACTTGGTGTTAGTGTATGTCTTTGTTACTTGGTGTCAGTGTCTGTCTGTGTTACTGGGTATCAGTGTATGTCTTTGTGACTTGGTATCAGTGTATGTCTTTGTTACTGGGTGTCAGTGTGTGACTGTGTTACTTGGTGTCAGTGTATGTCTTTGTTACTGTTTATTAGTGTTTCTCTGTGTTACTGGCTGTCAGTGTGTGTTTGTTTGTGTCACTGGGTGTCAGTGTATGTCTTTGTTACTTGGTGTAAGTGTGTGTCTGTGTTACTGGGTATCAGTGTCTGTCTTTGTTACTTGGTGTAAGTGTGTGTCTTTCTTACTTGGTGTAATTGTATGTCTTTGTTACTTGGTGTCAGTGTATGTCTGTGTTACTTGGTGTTAGTGTATGTCTTTGTTACTTGGTGTATGTGTGTGTCTGTGTTAATGGTGTATGTGTGTGCCTGTGTTCCTGTGTATCAGTGTATGTCTTTGTTACTTGGTGTCAGTGGATGTCTGTGTTACTCGGTGTAAGTGTGTGTCTGTGTTACTGGGTATCAGTGGATGTCTATGTTACTTGGTGTCGGTGTATATCTGTGTTACTTGGTGTAAGTGTGTGTTTGTGTTACTGTGTGTCAGTGTGTGTCTGTGTTACTTGGTGTAAGTGTGTGTCTTTTTTTACTTGGTGTCCGTGTGTGTCTGTGTTACTTGGTGTAAGTGCATGTATTTGTTACTTGGTGTCAGTGTTTATCTGTGTTACTTGGTTTAAGTGTGTGTCCTTGTTACTTGGTGTAATTGTATGTCTTTGTTACTTGGTGTCAGTGTATGTCTGTGTTACTTGGTGTAAGTGTATGTCTTTGTTACTTGGTGTAAGTGTGTGTCTGTGTTGCTTGGTGTAAGTGTGTGTCTGTGTTCCTGGGTATCAGTGTATGTCTTTGTTACTTGGTTTCAGTGTATGTCTGTGTTACTTGGTGTAAGTGTGTGTCTGTGTTACTGGGTATCAGTGTATGTCTTTGTTACTTGGTGTCAGTGTATGTCTGTGTTGCTTGGTGTAAGTGTGTGTCTGTGTTACTGGGTGTCAGTGTGTGTCTGTGTTACTTGGTGTAAGTGTGTGTCTTTGTTACTTGTTGTCCGTGTGTGTCTGTGTTACTGGGTGTCAGTGTATGTCTTTGTTACTGGGTGTCAGTGTATGTCTTTGTTACTTGGTGTAAGTGTGTGTCTGTGTTACTGGGTATCAGTGTCTGTCTTTGTTACTTAGTGTAAGTGTGTGTCTGTGTTACTGGGCATCAGTGTATGTCTTTGTGACTTGGTATCAGTGCATGTCTTTGTTACTGGGTGTCAGTGTATGTCTTTGTGACTTGGTGTCAGTGTATGTCTTTGTAACTTGGTGTAAGTGTGTGTCTGTGTTACTGGGTATCATTGTATTTCTTTGTTGCTTGGTGTCAGTGTATGTCAAAATACTTGGTGTAAGTGTATGTCTTTGTTACTTGGTGTAATTGTCTGTGTTTGTTACTTGTTGTAAGTGTATGTCTTTGTTACTTGGTGTCAGTGTATGTCTTTGTTACTTGGTGTCAGTGTATGTCTGTGTTACTTGGTGTAAGTGTGTGTCTTTGTTACTTGGTGTAAGTGTATGTCTTTGTTACTTGCTGTCAGTGTATGTCTTTGTTACTTGGTGTCAGTGTGTGTCTGTGTTACTTGGTATCAGTGTATGTCTTTGTGACTTGGTGTCAGTGTATGTCTTTGTTACTTGGTGTAAGTGTGTGTCTGTGTTACTGGGTATCAGTGTATGTCTTTCTTACTTGGTGTCAGTGTATGTCTGTGTTACTTGGTGTAAGTGTGTGTCTGTGTTAGTGGGTATCAGTGTATGTCTGTGTGACTTGGTGTCAGTGTGTGTCTTTGTGACTTGGTGTCAGTGTCTGTCTTTGTTACTTGGTGTAAGTGTGTGTCTGTGCTACTGGATATCAGTGTATGTCTTTGTGACTTGGTGTCAGAGTATGTCTTTGTGACTTGGTGTCAGTGTATGTCTTTGTTACTGGGTGTCAGTGTGTGTCTTTGTCACTTGGTGTCAGTGCATGTCTTTGTTGCTTGGTGTAAGTGTGTGTCTGTGTTACTGGGTATCAGGTTATGTCTTTGTTACTGGGTATCAGTGTATGTCTGTGTGACTTGGTGTCAGTGTGTGTCTTTGTTCCTTGGTGTAAGTGTGTGTCTGTGTTACTGTGTATCAGTTTATGTCTTTGTGACTTGGTGTCAGTGTATGTCTTTGTTACTGGGTGTCAGTGTGTGTCTTTGTGACTTGGTGTCAGTGCATGTCTTTGTTACTTGGTGTAAGTGTGTGTCTGTGTTACTGGGTATCAGTTTATGTCTTTGTGACTTGGTGTCAGTGTATGTCTTCGTTACTGGGTGTCAGTGTGTGTCCTTGTGACTTGGTGTCAGTGTAGGTCTTTGTTACTTGATGTCAGTGTATGTCTGTGTTACTTTGTGTCAGTGTGTGTCTGTGTTACTTAGTGTAAGTGTGTGTCTTTGTTACTTGATGTCCGTGTGTGTCTGTGTTACTGGGTGTCAGTGCATGTCTTTGTTACTTGGTGACAGTCTATATCTGTGTTACTTGGTGTAAGTGTGTGTCTTTGTTACTTGGTGTAATTTTATGTCTGTGTTACTTAGTGTCAGTGTATGTCTGTGTCACGTGGTGTCAGTGTATGTCTTTGTTACTTGGTTTAAGTGTGTTTCTGTGTTACTTGGTGTAAGTGTGTGTCTCTGTTCCTGGGTATCAGTGTATGTCTTTGTTACTTGGTGTCAGTGTATGTTACTGGGTATCAGTGTATGTCTGTGTGACTTGGTGTCAGTGTGTGTCTTTGTTATTGGTGTAAGTGTGTGTCTGTGTTACTGGGTATCAGTGTATGTCTTTGTGACTTGGTGTCAGTGTATGTCTGTGTTGCTGGGTGTCAGTGTGTGTCTTTGTGACTTGGTGTCTGTGTATGTCTTTGTTATTTGGTGTAAGTGTATGTCTGTGTTACTGGGTATCAGTGTATGTCTTTGTTACTTGGTGTCAGTTTATGTCTGTGTTACTTGGTGTAAGTATGTGTCTGTGTTACTGGGTATCAGTGTATGTCTGTGTGACTTGGTGTCAGTGTATGTCTGTGTGACTTGGTGTCAGTGTATGTCTTTGTTACTTGTTGTAAGTGTGTGTCTGTGTTATTGGGTATCAGTGTATGTCTTTGTTACTTGGTGTCAGTGCATGTCAAAATACTTGGTGTAAGTGTATGTCTTTGTTACTTGGTGTAATTGTCTGTCCTTGTTACTTTGTGTAAGTGTATGTCTTTGTTACTTGGTGTCAGTGTATATCTGTGTGACTTGGTGTCAGTGTATGTCTTTGTTACTGGGTGTCAGTGTGTCTCTTTGTGACTTGGTGTCAGTGCATGTCTTTGTTACTTGGTGTAAGTGTGTGTCTGTGTTACTGGGTATCAGTATCTGTCTTTGTTACTTGGTGTCAGTGTGTGTCTTTGTTACCTGGTGTAAGTGTGTGTCTGTGTTACTGGGTATCAGTGTATGTCTTTGTGACTTGATGTCAGTGTATGTCTTTGTTACTGGGTGTCAGTGTGTGTCTTTGTGATTTGTTGTCAGTGTATGTCTTTGTTACTTGGTGTAATTGTCTGTCTTTGTTACTTGGTGTAAGTGTATGTCTTTGTTACTTGGTGTCAGTGTATGTCTTTGTTACTTGGTGTCCGTGCGTGTCTGTGTTACTGGGTGTCAGTGTATGTCTTTGTTACTGGGTGTCAATGTTTGTCTTTGTTACTTGGTGTAAGTGTGTTTCTGTGTTACTGGGTTTCAGTGTCTGTCTTTGTTACTTGGTGTAAGTGTGTGTCTGTGTTGCTGGGTATCAGTGTATGTCTTTGTTACTTGGTGTCAGTGTATGTCTGTGTTACTTGGTGTAAGTGTGTGTCTGTGTTACTGGGTATCAGTGTATGCCTTTGTGACTTGGTGTCTGTGAATGTCTTTGTTACTGGGTGACAGTGTGTGTCTTTGTGACTTGGTGTCAGTGTATGTCTTTGTTACTTGGTGTAATTGTGTGTCTGTGTTACTGGGTATCAGTGTCTGTCTTTGTTACTTCGTGTAAGTGTGTGTCTTTGTTACTTGATGTCCGTGTGTGTCTGTGTTACTGGGTGTCAGTGCATGTCTTTGTTACTTGGTGACAGTGTATATCTGTGTTACTTGGTGTAAGTGTGTGTCTTTGTTACTTGGTGTAATTTTATGTCTGTGTTACTTAGTGTCAGTGTATGTCTGTGTTACTTGGTGTCAGTGTATGTCTTTGTTACTTGGTTTAAGTGTGTTTCTGTGTTACTTGGTGTAAGTGTGTGTCTCTGTTCCTGGGTATCAGTGTATGTCTTTGTTACTTGGTGTCAGTGTATATCAAAATACTTGGTGTAAGTGTATGTCTTTGTTACTTGGTGTAATTGTCTGTCCTTGTTACTTGGTGTAAGTGTATGTCTTTGTTACTTGGTGTCAGTGTATGTCTGTGTGACTTGGTGTCAGGGTATGTCTTTGTTACTGGGTGTCAGTGTGTCTCTTTGTGACCTGGTGTCAGTGTATGTCTTTGTTACTTGGTGTCAGTTTATGTCTGTGTTACTTGGTGTAAGTATGTGTCTGTGTTACTGGGTATCAGTGTATGTCTGTGTGACTTGGTGTCAGTGTATGTCTGTGTGACTTGGTGTCAGTGTATGTCTTTGTTACTTGTTGTAAGTGTGTGTCTGTGTTATTGGGTATCAGTGTATGTCTTTGTTACTTGGTGTCAGTGTATATCAAAATACTTGGTGTAAGTGTATGTCTTTGTTACTTGGTGTAATTGTCTGTCCTTGTTACTTGGTGTAAGTGTATGTCTTTGTTACTTGGTGTCAGTGTATGTCTGTGTGACTTGGTGTCAGGGTATGTCTTTGTTACTGGGTGTCAGTGTGTCTCTTTGTGACTTGGTGTCAGTGTATGTCTTTGTTACTTGGTGTAAGTGTGTGTCTGTGTTACTGGGTATCAGTATCTGTCTTTGTTACTTGGTGTCAGTGTATGTCTGTGTTACTTGGTGTAAGTGTGTGTCTGTGTTACTGGGTATCAGTGTATGTCTGTGTGACTTGGTGTCAGTGTGTGTCTTTGTTACCTGGTGTAAGTGTGTGTCTGTGTTACTGGGTATCAGTGTATGTCTTTGTGACTTGATGTCAGTGTATGTCTTTGTTACTGGGTGTCAGTGTGTGTCTTTGTGATTTGTTGTCAGTGTATGTCTTTGTTACTTGGTGTAATTGTCTGTCTTTGTTACTTGGTGTAAGTGTATGTCTTTGTTACTTGGTGTCAGTGTATGTCTTTGTTACTTGGTGTCCGTGCGTGTCTGTGTTACTGGGTGTCAGTGTATGTATTTGTTACTGGGTGTCAATGTTTGTCTTTGTTACTTGGTGTAAGTGTGTTTCTGTGTTACTGGGTTTCAGTGTCTGTCTTTGTTACTTGGTGTAAGTGTCTGTCTGTGTTGCTGGGTATCAGTGTATGTCTTTGTTACTTGGTGTCAGTGTATGTCTGTGTTACTTGGTGTAAGTGTGTGTCTGTGTAACTGGGTATCAGTGTATGACTTTGTGACTTGGTGTCTGTGAATGTCTTTGTTACTGGGTGACAGTGTGTGTCTTTGTGACTTGGTGTCAGTGTATGTCTTTGTTACTTGGTGTAATTGTGTGTCTGTGTTACTGGGTATCAGTGTCTGTCTTTGTTACTTAGTGTAAGTGTGTGTCTTTGTTACTTGATATCCGTGTGTGTCTGTGTTACTGGGTGTCAGTGCATGTCTTTGTTACTTGGTGACAGTGTATATCTGTGTTACTTGGTGTAAGTGTGTGTCTTTGTTACTTGGTGTAATTTTATGTCTGTGTTACTTAGTGTCAGTGTATGTCTGTGTTACTTGGTGTCAGTGTATGTCTTTGTTACTTGGTTTAAGTGTGTTTCTGTGTTACTTGGTGTAAGTGTGTGTCTCTGTTCCTGGGTATCAGTGTATGTCTTTGTTACTTGGTGTCAGTGTATGTTTCTGGGTATCAGTGCATGTCTGTGTGACTTGGTGTCAGTGTGTGCCTTTGTTATTGCTGTAAGTGTGTGTCTGTGTTACTGGGTATCAGTGTATGTCTTTGTGACTTGGTGTCAGTGTATGTCTGTGTTGCTGGGTGTCAGTGTGTGTTTTTGTGACTTGGTGTCAGTGTATGTCTTTGTTTCTTGGTGTAAGTGTGTGTCTGTGCTACTGGGTATCATTGTATGTCTTTGTTACTTGATGTCAGTGTATGTCAAAATACTTGGTGGAAGTGTATGTCTTTGTTACTTGGTGTTATTGTCTGTCTTTGTTACTTGGTGCAAGTCTATGTTTTTGTTACTTGGTGTCAGTGTATGTCTTTGTTACTTGGTGTCCGTGTGTGTCTGTGTTACTGGGTGTCAGCGTATGTCTTTGTTACTGGGTGTCAGTGTCTGTCTTTGTTACTTGGTGCAAGTGTGTGTCTGTGTTACTAGGTATCAGTGTATGTCTTTGTTACTTGGTGTCAGTGTATGTCTGTGTTACTTGGTGTAAGTGTGTGTCTGTGTTACTGGGTATCAGTGTATCTCTTTGTTACTTGGTGTCAGTGTATGTCTGCGTTACTTGGTTTAAATGTGTGCCTGTGTTACTGGGTATCAGTGTATGTCTTTGTGACTTGGTGTCAGTGTATGTCTTTGTTACTGGGTGTCAGTGTGTGTCTTTGTGACTTGGTGTCAGTGTATGTCTTTGTTACTTGGTGTAAGTGTGTGTCTGTGTTACTGGGTATCAGTGTATGACTTTGTGACTTGGTGTCAGTGTATGTCTTTGTTACTGGGATTCAGTGTGTGTCTTTGTGTCTTGGTGCCAGTGTATGTCTTTGTAACTTGGTTTAAGTGTGTGTCTGTGTTACTGGGTATCAGTGTATGTCTTTGATACTTGGTGTCAGTGTATGTCTGTGTTACTTGCTGTAAGTGTGTGTCTGTGTTACTGGGTATCAGTGTATGTCTGTGTGACTTGGTGTCAGTGTGTGTCCTTGTTACTTGGTGTAAGTGTGTGTCTGTGTTACTGGGTATCAGTGTATGTCTTTGTGACTTGGTGTCAGTGTATGTCTTTGTTACTGGGCCACAGTGTGTGTCTTTGTGACTTGCTGTCAGTGTATGTCTTTGTTACTTGGTGTAAGTGTGTGTCTGTGTTACTGGGTATCAGTGTATGTCTTTGTTACTTGGTGTCAGTGTATGTCTGTGTTACTTGGTGCAAGTGTGTGTCTGTGTTAGTGGGTATCAGTGTATGTCTGTGTGACTTGGTGTCAGTGTATGTCTTTGTTACTTGGTGTATGTGTGTGTCTGTGCTACTGGATATCAGTGTATGTCTTTGTTACCTGGTGTCAGTGTATGTCTGTGTTACTTGGTGTTAATGTGTATCTGTGTTACTGGGTATCAGTGTATGTCTGTGTGACTTGGTGTCAGTGTGTGTCTTTGTTACTTGGTGTAAGTGTGTGTCTGTGTTACTGGGTATCAGTGTATGTCTTTGTGACTTGGTGTCTGTGTATGTCTTTGTTACTGGGTGTCAGTGTGTGTCTTTGTGACTTGGTGTCAGTGTATGTCTTTGTTAGTTTGTGTAAGTGTGTGTCTGTGTTACTGGGTATCAGTGTATGTCTTTGTTACTTGGTGTCAGTGTATGTCTGTGTTACTGGGTGTAAGTGTGTGTCTATGTTACTGGATATCAGTGTTTGTCTGTGTGACTTGGTGTCAGTGTGTGTCTTTGTGACTTGGTGTCAGTGTATGTCTTTGTTACTTGGAGTAAGTGTGTGTCTGTGTTACTGGGTGTCAGTGTATGTCTTTGTGACTTGGTGTCAGTGTATGTCTTTGTTACTGGGTGTCAGTCTGTGTCTTTGTGACTTGGTGTCAGTGTATGTCTTTGTTGCTTGGTGTAAGTGTGTGTCCGTGTTACTGGGTATCAGGTTATGTCTTTGTTACTGGGTATCATTGTATTTCTGTGTGACTTGGTGTCAGTGTGTGTCTTTGTTACTTGGTGTAAGTGTGTGTCTGTGTTACTGGGTATCAGTTTATGTCTTTGTGACTTGGTGTCAGTGGATGTCTTTGTTACTGGGTGTCAGTGTGTGTCTTTGTGACTTGGTGTCAGTGTATGTCTTTGTTACTTGGTGTAAGTGTGTGTCTGTGTTACTGGGTATCAGTTTATGTCTTTGTGACTTGGTGTCAGTGTATGTCTTTGTTACTGGGTGTCAGTGTTTGTCTTTGTGACTTGGTGTCAGTGTAGGTCTTTGTTACTTGGTGTCAGTGTATGTCTGTGTTACTTGGTGTAAGTTTATGTCTGTGTTACTGGGTGTCAGTGTATGTCTGTGTGACTTGGTGTCAGTGTGTGTCTTTGTGACTTGGTGTCAGTGTATGTCTTTGTTACTTGCTGTAAGTGTGTGTCTGTGTTACTGGGTATCAGTGTATGTCTTTGTTACTTGATGTCAGTGTATGTCAAAATACTTGGTGTAAGTGTATGTCTTTGTTACTTGGTGTTATTGTCTGTCTTTGTTACTTGGTGTAAGTCTATGTTTTTGTTACTTGGTGTCAGTGTATGTCTTTGTTACTTGGTGTCCGTGTGTGTCTGTGTTCCTGGGTGTCAGTGTATGTCTTTGTTACTGGGTATCAGTGTATGTCTTTGTGACTTGGTTTCAATGTATGTCCTTGTTACTGGGTGTCAGTGTGTGTTTTTGTGACTTGGTGTCAGTGTATGTCTTTGTTTCTTGGTGTAAGTGTGTGTCTGTGCTACTGGGTATCATTGTATGTCTTTGTTACTTGATGTCAGTGTATGTCAAAATACTTGGTGGAAGTGTATGTCTTTGTTACTTGGTGTTATTGTCTGTCTTTGTTACTTGGTGTAAGTCTATGTTTTTGTTACTTGGTGTCAGTGTATGTCTTTGTTACTTGGTGTCCGTGTGTGTCTGTGTTACTGGGTGTCAGCGTATGTCTTTGTTACTGGGTGTCAGTGTCTGTCTTGGTTACTTGGTGCAAGTGTGTGTCTGTGTTACTAGGTATCAGTGTATGTCTTTGTTACTTGGTGTCAGTGTATGTCTGTGTTACTTGGTGTAAGTGTGTGTCTGTGTTACTGGGTATCAGTGTATCTCTTTGTTACTTGGTGTCAGTGTATGTCTGCGTTAATTGGTTTAAATGTGTGCCTGTGTTACTGGGTATCAGTGTATGTCTTTGTGACTTGGTGTCAGTGTATGTCTTTGTTACTGGGTGTCAGTGTGTGTCTTTGTGACTTGGTGTCAGTGTATGTCTTTGTTACTTGGTGTAAGTGTGTGTCTGTGTTACTGGGTATCAGTGTCTGTCTTTGTTACTTGGTGTCAGTGTATGTCTGTGTTACATGGTGTAAGTGTGTGTCTGTGTTACTGGGTATCAGTGTATGTCTGTGTGCCTTGGTGTCAGTGTGTGTCCTTGTTACCTGGTTTAAGTGTGTGTCTGTGTTACTGGGTATCAGTGTATGTCTTTGTTACTTGGTGTCAGTGTTTGTCTTTGTTACTGGGTGTCAGTGTGTGTCTTTGTGATTTGTTGTCAGTGTATGTCTTTGTTACTTGGTGTAATTGTCTGTCTTTGTTACTTGGTGGAAGTGTATGTCTTTGTTACTTGGTGTCAGTGTATGTCTTTGTTACTTGGTGTCCGTGTGTGTCTGTGTTACTGGGTGTCAGTGCATGTCTTTGTTACCGGGTATCAACGTTTGTCTCTGTTACTTGGTGCAAGTGTGTTTCTGTGTTACTGGGTTTCAGTGTCTGTCTTTGTTACTTGGTGTAAGTGTGTGTCTGTGTTGCTGGGTATCAGTGTATGTCTTTGTTACTTGGTGTCAGTGTATGTCTGTGTTACTTGGTGTAAGTGTGTGTCTGTGTTACTGGGTATCAGTGTATGACTTTGTGACTTGGTGTCAGTGAATGTCTTTGTTACTTGGTGTCAGTGTGTGTCTTTGTGACTTGGTGTCAGTGTATGTCTTTGTTACTTGGTGTAAGTGTGTGTCTGTGTTCCTGGTATCAGTGTCTGTCTTTGTTACTTGGTGTCAGTGTATGTCTGTGTTACATGGTGTAAGCGTGTGTCTGTGTTACTGGGTATCAGTGGATGTCTATGTTACTTGGTGTCAGTGTATGTCCTGGTTGCTTGGTGTAAGCGTGTGTCTGTGTTACTGGGTATCAGTGTATGTCTTCGTTACTTGGTGACAGTGTATGTCTGTGTTAGTTGGTGTAAGTGTGTGTCTTTGTTACTTGGTGTAAGTGTATGTCAAAATACTTGGTGTAAGTGTATGTCTGTGTTACTGGGTATCTGTGTATGTCTTTGTTACTTGGTGTCAGTGTATGTCTGTGTTACTTGGTGTAAGTGTGTGTCTGTGTTACTGGGTATCATTGTATGTCTATTACGTGGTGTCAGTGTATGTCTTTGTTACTTGGTGTCCGTGTATATCTGTCTTACTTGGTGTAAGTGTGTGTCTTTGTTACTTGGTGTCAGTGTATGTCTTTGTTACTTGGTGTTAGTGTATGTCTTTGTTACTTGGTGTCAGTGTCTGTCTGTGTTACTGGGTATCAGTGTATGTCTTTGTGACTTGGTATCAGTGTATGTCTTTGTTACTGGGTGTCAGTGTGTGACTGTGTTACTTGGTGTCAGTGTATGTCTTTGTTACTGTTTATTAGTGTTTCTCTGTGTTACTGGCTGTCAGTGTGTGTTTGTTTGTGTCACTGGGTGTCAGTGTATGTCTTTGTTACTTGGTGTAAGTGTGTGTCTGTGTTACTGGGAATCAGTGTCTGTCTTTGTTACTTGGTGTAAGTGTGTGTCTTTCTTACTTGGTGTAATTGTATGTCTTTGTTACTTGGTGTCAGTGTATGTCTGTGTTACTTGGTGTTAGTGTATGTCTTTGTTACTTGGTGTATGTGTGTGTCTGTGTTAATGGTGTATGTGTGTGCCTGTGTTCCTGTGTATCAGTGTATGTCTTTGTTACTTGGTGTCAGTGGATGTCTGTGTTACTTGGTGTAAGTGTGTGTCTGTGTTACTGGGTATCAGTGGATGTCTATGTTACTTGGTGTCGGTGTATATCTGTGTTACTTGGTGTAAGTGTGTGTTTGTGTTACTGTGTGTCAGTGTGTGTCTGTGTTACTTGGTGTAAGTGTGTGTCTTTTTTTACTTGGTGTCCGTGTGTGTCTGTGTTACTTGGTGTAAGTGCATGTATTTGTTACTTGGTGTCAGTGTTTATCTGTGTTACTTGGTTTAAGTGTGTGTCCTTGTTACTTGGTGTAATTGTATGTCTTTGTTACTTGGTGTCAGTGTATGTCTGTGTTACTTGGTGTAAGTGTATGTCTTTGTTACTTGGTGTAAGTGTGTGTCTGTGTTGCTTGGTGTAAGTGTGTGTCTGTGTTCCTGGGTATCAGTGTATGTCTTTGTTACTTGGTTTCAGTGTATGTCTGTGTTACTTGGTGTAAGTGTGTGTCTGTGTTACTGGGTATCAGTGTATGTCTTTGTTACTTGGTGTCAGTGTATGTCTGTGTTGCTTGGTGTAAGTGTGTGTCTGTGTTACTGGGTGTCAGTGTGTGTCTGTGTTACTTGGTGTAAGTGTGTGTCTTTGTTACTTGTTGTCCGTGTGTGTCTGTGTTACTGGGTGTCAGTGTATGTCTTTGTTACTGGGTGTCAGTGTATGTCTTTGTTACTTGGTGTAAGTGTGTGTCTGTGTTACTGGGTATCAGTGTCTGTCTTTGTTACTTAGTGTAAGTGTGTGTCTGTGTTACTGGGCATCAGTGTATGTCTTTGTGACTTGGTATCAGTGCATGTCTTTGTTACTGGGTGTCAGTGTCTGTCTTTGTGACTTGGTGTCAGTGTATGTCTTTGTGACTTGGTGTCAGTGTATGTCTTTGTAACTTGGTGTAAGTGTGTGTCTGTGTTACTGGGTATCATTGTATTTCTTTGTTGCTTGGTGTCAGTGTATGTCAAAATACTTGGTGTAAGTGTATGTCTTTGTTACTTGGTGTAATTGTCTGTGTTTGTTACTTGTTGTAAGTGTATGTCTTTGTTACTTGGTGTCAGTGTATGTCTTTGTTACTTGGTGTCAGTGTATGTCTGTGTTACTTGGTGTAAGTGTGTGTCTTTGTTACTTGGTGTAAGTGTATGTCTTTGTTACTTGCTGTCAGTGTATGTCTTTGTTACTTGGTGTCAGTGTGTGTCTGTGTTACTTGGTATCAGTGTATGTCTTTGTGACTTGGTGTCAGTGTATGTCTTTGTTACTTGGTGTAAGTGTGTGTCTGTGTTACTGGGTATCAGTGTATGTCTTTCTTACTTGGTGTCAGTGTATGTCTGTGTTACTTGGTGTAAGTGTGTGTCTGTGTTAGTGGGTATCAGTGTATGTCTGTGTGACTTGGTGTCAGTGTGTGTCTTTGTGACTTGGTGTCAGTGTCTGTCTTTGTTACTTGGTGTAAGTGTGTGTCTGTGCTACTGGATATCAGTGTATGTCTTTGTGACTTGGTGTCAGAGTATGTCTTTGTGACTTGGTGTCAGTGTATGTCTTTGTTACTGGGTGTCAGTGTGTGTCTTTGTCACTTGGTGTCAGTGCATGTCTTTGTTGCTTGGTGTAAGTGTGTGTCTGTGTTACTGGGTATCAGGTTATGTCTTTGTTACTGGGTATCAGTGTATGTCTGTGTGACTTGGTGTCAGTGTGTGTCTTTGTTCCTTGGTGTAAGTGTGTGTCTGTGTTACTGTGTATCAGTTTATGTCTTTGTGACTTGGTGTCAGTGTATGTCTTTGTTACTGGGTGTCAGTGTGTGTCTTTGTGACTTGGTGTCAGTGCATGTCTTTGTTACTTGGTGTAAGTGTGTGTCTGTGTTACTGGGTATCAGTTTATGTCTTTGTGACTTGGTGTCAGTGTATGTCTTCGTTACTGGGTGTCAGTGTGTGTCCTTGTGACTTGGTGTCAGTGTAGGTCTTTGTTACTTGGTGTCAGTGTATGTCTGTGTTACTTTGTGTCAGTGTGTGTCTGTGTTACTTAGTGTAAGTGTGTGTCTTTGTTACTTGATGTCCGTGTGTGTCTGTGTTACTGGGTGTCAGTGCATGTCTTTGTTACTTGGTGACAGTCTATATCTGTGTTACTTGGTGTAAGTGTGTGTCTTTGTTACTTGGTGTAATTTTATGTCTGTGTTACTTAGTGTCAGTGTATGTCTGTGTCACGTGGTGTCAGTGTATGTCTTTGTTACTTGGTTTAAGTGTGTTTCTGTGTTACTTGGTGTAAGTGTGTGTCTCTGTTCCTGGGTATCAGTGTATGTCTTTGTTACTTGGTGTCAGTGTATGTTACTGGGTATCAGTGTATGTCTGTGTGACTTGGTGTCAGTGTGTGTCTTTGTTATTGGTGTAAGTGTGTGTCTGTGTTACTGGGTATCAGTGTATGTCTTTGTGACTTGGTGTCAGTGTATGTCTGTGTTGCTGGGTGTCAGTGTGTGTCTTTGTGACTTGGTGTCTGTGTATGTCTTTGTTATTTGGTGTAAGTGTATGTCTGTGTTACTGGGTATCAGTGTATGTCTTTGTTACTTGGTGTCAGTTTATGTCTGTGTTACTTGGTGTAAGTATGTGTCTGTGTTACTGGGTATCAGTGTATGTCTGTGTGACTTGGTGTCAGTGTATGTCTGTGTGACTTGGTGTCAGTGTATGTCTTTGTTACTTGTTGTAAGTGTGTGTCTGTGTTATTGGGTATCAGTGTATGTCTTTGTTACTTGGTGTCAGTGCATGTCAAAATACTTGGTGTAAGTGTATGTCTTTGTTACTTGGTGTAATTGTCTGTCCTTGTTACTTGGTGTAAGTGTATGTCTTTGTTACTTGGTGTCAGTGTATATCTGTGTGACTTGGTGTCAGTGTATGTCTTTGTTACTGGGTGTCAGTGTGTCTCTTTGTGACTTGGTGTCAGTGCATGTCTTTGTTACTTGGTGTAAGTGTGTGTCTGTGTTACTGGGTATCAGTATCTGTCTTTGTTACTTGGTGTCAGAGTGTGTCTTTGTTACCTGGTGTAAGTGTGTGTCTGTGTTACTGGGTATCAGTGTATGTCTTTGTGACTTGATGTCAGTGTATGTCTTTGTTACTGGGTGTCAGTGTGTGTCTTTGTGATTTGTTGTCAGTGTATGTCTTTGTTACTTGGTGTAATTGTCTGTCTTTGTTACTTGGTGTAAGTGTATGTCTTTGTTACTTGGTGTCAGTGTATGTCTTTGTTACTTGGTGTCCGTGCGTGTCTGTGTTACTGGGTGTCAGTGTATGTCTTTGTTACTGGGTGTCAATGTTTGTCTTTGTTACTTGGTGTAAGTGTGTTTCTGTGTTACTGGGTTTCAGTGTCTGTCTTTGTTACTTGGTGTAAGTGTGTGTCTGTGTTGCTGGGTATCAGTGTATGTCTTTGTTACTTGGTGTCAGTGTATGTCTGTGTTACTTGGTGTAAGTGTGTGTCTGTGTTACTGGGTATCAGTGTATGCCTTTGTGACTTGGTGTCTGTGAATGTCTTTGTTACTGGGTGACAGTGTGTGTCTTTGTGACTTGGTGTCAGTGTATGTCTTTGTTACTTGGTGTAATTGTGTGTCTGTGTTACTGGGTATCAGTGTCTGTCTTTGTTACTTCGTGTAAGTGTGTGTCTTTGTTACTTGATGTCCGTGTGTGTCTGTGTTACTGGGTGTCAGTGCATGTCTTTGTTACTTGGTGACAGTGTATATCTGTGTTACTTGGTGTAAGTGTGTGTCTTTGTTACTTGGTGTAATTTTATGTCTGTGTTACTTAGTGTCAGTGTATGTCTGTGTTACTTGGTGTCAGTGTATGTCTTTGTTACTTGGTTTAAGTGTGTTTCTGTGTTACTTGGTGTAAGTGTGTGTCTCTGTTCCTGGGTATCAGTGTATGTCTTTGTTACTTGGTGTCAGTGTATATCAAAATACTTGGTGTAAGTGTATGTCTTTGTTACTTGGTGTAATTGTCTGTCCTTGTTACTTGGTGTAAGTGTATGTCTTTGTTACTTGGTGTCAGTGTATGTCTGTGTGACTTGGTGTCAGGGTATGTCTTTGTTACTGGGTGTCAGTGTGTCTCTTTGTGACCTGGTGTCAGTGTATGTCTTTGTTACTTGGTGTCAGTTTATGTCTGTGTTACTTGGTGTAAGTATGTGTCTGTGTTACTGGGTATCAGTGTATGTCTGTGTGACTTGGTGTCAGTGTATGTCTGTGTGACTTGGTGTCAGTGTATGTCTTTGTTACTTGTTGTAAGTGTGTGTCTGTGTTATTGGGTATCAGTGTATGTCTTTGTTACTTGGTGTCAGTGTATATCAAAATACTTGGTGTAAGTGTATGTCTTTGTTACTTGGTGTAATTGTCTGTCCTTGTTACTTGGTGTAAGTGTATGTCTTTGTTACTTGGTGTCAGTGTATGTCTGTGTGACTTGGTGTCAGGGTATGTCTTTGTTACTGGGTGTCAGTGTGTCTCTTTGTGACTTGGTGTCAGTGTATGTCTTTGTTACTTGGTGTAAGTGTGTGTCTGTGTTACTGGGTATCAGTATCTGTCTTTGTTACTTGGTGTCAGTGTATGTCTGTGTTACTTGGTGTAAGTGTGTGTCTGTGTTACTGGGTATCAGTGTATGTCTGTGTGACTTGGTGTCAGTGTGTGTCTTTGTTACCTGGTGTAAGTGTGTGTCTGTGTTACTGGGTATCAGTGTATGTCTTTGTGACTTGATGTCAGTGTATGTCTTTGTTACTGGGTGTCAGTGTGTGTCTTTGTGATTTGTTGTCAGTGTATGTCTTTGTTACTTGGTGTAATTGTCTGTCTTTGTTACTTGGTGTAAGTGTATGTCTTTGTTACTTGGTGTCAGTGTATGTCTTTGTTACTTGGTGTCCGTGCGTGTCTGTGTTACTGGGTGTCAGTGTATGTATTTGTTACTGGGTGTCAATGTTTGTCTTTGTTACTTGGTGTAAGTGTGTTTCTGTGTTACTGGGTTTCAGTGTCTGTCTTTGTTACTTGGTGTAAGTGTCTGTCTGTGTTGCTGGGTATCAGTGTATGTCTTTGTTACTTGGTGTCAGTGTATGTCTGTGTTACTTGGTGTAAGTGTGTGTCTGTGTAACTGGGTATCAGTGTATGACTTTGTGACTTGGTGTCTGTGAATGTCTTTGTTACTGGGTGACAGTGTGTGTCTTTGTGACTTGGTGTCAGTGTATGTCTTTGTTACTTGGTGTAATTGTGTGTCTGTGTTACTGGGTATCAGTGTCTGTCTTTGTTACTTAGTGTAAGTGTGTGTCTTTGTTACTTGATATCCGTGTGTGTCTGTGTTACTGGGTGTCAGTGCATGTCTTTGTTACTTGGTGACAGTGTATATCTGTGTTACTTGGTGTAAGTGTGTGTCTTTGTTACTTGGTGTAATTTTATGTCTGTGTTACTTAGTGTCAGTGTATGTCTGTGTTACTTGGTGTCAGTGTATGTCTTTGTTACTTGGTTTAAGTGTGTTTCTGTGTTACTTGGTGTAAGTGTGTGTCTCTGTTCCTGGGTATCAGTGTATGTCTTTGTTACTTGGTGTCAGTGTATGTTTCTGGGTATCAGTGCATGTCTGTGTGACTTGGTGTCAGTGCGTGCCTTTGTTATTGCTGTAAGTGTGTGTCTGTGTTACTGGGTATCAGTGTATGTCTTTGTGACTTGGTGTCAGTGTATGTCTGTGTTGCTGGGTGTCAGTGTGTGTTTTTGTGACTTGGTGTCAGTGTATGTCTTTGTTTCTTGGTGTAAGTGTGTGTCTGTGCTACTGGGTATCATTATATGTCTTTGTTACTTGATGTCAGTGTATGTCAAAATACTTGGTGGAAGTGTATGTCTTTGTTACTTGGTGTTATTGTCTGTCTTTGTTACTTGGTGTAATCTATGTTTTTGTTACTTGGTGTCAGTGTATGTCTTTGTTACTTGGTGTATGTGTGTGTCTGTGTTACTGGGTGTCAGCGTATGTCTTTGTTACTGGGTGTCAGTGTCTGTCTTTGTTACTTGGTGCAAGTGTGTGTCTGTGTTACTAGGTATCAGTGTATGTCTTTGTTACTTGGTGTCAGTGTATGTCTGTGTTACTTGGTGTAAGTGTGTGTCTGTGTTACTGGGTATCAGTGTATCTCTTTGTTACTTGGTGTCAGTGTATGTCTGCGTTACTTGGTTTAAATGTGTGCCTGTGTTACTGGGTATCAGTGTATGTCTTTGTGACTTGGTGTCAGTGTATGTCTTTGTTACTGGGTGTCAGTGTGTGTCTTTGTGACTTGGTGTCAGTGTATGTCTTTGTTACTTGGTGTAAGTGTGTGTCTGTGTTACTGGGTATCAGTGTATGACTTTGTGACTTGGTGTCAGTGTATGTCTTTGTTACTGGGATTCAGTGTGTGTCTTTGTGTCTTGGTGCCAGTGTATGTCTTTGTAACTTGGTTTAAGTGTGTGTCTGTGTTACTGGGTATCAGTGTATGTCTTTGATACTTGGTGTCAGTGTATGTCTGTGTTACTTGCTGTAAGTGTGTGTCTGTGTTACTGGGTATCAGTGTATGTCTGTGTGACTTGGTGTCAGTGTGTGTCCTTGTTACTTGGTGTAAGTGTGTGTCTGTGTTACTGGGTATCAGTGTATGTCTTTGTGACTTGGTGTCAGTGTATGTCTTTGTTACTGGGCCACAGTGTGTGTCTTTGTGACTTGCTGTCAGTGTATGTCTTTGTTACTTGGTGTAAGTGTGTGTCTGTGTTACTGGGTATCAGTGTATGTCTTTGTTACTTGGTGTCAGTGTATGTCTGTGTTACTTGGTGCAAGTGTGTGTCTGTGTTAGTGGGTATCAGTGTATGTCTGTGTGACTTGGTGTCAGTGTATGTCTTTGTTACTTGGTGTATGTGTGTGTCTGTGCTACTGGATATCAGTGTATGTCTTTGTTACCTGGTGTCAGTGTATGTCTGTGTTACTTGGTGTTAATGTGTATCTGTGTTACTGGGTATCAGTGTATGTCTGTGTGACTTGGTGTCAGTGTGTGTCTTTGTTACTTGGTGTAAGTGTGTGTCTGTGTTACTGGGTATCAGTGTATGTCTTTGTGACTTGGTGTCTGTGTATGTCTTTGTTACTGGGTGTCAGTGTGTGTCTTTGTGACTTGGTGTCAGTGTATGTCTTTGTTACTTTTTGTAAGTGTGTGTCTGTGTTACTGGGTATCAGTGTATGTCTTTGTTACTTGGTGTCAGTGTATGTCTGTGTTACTGGGTGTAAGTGTGTGTCTATGTTACTGGATATCAGTGTTTGTCTGTGTGACTTGGTGTCAGTGTGTGTCTTTGTGACTTGGTGTCAGTGTATGTCTTTGTTACTTGGAGTAAGTGTGTGTCTGTGTTACTGGGTGTCAGTGTATGTCTTTGTGACTTGGTGTCAGTGTATGTCTTTGTTACTGGGTGTCAGTCTGTGTCTTTGTGACTTGGTGTCAGTGTATGTCTTTGTTGCTTGGTGTAAGTGTGTGTCCGTGTTACTGGGTATCAGGTTATGTCTTTGTTACTGGGTATCATTGTATTTCTGTGTGACTTGGTGTCAGTGTGTGTCTTTGTTACTTGGTGTAAGTGTGTGTCTGTGTTACTGGGTATCAGTTTATGTCTTTGTGACTTGGTGTCAGTGTATGTCTTTGTTACTGGGTGTCAGTGTGTGTCTTTGTGACTTGGTGTCAGTGTATGTCTTTGTTACTTGGTGTAAGTGTGTGTCTGTGTTACTGGGTATCAGTTTATGTCTTTGTGACTTGGTGTCAGTGTATGTCTTTGTTACTGGGTGTCAGTGTTTGTCTTTGTGACTTGGTGTCAGTGTAGGTCTTTGTTACTTGGTGTCAGTGTATGTCTGTGTTACTTGGTGTAAGTTTATGTCTGTGTTACTGGGTGTCAGTGTATGTCTGTGTGACTTGGTGTCAGTGTGTGTCTTTGTGACTTGGTGTCAGTGTATGTCTTTGTTACTTGCTGTAAGTGTGTGTCTGTGTTACTGGGTATCAGTGTATGTCTTTGTTACTTGATGTCAGTGTATGTCAAAATACTTGGTGTAAGTGTATGTCTTTGTTACTTGGTGTTATTGTCTGTCTTTGTTACTTGGTGTAAGTCTATGTTTTTGTTACTTGGTGTCAGTGTATGTCTTTGTTACTTGGTGTCCGTGTGTGTCTGTGTTACTGGGTGTCAGTGTATGTCTTTGTTACTGGGTATCAGTGTATGTCTTTGTGACTTGGTTTCAATGTATGTCCTTGTTACTGGGTGTCAGTGTGTGTTTTTGTGACTTGGTGTCAGTGTATGTCTTTGTTTCTTGGTGTAAGTGTGTGTCTGTGCTACTGGGTATCATTGTATGTCTTTGTTACTTGATGTCAGTGTATGTCAAAATACTTGGTGGAAGTGTATGTCTTTGTTACTTGGTGTTATTGTCTGTCTTTGTTACTTGGTGTAAGTCTATGTTTTTGTTACTTGGTGTCAGTGTATGTCTTTGTTACTTGGTGTCCGTGTGTGTCTGTGTTACTGGGTGTCAGCGTATGTCTTTGTTACTGGGTGTCAGTGTCTGTCTTTGTTACTTGGTGCAAGTGTGTGTCTGTGTTACTAGGTATCAGTGTATGTCTTTGTTACTTGGTGTCAGTGTATGTCTGTGTTACTTGGTGTAAGTGTGTGTCTGTGTTACTGGGTATCAGTGTATCTCTTTGTTACTTGGTGTCAGTGTATGTCTGCGTTACTTGGTTTAAATGTGTGCCTGTGTTACTGGGTATCAGTGTATGTCTTTGTGACTTGGTGTCAGTGTATGTCTTTGTTACTGGGTGTCAGTGTGTGTCTTTGTGACTTGGTGTCAGTGTATGTCTTTGTTACTTGGTGTAAGTGTGTGTCTGTGTTACTGGGTATCAGTGTATGACTTTGTGACTTGGTGTCAGTGTATGTCTTTGTTACTGGGATTCAGTGTGTGTCTTTGTGTCTTGGTGCCAGTGTATGTCTTTGTAACTTGGTTTAAGTGTGTGTCTGTGTTACTGGGTATCAGTGTATGTCTTTGATACTTGGTGTCAGTGTATGTCTGTGTTACTTGCTGTAAGTGTGTGTCTGTGTTACTGGGTATCAGTGTATGTCTGTGTGACTTGGTGTCAGTGTGTGTCCTTGTTACTTGGTGTAAGTGTGTGTCTGTGTTACTGGGTATCAGTGTATGTCTTTGTGACTTGGTGTCAGTGTATGTCTTTGTTACTGGGCCACAGTGTGTGTCTTTGTGACTTGCTGTCAGTGTATGTCTTTGTTACTTGGTGTAAGTGTGTGTCTGTGTTACTGGGTATCAGTGTATGTCTTTGTTACTTGGTGTCAGTGTATGTCTGTGTTACTTGGTGCAAGTGTGTGTCTGTGTTAGTGGGTATCAGTGTATGTCTGTGTGACTTGGTGTCAGTGTATGTCTTTGTTACTTGGTGTAAGTGTGTGTCTGTGTTACTGGGTATCAGTGTCTGTCTTTGTTACTTGGTGTCAGTGTATGTCTGTGTTACATGGTGTAAGTGTGTGTCTGTGTTACTGGGTATCAGTGTATGTCTGTGTGCCTTGGTGTCAGTGTGTGTCCTTGTTACCTGGTTTAAGTGTGTGTCTGTGTTACTGGGTATCAGTGTATGTCTTTGTTACTTGGTGTCAGTGTTTGTCTTTGTTACTGGGTGTCAGTGTGTGTCTTTGTGATTTGTTGTCAGTGTATGTCTTTGTTACTTGGTGTAATTGTCTGTCTTTGTTACTTGGTGGAAGTGTATGTCTTTGTTACTTGGTGTCAGTGTATGTCTTTGTTACTTGGTGTCCGTGTGTGTCTGTGTTACTGGGTGTCAGTGCATGTCTTTGTTACCGGGTATCAACGTTTGTCTCAGTTACTTGGTGCAAGTGTGTTTCTGTGTTACTGGGTTTCAGTGTCTGTCTTTGTTACTTGGTGTAAGTGTGTGTCTGTGTTGCTGGGTATCAGTGTATGTCTTTGTTACTTGGTGTCAGTGTATGTCTGTGTTACTTGGTGTAAGTGTGTGTCTGTGTTACTGGGTATCAGTGTATGACTTTGTGACTTGGTGTCAGTGAATGTCTTTGTTACTTGGTGTCAGTGTGTGTCTTTGTGACTTGGTGTCAGTGTATGTCTTTGTTACTTGGTGTAAGTGTGTGTCTGTGTTCCTGGTATCAGTGTCTGTCTTTGTTACTTGGTGTCAGTGTATGTCTGTGTTACATGGTGTAAGCGTGTGTCTGTGTTACTGGGTATCAGTGGATGTCTATGTTACTTGGTGTCAGTGTATGTCCTGGTTGCTTGGTGTAAGCGTGTGTCTGTGTTACTGGGTATCAGTGTATGTCTTCGTTACTTGGTGACAGTGTATGTCTGTGTTAGTTGGTGTAAGTGTGTGTCTTTGTTACTTGGTGTAAGTGTATGTCAAAATACTTGGTGTAAGTGTATGTCTGTGTTACTGGGTATCTGTGTATGTCTTTGTTACTTGGTGTCAGTGTATGTCTGTGTTACTTGGTGTAAGTGTGTGTCTGTGTTACTGGGTATCATTGTATGTCTATTACGTGGTGTCAGTGTATGTCTTTGTTACTTGGTGTCCGTGTATATCTGTCTTACTTGGTGTAAGTGTGTGTCTTTGTTACTTGGTGTCAGTGTATGTCTTTGTTACTTGGTGTTAGTGTATGTCTTTGTTACTTGGTGTCAGTGTCTGTCTGTGTTACTGGGTATCAGTGTATGTCTTTGTGACTTGGTATCAGTGTATGTCTTTGTTACTGGGTGTCAGTGTGTGACTGTGTTACTTGGTGTCAGTGTATGTCTTTGTTACTGTTTATTAGTGTTTCTCTGTGTTACTGGCTGTCAGTGTGTGTTTGTTTGTGTCACTGGGTGTCAGTGTATGTCTTTGTTACTTGGTGTAAGTGTGTGTCTGTGTTACTGGGAATCAGTGTCTGTCTTTGTTACTTGGTGTAAGTGTGTGTCTTTCTTACTTGGTGTAATTGTATGTCTTTGTTACTTGGTGTCAGTGTATGTCTGTGTTACTTGGTGTTAGTGTATGTCTTTGTTACTTGGTGTATGTGTGTGTCTGTGTTAATGGTGTATGTGTGTGCCTGTGTTCCTGTGTATCAGTGTATGTCTTTGTTACTTGGTGTCAGTGGATGTCTGTGTTACTTGGTGTAAGTGTGTGTCTGTGTTACTGGGTATCAGTGGATGTCTATGTTACTTGGTGTCGGTGTATATCTGTGTTACTTGGTGTAAGTGTGTGTTTGTGTTACTGTGTGTCAGTGTGTGTCTGTGTTACTTGGTGTAAGTGTGTGTCTTTTTTTACTTGGTGTCCGTGTGTGTCTGTGTTACTTGGTGTAAGTGCATGTATTTGTTACTTGGTGTCAGTGTTTATCTGTGTTACTTGGTTTAAGTGTGTGTCCTTGTTACTTGGTGTAATTGTATGTCTTTGTTACTTGGTGTCAGTGTATGTCTGTGTTACTTGGTGTAAGTGTATGTCTTTGTTACTTGGTGTAAGTGTGTGTCTGTGTTGCTTGGTGTAAGTGTGTGTCTGTGTTCCTGGGTATCAGTGTATGTCTTTGTTACTTGGTTTCAGTGTATGTCTGTGTTACTTGGTGTAAGTGTGTGTCTGTGTTACTGGGTATCAGTGTATGTCTTTGTTACTTGGTGTCAGTGTATGTCTGTGTTGCTTGGTGTAAGTGTGTGTCTGTGTTACTGGGTGTCAGTGTGTGTCTGTGTTACTTGGTGTAAGTGTGTGTCTTTGTTACTTGTTGTCCGTGTGTGTCTGTGTTACTGGGTGTCAGTGTATGTCTTTGTTACTGGGTGTCAGTGTATGTCTTTGTTACTTGGTGTAAGTGTGTGTCTGTGTTACTGGGTATCAGTGTCTGTCTTTGTTACTTAGTGTAAGTGTGTGTCTGTGTTACTGGGCATCAGTGTATGTCTTTGTGACTTGGTATCAGTGCATGTCTTTGTTACTGGGTGTCAGTGTCTGTCTTTGTGACTTGGTGTCAGTGTATGTCTTTGTGACTTGGTGTCAGTGTATGTCTTTGTAACTTGGTGTAAGTGTGTGTCTGTGTTACTGGGTATCATTGTATTTCTTTGTTGCTTGGTGTCAGTGTATGTCAAAATACTTGGTGTAAGTGTATGTCTTTGTTACTTGGTGTAATTGTCTGTGTTTGTTACTTGTTGTAAGTGTATGTCTTTGTTACTTGGTGTCAGTGTATGTCTTTGTTACTTGGTGTCAGTGTATGTCTGTGTTACTTGGTGTAAGTGTGTGTCTTTGTTACTTGGTGTAAGTGTATGTCTTTGTTACTTGCTGTCAGTGTATGTCTTTGTTACTTGGTGTCAGTGTGTGTCTGTGTTACTTGGTATCAGTGTATGTCTTTGTGACTTGGTGTCAGTGTATGTCTTTGTTACTTGGTGTAAGTGTGTGTCTGTGTTACTGGGTATCAGTGTATGTCTTTCTTACTTGGTGTCAGTGTATGTCTGTGTTACTTGGTGTAAGTGTGTGTCTGTGTTAGTGGGTATCAGTGTATGTCTGTGTGACTTGGTGTCAGTGTGTGTCTTTGTGACTTGGTGTCAGTGTCTGTCTTTGTTACTTGGTGTAAGTGTGTGTCTGTGCTACTGGATATCAGTGTATGTCTTTGTGACTTGGTGTCAGAGTATGTCTTTGTGACTTGGTGTCAGTGTATGTCTTTGTTACTGGGTGTCAGTGTGTGTCTTTGTCACTTGGTGTCAGTGCATGTCTTTGTTGCTTGGTGTAAGTGTGTGTCTGTGTTACTGGGTATCAGGTTATGTCTTTGTTACTGGGTATCAGTGTATGTCTGTGTGACTTGGTGTCAGTGTGTGTCTTTGTTCCTTGGTGTAAGTGTGTGTCTGTGTTACTGTGTATCAGTTTATGTCTTTGTGACTTGGTGTCAGTGTATGTCTTTGTTACTGGGTGTCAGTGTGTGTCTTTGTGACTTGGTGTCAGTGCATGTCTTTGTTACTTGGTGTAAGTGTGTGTCTGTGTTACTGGGTATCAGTTTATGTCTTTGTGACTTGGTGTCAGTGTATGTCTTCGTTACTGGGTGTCAGTGTGTGTCCTTGTGACTTGGTGTCAGTGTAGGTCTTTGTTACTTGGTGTCAGTGTATGTCTGTGTTACTTTGTGTCAGTGTGTGTCTGTGTTACTTAGTGTAAGTGTGTGTCTTTGTTACTTGATGTCCGTGTGTGTCTGTGTTACTGGGTGTCAGTGCATGTCTTTGTTACTTGGTGACAGTGTATATCTGTGTTACTTGGTGTAAGTGTGTGTCTTTGTTACTTGGTGTAATTTTATGTCTGTGTTACTTAGTGTCAGTGTATGTCTGTGTCACGTGGTGTCAGTGTATGTCTTTGTTACTTGGTTTAAGTGTGTTTCTGTGTTACTTGGTGTAAGTGTGTGTCTCTGTTCCTGGGTATCAGTGTATGTCTTTGTTACTTGGTGTCAGTGTATGTTACTGGGTATCAGTGTATGTCTGTGTGACTTGGTGTCAGTGTGTGTCTTTGTTATTGGTGTAAGTGTGTGTCTGTGTTACTGGGTATCAGTGTATGTCTTTGTGACTTGGTGTCAGTGTATGTCTGTGTTGCTGGGTGTCAGTGTGTGTCTTTGTGACTTGGTGTCTGTGTATGTCTTTGTTATTTGGTGTAAGTGTATGTCTGTGTTACTGGGTATCAGTGTATGTCTTTGTTACTTGGTGTCAGTTTATGTCTGTGTTACTTGGTGTAAGTATGTGTCTGTGTTACTGGGTATCAGTGTATGTCTGTGTGACTTGGTGTCAGTGTATGTCTGTGTGACTTGGTGTCAGTGTATGTCTTTGTTACTTGTTGTAAGTGTGTGTCTGTGTTATTGGGTATCAGTGTATGTCTTTGTTACTTGGTGTCAGTGCATGTCAAAATACTTGGTGTAAGTGTATGTCTTTGTTACTTGGTGTAATTGTCTGTCCTTGTTACTTGGTGTAAGTGTATGTCTTTGTTACTTGGTGTCAGTGTATATCTGTGTGACTTGGTGTCAGTGTATGTCTTTGTTACTGGGTGTCAGTGTGTCTCTTTGTGACTTGGTGTCAGTGCATGTCTTTGTTACTTGGTGTAAGTGTGTGTCTGTGTTACTGGGTATCAGTATCTGTCTTTGTTACTTGGTGTCAGAGTGTGTCTTTGTTACCTGGTGTAAGTGTGTGTCTGTGTTACTGGGTATCAGTGTATGTCTTTGTGACTTGATGTCAGTGTATGTCTTTGTTACTGGGTGTCAGTGTGTGTCTTTGTGATTTGTTGTCAGTGTATGTCTTTGTTACTTGGTGTAATTGTCTGTCTTTGTTACTTGGTGTAAGTGTATGTCTTTGTTACTTGGTGTCAGTGTATGTCTTTGTTACTTGGTGTCCGTGCGTGTCTGTGTTACTGGGTGTCAGTGTATGTCTTTGTTACTGGGTGTCAATGTTTGTCTTTGTTACTTGGTGTAAGTGTGTTTCTGTGTTACTGGGTTTCAGTGTCTGTCTTTGTTACTTGGTGTAAGTGTGTGTCTGTGTTGCTGGGTATCAGTGTATGTCTTTGTTACTTGGTGTCAGTGTATGTCTGTGTTACTTGGTGTAAGTGTGTGTCTGTGTTACTGGGTATCAGTGTATGCCTTTGTGACTTGGTGTCTGTGAATGTCTTTGTTACTGGGTGACAGTGTGTGTCTTTGTGACTTGGTGTCAGTGTATGTCTTTGTTACTTGGTGTAATTGTGTGTCTGTGTTACTGGGTATCAGTGTCTGTCTTTGTTACTTCGTGTAAGTGTGTGTCTTTGTTACTTGATGTCCGTGTGTGTCTGTGTTACTGGGTGTCAGTGCATGTCTTTGTTACTTGGTGACAGTGTATATCTGTGTTACTTGGTGTAAGTGTGTGTCTTTGTTACTTGGTGTAATTTTATGTCTGTGTTACTTAGTGTCAGTGTATGTCTGTGTTACTTGGTGTCAGTGTATGTCTTTGTTACTTGGTTTAAGTGTGTTTCTGTGTTACTTGGTGTAAGTGTGTGTCTCTGTTCCTGGGTATCAGTGTATGTCTTTGTTACTTGGTGTCAGTGTATATCAAAATACTTGGTGTAAGTGTATGTCTTTGTTACTTGGTGTAATTGTCTGTCCTTGTTACTTGGTGTAAGTGTATGTCTTTGTTACTTGGTGTCAGTGTATGTCTGTGTGACTTGGTGTCAGGGTATGTCTTTGTTACTGGGTGTCAGTGTGTCTCTTTGTGACCTGGTGTCAGTGTATGTCTTTGTTACTTGGTGTCAGTTTATGTCTGTGTTACTTGGTGTAAGTATGTGTCTGTGTTACTGGGTATCAGTGTATGTCTGTGTGACTTGGTGTCAGTGTATGTCTGTGTGACTTGGTGTCAGTGTATGTCTTTGTTACTTGTTGTAAGTGTGTGTCTGTGTTATTGGGTATCAGTGTATGTCTTTGTTACTTGGTGTCAGTGTATATCAAAATACTTGGTGTAAGTGTATGTCTTTGTTACTTGGTGTAATTGTCTGTCCTTGTTACTTGGTGTAAGTGTATGTCTTTGTTACTTGGTGTCAGTGTATGTCTGTGTGACTTGGTGTCAGGGTATGTCTTTGTTACTGGGTGTCAGTGTGTCTCTTTGTGACTTGGTGTCAGTGTATGTCTTTGTTACTTGGTGTAAGTGTGTGTCTGTGTTACTGGGTATCAGTATCTGTCTTTGTTACTTGGTGTCAGTGTATGTCTGTGTTACTTGGTGTAAGTGTGTGTCTGTGTTACTGGGTATCAGTGTATGTCTGTGTGACTTGGTGTCAGTGTGTGTCTTTGTTACCTGGTGTAAGTGTGTGTCTGTGTTACTGGGTATCAGTGTATGTCTTTGTGACTTGATGTCAGTGTATGTCTTTGTTACTGGGTGTCAGTGTGTGTCTTTGTGATTTGTTGTCAGTGTATGTCTTTGTTACTTGGTGTAATTGTCTGTCTTTGTTACTTGGTGTAAGTGTATGTCTTTGTTACTTGGTGTCAGTGTATGTCTTTGTTACTTGGTGTCCGTGCGTGTCTGTGTTACTGGGTGTCAGTGTATGTATTTGTTACTGGGTGTCAATGTTTGTCTTTGTTACTTGGTGTAAGTGTGTTTCTGTGTTACTGGGTTTCAGTGTCTGTCTTTGTTACTTGGTGTAAGTGTCTGTCTGTGTTGCTGGGTATCAGTGTATGTCTTTGTTACTTGGTGTCAGTGTATGTCTGTGTTACTTGGTGTAAGTGTGTGTCTGTGTAACTGGGTATCAGTGTATGACTTTGTGACTTGGTGTCTGTGAATGTCTTTGTTACTGGGTGACAGTGTGTGTCTTTGTGACTTGGTGTCAGTGTATGTCTTTGTTACTTGGTGTAATTGTGTGTCTGTGTTACTGGGTATCAGTGTCTGTCTTTGTTACTTAGTGTAAGTGTGTGTCTTTGTTACTTGATATCCGTGTGTGTCTGTGTTACTGGGTGTCAGTGCATGTCTTTGTTACTTGGTGACAGTGTATATCTGTGTTACTTGGTGTAAGTGTGTGTCTTTGTTACTTGGTGTAATTTTATGTCTGTGTTACTTAGTGTCAGTGTATGTCTGTGTTACTTGGTGTCAGTGTATGTCTTTGTTACTTGGTTTAAGTGTGTTTCTGTGTTACTTGGTGTAAGTGTGTGTCTCTGTTCCTGGGTATCAGTGTATGTCTTTGTTACTTGGTGTCAGTGTATGTTTCTGGGTATCAGTGCATGTCTGTGTGACTTGGTGTCAGTGCGTGCCTTTGTTATTGCTGTAAGTGTGTGTCTGTGTTACTGGGTATCAGTGTATGTCTTTGTGACTTGGTGTCAGTGTATGTCTGTGTTGCTGGGTGTCAGTGTGTGTTTTTGTGACTTGGTGTCAGTGTATGTCTTTGTTTCTTGGTGTAAGTGTGTGTCTGTGCTACTGGGTATCATTATATGTCTTTGTTACTTGATGTCAGTGTATGTCAAAATACTTGGTGGAAGTGTATGTCTTTGTTACTTGGTGTTATTGTCTGTCTTTGTTACTTGGTGTAATCTATGTTTTTGTTACTTGGTGTCAGTGTATGTCTTTGTTACTTGGTGTATGTGTGTGTCTGTGTTACTGGGTGTCAGCGTATGTCTTTGTTACTGGGTGTCAGTGTCTGTCTTTGTTACTTGGTGCAAGTGTGTGTCTGTGTTACTAGGTATCAGTGTATGTCTTTGTTACTTGGTGTCAGTGTATGTCTGTGTTACTTGGTGTAAGTGTGTGTCTGTGTTACTGGGTATCAGTGTATCTCTTTGTTACTTGGTGTCAGTGTATGTCTGCGTTACTTGGTTTAAATGTGTGCCTGTGTTACTGGGTATCAGTGTATGTCTTTGTGACTTGGTGTCAGTGTATGTCTTTGTTACTGGGTGTCAGTGTGTGTCTTTGTGACTTGGTGTCAGTGTATGTCTTTGTTACTTGGTGTAAGTGTGTGTCTGTGTTACTGGGTATCAGTGTATGACTTTGTGACTTGGTGTCAGTGTATGTCTTTGTTACTGGGATTCAGTGTGTGTCTTTGTGTCTTGGTGCCAGTGTATGTCTTTGTAACTTGGTTTAAGTGTGTGTCTGTGTTACTGGGTATCAGTGTATGTCTTTGATACTTGGTGTCAGTGTATGTCTGTGTTACTTGCTGTAAGTGTGTGTCTGTGTTACTGGGTATCAGTGTATGTCTGTGTGACTTGGTGTCAGTGTGTGTCCTTGTTACTTGGTGTAAGTGTGTGTCTGTGTTACTGGGTATCAGTGTATGTCTTTGTGACTTGGTGTCAGTGTATGTCTTTGTTACTGGGCCACAGTGTGTGTCTTTGTGACTTGCTGTCAGTGTATGTCTTTGTTACTTGGTGTAAGTGTGTGTCTGTGTTACTGGGTATCAGTGTATGTCTTTGTTACTTGGTGTCAGTGTATGTCTGTGTTACTTGGTGCAAGTGTGTGTCTGTGTTAGTGGGTATCAGTGTATGTCTGTGTGACTTGGTGTCAGTGTATGTCTTTGTTACTTGGTGTATGTGTGTGTCTGTGCTACTGGATATCAGTGTATGTCTTTGTTACCTGGTGTCAGTGTATGTCTGTGTTACTTGGTGTTAATGTGTATCTGTGTTACTGGGTATCAGTGTATGTCTGTGTGACTTGGTGTCAGTGTGTGTCTTTGTTACTTGGTGTAAGTGTGTGTCTGTGTTACTGGGTATCAGTGTATGTCTTTGTGACTTGGTGTCTGTGTATGTCTTTGTTACTGGGTGTCAGTGTGTGTCTTTGTGACTTGGTGTCAGTGTATGTCTTTGTTACTTTTTGTAAGTGTGTGTCTGTGTTACTGGGTATCAGTGTATGTCTTTGTTACTTGGTGTCAGTGTATGTCTGTGTTACTGGGTGTAAGTGTGTGTCTATGTTACTGGATATCAGTGTTTGTCTGTGTGACTTGGTGTCAGTGTGTGTCTTTGTGACTTGGTGTCAGTGTATGTCTTTGTTACTTGGAGTAAGTGTGTGTCTGTGTTACTGGGTGTCAGTGTATGTCTTTGTGACTTGGTGTCAGTGTATGTCTTTGTTACTGGGTGTCAGTCTGTGTCTTTGTGACTTGGTGTCAGTGTATGTCTTTGTTGCTTGGTGTAAGTGTGTGTCCGTGTTACTGGGTATCAGGTTATGTCTTTGTTACTGGGTATCATTGTATTTCTGTGTGACTTGGTGTCAGTGTGTGTCTTTGTTACTTGGTGTAAGTGTGTGTCTGTGTTACTGGGTATCAGTTTATGTCTTTGTGACTTGGTGTCAGTGTATGTCTTTGTTACTGGGTGTCAGTGTGTGTCTTTGTGACTTGGTGTCAGTGTATGTCTTTGTTACTTGGTGTAAGTGTGTGTCTGTGTTACTGGGTATCAGTTTATGTCTTTGTGACTTGGTGTCAGTGTATGTCTTTGTTACTGGGTGTCAGTGTTTGTCTTTGTGACTTGGTGTCAGTGTAGGTCTTTGTTACTTGGTGTCAGTGTATGTCTGTGTTACTTGGTGTAAGTTTATGTCTGTGTTACTGGGTGTCAGTGTATGTCTGTGTGACTTGGTGTCAGTGTGTGTCTTTGTGACTTGGTGTCAGTGTATGTCTTTGTTACTTGCTGTAAGTGTGTGTCTGTGTTACTGGGTATCAGTGTATGTCTTTGTTACTTGATGTCAGTGTATGTCAAAATACTTGGTGTAAGTGTATGTCTTTGTTACTTGGTGTTATTGTCTGTCTTTGTTACTTGGTGTAAGTCTATGTTTTTGTTACTTGGTGTCAGTGTATGTCTTTGTTACTTGGTGTCCGTGTGTGTCTGTGTTACTGGGTGTCAGTGTATGTCTTTGTTACTGGGTATCAGTGTATGTCTTTGTGACTTGGTTTCAATGTATGTCCTTGTTACTGGGTGTCAGTGTGTGTTTTTGTGACTTGGTGTCAGTGTATGTCTTTGTTTCTTGGTGTAAGTGTGTGTCTGTGCTACTGGGTATCATTGTATGTCTTTGTTACTTGATGTCAGTGTATGTCAAAATACTTGGTGGAAGTGTATGTCTTTGTTACTTGGTGTTATTGTCTGTCTTTGTTACTTGGTGTAAGTCTATGTTTTTGTTACTTGGTGTCAGTGTATGTCTTTGTTACTTGGTGTCCGTGTGTGTCTGTGTTACTGGGTGTCAGCGTATGTCTTTGTTACTGGGTGTCAGTGTCTGTCTTTGTTACTTGGTGCAAGTGTGTGTCTGTGTTACTAGGTATCAGTGTATGTCTTTGTTACTTGGTGTCAGTGTATGTCTGTGTTACTTGGTGTAAGTGTGTGTCTGTGTTACTGGGTATCAGTGTATCTCTTTGTTACTTGGTGTCAGTGTATGTCTGCGTTACTTGGTTTAAATGTGTGCCTGTGTTACTGGGTATCAGTGTATGTCTTTGTGACTTGGTGTCAGTGTATGTCTTTGTTACTGGGTGTCAGTGTGTGTCTTTGTGACTTGGTGTCAGTGTATGTCTTTGTTACTTGGTGTAAGTGTGTGTCTGTGTTACTGGGTATCAGTGTATGACTTTGTGACTTGGTGTCAGTGTATGTCTTTGTTACTGGGATTCAGTGTGTGTCTTTGTGTCTTGGTGCCAGTGTATGTCTTTGTAACTTGGTTTAAGTGTGTGTCTGTGTTACTGGGTATCAGTGTATGTCTTTGATACTTGGTGTCAGTGTATGTCTGTGTTACTTGCTGTAAGTGTGTGTCTGTGTTACTGGGTATCAGTGTATGTCTGTGTGACTTGGTGTCAGTGTGTGTCCTTGTTACTTGGTGTAAGTGTGTGTCTGTGTTACTGGGTATCAGTGTATGTCTTTGTGACTTGGTGTCAGTGTATGTCTTTGTTACTGGGCCACAGTGTGTGTCTTTGTGACTTGCTGTCAGTGTATGTCTTTGTTACTTGGTGTAAGTGTGTGTCTGTGTTACTGGGTATCAGTGTATGTCTTTGTTACTTGGTGTCAGTGTATGTCTGTGTTACTTGGTGCAAGTGTGTGTCTGTGTTAGTGGGTATCAGTGTATGTCTGTGTGACTTGGTGTCAGTGTATGTCTTTGTTACTTGGTGTATGTGTGTGTCTGTGCTACTGGATATCAGTGTATGTCTTTGTTACCTGGTGTCAGAGTATGTCTGTGCTACTTGGTGTTAATGTGTATCTGTGTTACTGGGTATCAGTGTATGTCTGTGTGACTTGGTGTCAGTGTGTGTCTTTGTTACTTGGTGTAAGTGTGTGTCTGTGTTACTGGGTATCAGTGTATGTCTTTGTGACTTGGTGTCTGTGTATGTCTTTGTTACTGGGTGTCAGTGTGTGTCTTTGTGACTTGGTGTCAGTGTATGTCTTTGTTACTTTGTGTAAGTGTGTGTCTGTGTTACTGGGTATCAGTGTATGTCTTTGTTACTTGGTGTCAGTGTATGTCTGTGTTACTGGGTGTAAGTGTGTGTCTATGTTACTGGATATCAGTGTTTGTCTGTGTGACTTGGTGTCAGTGTGTGTCTTTGTGACTTGGTGTCAGTGTATGTCTTTGTTACTTGGAGTAAGTGTGTGTCTGTGTTACTGGGTGTCAGTGTATGTCTTTGTGACTTGGTGTCAGTGTATGTCTTTGTTACTGGGTGTCAGTCTGTGTCTTTGTGACTTGGTGTCAGTGTATGTCTTTGTTGCTTGGTGTAAGTGTGTGTCTGTGTTACTGGGTATCAGGTTATGTCTTTGTTACTGGGTATCATTGTATTTCTGTGTGACTTGGTGTCAGTGTGTGTCTTTGTTACTTGGTGTAAGTGTGTGTCTGTGTTACTGGGTATCAGTTTATGTCTTTGTGACTTGGTGTCAGTGTATGTCTTTGTTACTGGGTGTCAGTGTGTGTCTTTGTGACTTGGTGTCAGTGTATGTCTTTGTTACTTGGTGTAAGTGTGTGTCTGTGTTACTGGGTATCAGTTTATGTCTTTGTGACTTGGTGTCAGTGTATGTCTTTGTTACTGGGTGTCAGTGTGTGTCTTTGTGACTTGGTGTCAGTGTAGGTCTTTGTTACTTGGTGTCAGTGTATGTCTGTGTTACTTGGTGTAAGTTTATGTCTGTGTTACTGGGTGTCAGTGTATGTCTGTGTGACTTGGTGTCAGTGTGTGTCTTTGTGACTTGGTGTCAGTGTATGTCTTTGTTACTTGGTGTAAGTGTGTGTCTGTGTTACTGGGTATCAGTGTCTGTCTTTGTTACTTGGTGTCAGTGTATGTCAAAATACTTGGTGTACGTGTATGTCTTTGTTACTTGCTGTAATTGTCTGTATTTGTTAGTTGGTGTAAGTGTATGTCTTTGTTACTTGGTGTCAGTGTATGTCTTTGTTACTTGGTGTCCGTGTGTGTCTGTGTTACTGGGTGTCAGTGTATGTCTTTGTTACTGGGTGTCAGTGTATGTCTTTGTTACTTGGTGTAAGTGTGTGTCTGTGTTACCAGGTGTCTGTGTATGACTGTGTTACTTTGTGTAAGTGTGTGTCTGTGTTACTGGGTATCAGTGTATTTCTTTGTGACTTTGTGTCAGTGTCTGTCTTTGTTACTGGGTGTCAGTGTGTCTCTTTGTGACTTGGTGTCAGTGTATGTCTTTGTTGCTTGGTGTAAGTGTGTGTCTGTGTTACTGGGTATCAGGTTATGTCTTTGTTACTGGGTATCATTGTATTTCTGTGTGACTTGGTGTCAGTGTGTGTCTTTGTTACTTGGTGTAAGTGTGTGTCTGTGTTACTGGGTATCAGTTTATGTCTTTGTGACTTGGTGTCAGTGTATGTCTTTGTTACTTGGTGTAAGTGTGTGTCTGTGTTACTGGGTATCAGTATATGTCTTTGTTACTTGCTGTCAGTATATGTCTGTGTTACTTGGTGTAAGTGTGTGTCTGTGTTACTGGGTATCAGTGTATGTCTGTGCGACTTGGTGTCAGTGTGTGTCTTTGTTACTTGGTGAAAGTGTGTTTCTGTGTTACTGGGTATCAGTGTATGTCTTTGTGACTTGGTGTCAGTGTATGTCTTTGTTACTGGGTGTTAGTGTGTGTCTTTGTGACTTGGTGTCAGTGTATGTCTTTGTTACTTGGTGTAAGTGTGTTTCTGTGTTACTGGGTATCAGTGTATGTCTTTGTTACTTGCTGTCTGTGTATGTCTGTGTTACGTGGTGTAAGTGTGTGTCTGTGTTACTGGGTATCTGTGTATCTCTTTGTGACTTGGTGTCAGTGTATGTCAAAATACTTGGTGTAAGTGTATGTCTTTGTTACTTGGTGTAATTGTCTGTCTTTGTTACTTGGTGTAAGTGTATGTCTTTGTTACTTTGTGTAATTGTCTGTCTTTGTTACTTGGTGTAAGTGTATGTCTTTGTTACTTGGTGTCTGTGTATGTCTGTGTTACGTGGTGTAAGTGTGTGTCTGTGTTACTGGGTATCAGTGTATCTCTTTGTGACTTGGTGTCAGTGTGTGTCTTTGTTACTGGGTGTCAGTGTATGTCTTCGTTACTTGGTGTAAGTGTGTTTCTGTGTTACTGGGTATCAGTGTCTGTCTTTGTTACTTGGTGTAAGTGTGTGTCTGTGTTACTGGGTATCATTGTATGTCTTTGTTACTTGGTGTCTGTGTATGTCTGTGTTACTTGGTGTAAGTGTGTGTCTGTGTTACTGGGTATCAGTGTATGACTTTGGTACTTGGTGTCAGTGTATGTCTTTGTTACTGGGTGTCAGTGTGTGTCCTTGTGACTTGGTGTCAGTGTATGTCTTTGTTACTTGGTGTAAGTGAGTGTCTGTGTTACTGGGTATCAGTGTATGTCTTTGTTACTGGGTGTCAGTGTATGTCTGTGTTACTTGGTGTAAGTGTGTGTCTGTGTTACTGGGTATCAGTGTATGTCTGTGTGACTTGGTGTCAGTGTGTGTCTTTGTTACTTGGTGTCAGTGTGTGTCTGTGTTACTGGGTATCAGTGTATGTCTTTGTGACTTGGTGTCAGTGTGTGTCTTTGTGACTTGGTGTCAGTGTATGTTTTTGCTACTTCGTGTATGTGTGTGTCTTTGTTACTGGGTATCAGTGTATGTCTTTGTCACTTGGTGTCAGTGTATGTCTGTGATACTTGGTGTCAGTGTGTGTCTGTGTTACTGGGTATCAGTGTATGTCTGTGTGACTTGGTGCCAGTGTGTGTCCTTGTGACTTGGTGTCAGTGTATGTCTTTGTTACTTAGTGTAAGTGTGTGTCTGTGTTACTGGGTATCAGTGTATGTCTTTGTTACTTGGTGTCAGTGCATGTCAAAATACTTGGTGTAAGTGTATGTCTTTTTTTCTTGGTGTAATTGTCTGTCTTTGTTACTTGGTGTATTTTATATCTTTGTTACTTGGTGTAACTGTAAGTCTCTGTTACTTGGTGTAGGTGTGTGTCTGTGTTACTAGGTATCAGTGTCTGTCTTTGTTACTTGGTGTAAGTGTGTTTCTGTGTTACTGAGTATCAGTGTAAGACTTTGTGACTTGGTGTCAGTGTATGTCTTTGTTACTGGGTGTCAGTGTGTGTCTTTGTGACTTGGTGTCAGTGTATGTCTTTGTTACTTGGTGTAAGTGTGTGTCTGTGTTACTGGGTATCAGTGTATGTCTTTGTTACTTGGTGTCAGTGTATGTCAAAATACTTGGTGTACGTGTATGTCTTTGTTACTTGGTGTAATTGTCTGTCTTTGTTACTTGGTGCAAGTGTATGTCTTTGTTACTTGGTGTCAGTGTATGTCTTTGTTACTTGGTGTCCGTGTGTGTCTGTGTTACTGGGTGTCAGTGTATGTCTTTGTTACTGGGTGTCAGTGCATGTCTTTGTTACTTGGTGTAAGTGTGTGTCTGTGTTACCAGGTGTCAGTGTATGTCTGTGTTACTTTGTGTAAGTGTGTGTCTGAGTTACTGGGTATCAGTGTATTTCTTTGTGACTTGGTGTCAGTGTCTGTCTTTGTTACTGGGTGTCAGTGTGTCTCTTTGTGACTTGGTGTCAGTGTATGTCTTTGTTACCTGGTGTAAGTGTGTTTCTGTGTTACTGGGTATCAGTGTATGTCTTTCTTACTTGGTGTCTGTGTATGTCTGTGTTACGTGGTGTAAGTGTGTGTCTGTGTTACTGGGTATCAGTGTATGTCTGTGTTACTTGGTGTAAGTGTGTGTCTGTGTTACAGGGTATCAGTGTATGTCTGTGTGACTTGGTGTCAGTGTGTGTCTTTGTTACTTGGTGTCAGTGTATGTCTTTGTGACTTGGTGTCAGTGTATGTTTTTGTTACTTGGTGTCAGTGTTTGCCTGTGATACTTGGTGTCAGTGTGTGTCTGTGTTACTGGGTATCAGTGAATATCTGTGTGACTTGGTGCCAGTGTTTGTCTTTGTGACTTGGTGTCAGTGGATGTCTTTGTTACTTAGTGTAAGTGTGTGTCTGTGTTACTGGGTATCAGTGTATGTCTTTGTTACTTGGTGTCAGTGTATGTCAAAATGCTTGGTGTAAGTGTATGTCTTTGTTACTTGGTGTAATTGTCTGTCTTTGTTACTTGGTGCAAGTGTATGTCTTTGTTACTTGGTGTCAGTGTATGTCTTTGTTACTTGGTGTCCGTGTGTGTCTGTGTTACTTGGTGTCAGTGTATGTCTTTGTTACTGGGTGTCAGTGTATGTCTTTGTTACTTGGTGTAAGTGTGTGTCTGTGTTACCAGGTGTCAGTGTATGTCTGTGTTACTTTGTGTAAATGTGTGTCTGTGTTACTGGGTATCAGTGTATTTCTTTGTGACTTGGTGTCAGTGTCTGTCTTTGTTACTGGGTGTCAGTGTGTCTCTTTGTGACTTGGTGTCAGTGTATGTCTTTGTTACCTGGTGTAAGTGTGTTTCTGTGTTACTGGGTATCAGTGTATGTCTTTCTTACTTGGTGTCTGTGTATGTCTGTGTTACTTGGTGTAAGTGTGTGTCTGTGTTACTGGGTATCAGTGTATGTCTGTGTTACTTGGTGTAAGTGTGTGTCTGTGTTACTGGGTATCAGTGTATGTCTGTGTGACTTGGTGTCAGTGTGTGTCTTTGTTACTTGGTGTCAGTGTAAGTCTTTGTGACTTGGTGTCAGTGTATGTTTTTGTTACTTCGTGTAAGTGTGTGTCTGTGTTACTGGGTATCAGTGTATGTCTTTGTCACTTGGTGTCAGTGTATGTCTGTGATACTTGGTGTCAGTGTATGTCTGTGTTACTGGGTATCAGTGAATGTCTGTGTGACTTGGTGCCAGTGTGTGTCTTTGTGACTTGGTGTCAGTGTATGTCTTTGTTACTTAGTGTAAGTGTGTGTCTGTGTTACTGGGTATCAGTGTATGTCTTTGTTACTTGGTGTCAGTGTATGTCAAAATACTTGGTGTAAGTGTATGTCTTTGTTACTTGGTGTAATTGTCTGTCTTTGTTACTTGGTGTAAGTTTATATCTTTGTTACTTGGTGTCAGTGTATGTCTTTGTTACTTGGTGTCCGTGTGTGTCTGTGTTACTGGGTGTCAGTGTCTGTCATTGTTACTGGGTGTCAGTGTATGTCTTTGTTATTTGGTGTAAGTGTGTGTCTGTGTTACTGGGTATCAGTGTCAGTCTTTGTTACTTGGTGTCAGTGTATGTCTGTGTTACTTGGTGTAAGTGTGTGCCTTTGTTACTTGGTGTAATTGTATGTCTTTGTTACTTGGTTTCAGTGTATGTCTGTTTTACTTGGTGTAAGTGGATGTCTTTGTTATTTGGTGTAAGTGTGTGTCTGTGTTACTAGGTATCAGTGTCTGTCTTTGTTACTTGGTGTAAGTGTGTTTCTGTGTTACTGGGTATCAGTGTATGACTTTGTGACTTGGTGTCAGTGTATGTCTTTGTTACTGGGTGTCAGTGTCTGTCTTTGTGACTTAGTGTCAGTGTATGTCTTTGTTACTTGGTGTCAGTGTATGTCTTTGTTACTGGGTGTCAGTGTCTGTCTTTGTGACTTAGTGTCAGTGTATGTCTTTGTTACTTGGTGTAAGTGGGTGTCTGTGTTACTGGGTATCAGTGTATGTCTGTGTGACTTGGTGTCAGTGTTTGTCTTTGTGACATGGTGTAAGTGTAAGACTTTGTTACTGGGTGTCAGTGTGTGTCTTTGTGACTTTGTGTCAGTGTATGTCTTAGTTACTTGGTGTCCGTGTGTGTCTGTGCTACTAGGTGTCAGTGTATGTCTTTGTTACTGGGTGTCAGTGTATGTCTTTGTTACTTGGTGTCAGTGTATGTCTGTGTTACTTGGTGTAAGTGTGTGTCTGTGTTACTGGGTATCAATGTATGTCTTTGTGACTTGGTGTCAGTGTATGTCTTTGTTACAGGGGGTCAGTGTGTGTCTTTGTGACTTGGTGTCAGTGTATGTATTTGTTACTTGGTGTAAGTGTGTTTCTGTGTTACTGGGTATCAGTGTATGTCTTTGTTACTTAGTGTCTGTGTATGTCTGTGTTACGTGGTGTAAGTGTGTGTCTGTGTTACTGGGTATCAGTGTATCTCTTTGTGACTTGGTGTCAGTGTGTGTCTGTGTGACTTGGTGTCAGTGTATGTCTTTGTTTCTTGGTGTAAGTGTGTGTCTGCGTTACTGGTTATCAGTGTATGTCATTGTTACTTGGTATCAGTGTATGTCAAAATACTTGGTGTAAGTGTATGTCTTTGTTACTTGGTGTAATTGTCTGTCTTTGTTACTTGGTGTAGATGTATGTCTTTGTTACTTGGTGTCAGTGTATGTCTTTGTTACTTGGTGTCCGTGCATTTCTGTGTTACTGGGTGTCAGTGTATGTCTTTGTTACTGTGTGTCAGTGTATGTCTTTGTTACTTGGTGTAAGTGTGTTTCTGTGTTACTGGGTATCAGTGTATGACATTGTGACTTGGTGTCAGTGTATGTCTTTGTTACTTGGAGTAAGTGTGCGTCTGTGTTACTGGGTATCAGTGCATGTCTTTGTTACTTGGTGTCAGTGTATGTCTGTGTTACTTGGTGTAAGTGTGTGTCTGTGTTACTGGGTATCAGTGTATGTCTGTGTGACTTGGTGTCAGTGTGTGTCTTTGTTACTTGGTGTAAGTGTGTGTCTGTGTTACTGGGTATCAGTGTATGTCTTTGTTACTTGGTGTAAGTGGGTGTCTGTGTTACTGGGTATCAGTGTATGTCTGTGTGACTTGGTGTCAGTGTTTGTCTTTGTGACATGGTGTAAGTGTAAGACTTTGTTACTGGGTGTCAGTGTGTGTCTTTGTGACTTTGTGTCAGTGTATGTCTTTGTTACTTGGTGTCCGTGTGTGTCTGTGCTACTGGGTGTCAGTGTATGTCTTTGTTACTGGGTGTCAGTGTATGTCTTTGTTACTTGGTGTCAGTGTATGTCTGTGTTACTTGGTGTAAGTGTGTGTCTGTGTTACTGGGTATCAATGTATGTCTTTGTGACTTGGTGTCAGTGTATGTCTTTGTTACAGGGGGTCAGTGTGTGTCTTTGTGACTTGGTGTCAGTGTATGTATTTGTTACTTGGTGTAAGTGTGTTTCTGTGTTACTGGGTATCAGTGTATGTCTTTGTTACTTAGTGTCTGTGTATGTCTGTGTTACGTGGTGTAAGTGTGTGTCTGTGTTACTGGGTATCAGTGTATCTCTTTGTGACTTGGTGTCAGTGTGTGTCTGTGTGACTTGGTGTCAGTGTATGTCTTTGTTTCTTGGTGTAAGTGTGTGTCTGCGTTACTGGTTATCAGTGTATGTCATTGTTACTTGGTATCAGTGTATGTCAAAATACTTGGTGTAAGTGTATGTCTTTGTTACTTGGTGTAATTGTCTGTCTTTGTTACTTGGTGTAGATGTATGTCTTTGTTACTTGGTGTCAGTGTATGTCTTTGTTACTTGGTGTCCGTGCATTTCTGTGTTACTGGGTGTCAGTGTATGTCTTTGTTACTGTGTGTCAGTGTATGTCTTTGTTACTTGGTGTAAGTGTGTTTCTGTGTTACTGGGTATCAGTGTATGTCTTTGTTACTTGGTGTCAGTGTATGTCTGTGTTACTTGGTGTAAGTGTGTGTCAGTGTTACTGGGTATCAGTGTATGACATTGTGACTTGGTGTCAGTGTATGTCTTTGTTACTTGGAGTAAGTGTGCGTCTGTGTTACTGGGTATCAGTGCATGTCTTTGTTACTTGGTGTCAGTGTATGTCTGTGTTACTTGGTGTAAGTGTGTGTCTGTGTTACTGGGTATCAGTGTATGTCTGTGTGACTTGGTGTCAGTGTGTGTCTTTGTTACTTGGTGTAAGTGTGTGTCTGTGTTACTGGGTATCAGTGTATGTCTTTGTTACTTGGTGTAAGTGGGTGTCTGTGTTACTGGGTATCAGTGTATGTCTGTGTGACTTGGTGTCAGTGTTTGTCTTTGTGACATGGTGTAAGTGTAAGACTTTGTTACTGGGTGTCAGTGTGTGTCTTTGTGACTTGGTGTCAGTGTATGTTTTTGTTACTTCGTGTAAGTGTGTGTCTGTGTTACTGGGTATCAGTGTATGTCTGTGTGACTTGGTGTCAGTGTGTGTCCTTGTTACTTGGTGTAAGTGTGTGTCTGTGTTAATGGGTATCAGTGTATGTCTTTGTGACTTGGTGTCAGTGTATGTCTTTGTTACTGGGCCACAGTGTGTGTCTTTGTGACTTGCTGTCAGTGTATGTCTTTGTTACTTGGTGTAAGTGTGTGTCTGTGTTACTGGGTATCAGTGTATGTCTTTGTTACTTGGTGTCAGTGTATGTCTGTGTTACTTGGTGCAAGTGTGTGTCTGTGTTAGTGGGTATCAGTGTATGTCTGTGTGACTTGGTGTCAGTGTATGTCTTTGTTACTTGGTGTATGTGTGTGTCTGTGCTACTGGATATCAGTGTATGTCTTTGTTACCTGGTGTCAGTGTATGTCTGTGTTACTTGGTGTTAATGTGTATCTGTGTTACTGGGTATCAGTGTATGTCTGTGTGACTTGGTGTCAGTGTGTGTCTTTGTTACTTGGTGTAAGTGTGTGTCTGTGTTACTGGGTATCAGTGTATGTCTTTGTGACTTGGTGTCTGTGTATGTCTTTGTTACTGGGTGTCAGTGTGTGTCTTTGTGACTTGGTGTCAGTGTATGTCTTTGTTACTTTGTGTAAGTGTGTGTCTGTGTTACTGGGTATCAGTGTATGTCTTTGTTACTTGGTGTCAGTGTATGTCTGTGTTACTGGGTGTAAGTGTGTGTCTATGTTACTGGATATCAGTGTTTGTCTGTGTGACTTGGTGTCAGTGTGTGTCTTTGTGACTTGGTGTCAGTGTATGTCTTTGTTACTTGGAGTAAGTGTGTGTCTGTGTTACTGGGTGTCAGTGTATGTCTTTGTGACTTGGTGTCAGTGTATGTCTTTGTTACTGGGTGTCAGTGTGTGTCTTTGTGACTTGGTGTCAGTGTATGTCTTTGTTGCTTGGTGTAAGTGTGTGTCTGTGTTACTGGGTATCAGGTTATGTCTTTGTTACTGGGTATCATTGTATTTCTGTGTGACTTGGTGTCAGTGTGTGTCTTTGTTACTTGGTGTAAGTGTGTGTCTGTGTTACTGGGTATCAGTTTATGTCTTTGTGACTTGGTGTCAGTGTATGTCTTTGTTACTGGGTGTCAGTGTGTGTCTTTGTGACTTGGTGTCAGTGTATGTCTTTGTTACTTGGTGTAAGTGTGTGTCTGTGTTACTGGGTATCAGTTTATGTCTTTGTGACTTGGTGTCAGTGTATGTCTTTGTTACTGGGTGTCAGTGTGTGTCTTTGTGACTTGGTGTCAGTGTAGGTCTTTGTTACTTGGTGTCAGTGTATGTCTGTGTTACTTGGTGTAAGTTTATGACTGTGTTACTGGGTGTCAGTGTATGTCTGTGTGACTTGGTGTCAGTGTGTGTCTTTGTGACTTGGTGTCAGTGTATGTCTTTGTTACTTGGTGTAAGTGTGTGTCTGTGTTACTGGGTATCAGTGTATGTCTTTGTTACTTGATGTCAGTGTATGTCAAAATACTTGGTGTAAGTGTATGTCTTTGTTACTTGGTGTTATTGTCTGTCTTTGTTACTTGGTGTAAGTCTATGTTTTTGTTACTTGGTGTCAGTGTATGTCTTTGTTACTTGGTGTCCGTGTGTGTCTGTGTTACTGGGTGTCAGTGTATGTCTTTGTTACTGGGTATCAGTGTATGTCTTTGTGACTTGGTTTCAATGTATGTCCTTGTTACTGGGTGTCAGTGTGTGTTTTTGTGACTTGGTGTCAGTGTATGTCTTTGTTTCTTGGTGTAAGTGTGTGTCTGTGCTACTGGGTATCATTGTATGTCTTTGTTACTTGATGTCAGTGTATGTCAAAATACTTGGTGGAAGTGTATGTCTTTGTTACTTGGTGTTATTGTCTGTCTTTGTTACTTGGTGTAAGTCTATGTTTTTGTTACTTGGTGTCAGTGTATGTCTTTGTTACTTGGTGTCCGTGTGTGTCTGTGTTACTGGGTGTCAGCGTATGTCTTTGTTACTGGGTGTCAGTGTCTGTCTTTGTTACTTGGTGCAAGTGTGTGTCTGTGTTACTAGGTATCAGTGTATGTCTTTGTTACTTGGTGTCAGTGTATGTCTGTGTTACTTGGTGTAAGTGTGTGTCTGTGTTACTGGGTATCAGTGTATCTCTTTGTTACTTGGTGTCAGTGTATGTCTGCGTTACTTGGTTTAAATGTGTGCCTGTGTTACTGGGTATCAGTGTATGTCTTTGTGACTTGGTGTCAGTGTATGTCTTTGTTACTGGGTGTCAGTGTGTGTCTTTGTGACTTGGTGTCAGTGTATGTCTTTGTTACTTGGTGTAAGTGTGTGTCTGTGTTACTGGGTATCAGTGTATGACTTTGTGACTTGGTGTCAGTGTATGTCTTTGTTACTGGGATTCAGTGTGTGTCTTTGTGTCTTGGTGCCAGTGTATGTCTTTGTAACTTGGTTTAAGTGTGTGTCTGTGTTACTGGGTATCAGTGTATGTCTTTGATACTTGGTGCCAGTGTATGTCTTTGTAACTTGGTTTAAGTGTGTGTCTGTGTTACTGGGTATCAGTGTATGTCTTTGATACTTGGTGTCAGTGTATGTCTGTGTTACTTGCTGTAAGTGTGTGTCTGTGTTACTGGGTATCAGTGTATGTCTGTGTGACTTGGTGTCAGTGTGTGTCCTTGTTACTTGGTGTAAGTGTGTGTCTGTGTTACTGGGTATCAGTGTATGTCTTTGTGACTTGGTGTCAGTGTATGTCTTTGTTACTGGGCCACAGTGTGTGTCTTTGTGACTTGCTGTCAGTGTATGTCTTTGTTACTTGGTGTAAGTGTGTGTCTGTGTTACTGGGTATCAGTGTATGTCTTTGTTACTTGGTGTCAGTGTATGTCTGTGTTACTTGGTGCAAGTGTGTGTCTGTGTTAGTGGGTATCAGTGTATGTCTGTGTGACTTGGTGTCAGTGTATGTCTTTGTTACTTGGTGTATGTGTGTGTCTGTGCTACTGGATATCAGTGTATGTCTTTGTTACCTGGTGTCAGTGTATGTCTGTGTTACTTGGTGTTAATGTGTATCTGTGTTACTGGGTATCAGTGTATGTCTGTGTGACTTGGTGTCAGTGTGTGTCTTTGTTACTTGGTGTAAGTGTGTGTCTGTGTTACTGGGTATCAGTGTATGTCTTTGTGACTTGGTGTCTGTGTATGTCTTTGTTA
The DNA here is from genome assembly GCF_036365525.1 of Heterodontus francisci. Taxonomy (NCBI): domain Eukaryota; kingdom Metazoa; phylum Chordata; class Chondrichthyes; order Heterodontiformes; family Heterodontidae; genus Heterodontus; species Heterodontus francisci. Next base: position 197,387 of record NW_027142021.1, on the reverse strand, counting down.
CTGGGTGTCAGTGCGTGTCTTTGTGACTTGGTGTCAGTGTATGTCTTTGTTACTTTGTGTAAGTGTGTGTCTGTGTTACTGGGTATCAGTGTATGTCTTTGTTACTTGGTGTCAGTGTATGTCTGTGTTACTGGGTGTAAGTGTGTGTCTATGTTACTGGATATCAGTGTTTGTCTGTGTGACTTGGTGTCAGTGTGTGTCTTTGTGACTTGGTGTCAGTGTATGTCTTTGTTACTTGGAGTAAGTGTGTGTCTGTGTTACTGGGTGTCAGTGTATGTCTTTGTGACTTGGTGTCAGTGTATGTCTTTGTTACTGGGTGTCAGTCTGTGTCTTTGTGACTTGGTGTCAGTGTATGTCTTTGTTGCTTGGTGTAAGTGTGTGTCTGTGTTACTGGGTATCAGGTTATGTCTTTGTTACTGGGTATCATTGTATTTCTGTGTGACTTGGTGTCAGTGTGTGTCTTTGTTACTTGGTGTAAGTGTGTGTCTGTGTTACTGGGTATCAGTTTATGTCTTTGTGACTTGGTGTCAGTGTATGTCTTTGTTACTGGGTGTCAGTGTGTGTCTTTGTGACTTGGTGTCAGTGTATGTCTTTGTTACTTGGTGTAAGTGTGTGTCTGTGTTACTGGGTATCAGTTTATGTCTTTGTGACTTGGTGTCAGTGTATGTCTTTGTTACTGGGTGTCAGTGTGTGTCTTTGTGACTTGGTGTCAGTATAGGTCTTTGTTACTTGGTGTCAGTGTATGTCTGTGTTACTTGGTGTAAGTTTATGACTGTGTTACTGGGTGTCAGTGTATGTCTGTGTGACTTGGTGTCAGTGTGTGTCTTTGTGACTTGGTGTCAGTGTATGTCTTTGTTACTTGGTGTAAGTGTGTGTCTGTGTTACTGGGTATCAGTGTATGTCTTTGTTACTTGATGTCAGTGTATGTCAAAATACTTGGTGTAAGTGTATGTCTTTGTTACTTGGTGTTATTGTCTGTCTTTGTTACTTGGTGTAAGTCTATGTTTTTGTTACTTGGCGTCAGTGTATGTCTTTGTTACTTGGTGTCCGTGTGTGTCTGTGTTACTGGGTGTCAGTGTATGTCTTTGTTACTGGGTATCAGTGTATGTCTTTGTGACTTGGTTTCAATGTATGTCCTTGTTACTGGGTGTCAGTGTGTGTTTTTGTGACTTGGTGTCAGTGTATGTCTTTGTTTCTTGGTGTAAGTGTGTGTCTGTGCTACTGGGTATCATTGTATGTCTTAGTTACTTGATGTCAGTGTATGTCAAAATACTTGGTGGAAGTGTATGTCTTTGTTACTTGGTGTTATTGTCTGTCTTTGTTACTTGGTGTAAGTCTATGTTTTTGTTACTTGGTGTCAGTGTATGTCTTTGTTACTTGGTGTCCGTGTGTGTCTGTGTTACTGGGTGTCAGCGTATGTCTTTGTTACTGGGTGTCAGTGTCTGTCTTTGTTACTTGGTGCAAGTGTGTGTCTGTGTTACTAGGTATCAGTGTATGTCTTTGTTACTTGGTGTCAGTGTATGTCTTTGTTACTGGGATTCAGTGTGTGTCTTTGTGTCTTGGTGCCAGTGTATGTCTTTGTAACTTGGTTTAAGTGTGTGTCTGTGTTACTGGGTATCAGTGTATGTCTTTGATACTTGGTGTCAGTGTATGTCTGTGTTACTGGGTGTCAGTGTGTGTCTTTGTGACTTGGTGTCAGTGTATGTCTTTGTTACTGGGTGTCAGTGTGTGTCTTTGTGACTTGGTGTCAGTGTATGTCTTTGTTACTTGGTGTAAGTGTGTGTCTGTGTTACTGGGTATCAGTGTATGACTTTGTGACTTGGTGTCAGTGTATGTCTTTGTTACTGGGATTCAGTGTGTGTCTTTGTGTCTTGGTGCCAGTGTATGTCTTTGTAACTTGGTTTAAGTGTGTGTCTGTGTTACTGGGTATCAGTGTATGTCTTTGATACTTGGTGTCAGTGTATGTCTGTGTTACTTGCTGTAAGTGTGTGTCTGTGTTACTGGGTATCAGTGTATGTCTGTGTGACTTGGTGTCAGTGTGTGTCCTTGTTACTTGGTGTAAGTGTGTGTCTGTGTTACTGGGTATCAGTGTATGTCTTTGTGACTTGGTGTCAGTGTATGTCTTTGTTACTGGGCCACAGTGTGTGTCTTTGTGACTTGCTGTCAGTGTATGTCTTTGTTACTTGGTGTAAGTGTGTGTCTGTGTTACTGGGTATCAGTGTATGTCTTTGTTACTTGGTGTCAGTGTATGTCTGTGTTACTTGGTGCAAGTGTGTGTCTGTGTTAGTGGGTATCAGTGTATGTCTGTGTGACTTGGTGTCAGTGTATGTCTTTGTTACTTGGTGTATGTGTGTGTCTGTGCTACTGGATATCAGTGTATGTCTTTGTTACCTGGTGTCAGTGTATGTCTGTGTTACTTGGTGTTAATGTGTATCTGTGTTACTGGGTATCAGTGTATGTCTGTGTGACTTGGTGTCAGTGTGTGTCTTTGTTACTTGGTGTAAGTGTGTGTCTGTGTTACTGGGTATCAGTGTATGTCTTTGTGACTTGGTGTCTGTGTATGTCTTTGTTACTGGGTGTCAGTGCGTGTCTTTGTGACTTGGTGTCAGTGTATGTCTTTGTTACTTTGTGTAAGTGTGTGTCTGTGTTACTGGGTATCAGTGTATGTCTTTGTTACTTGGTGTCAGTGTATGTCTGTGTTACTGGGTGTAAGTGTGTGTCTATGTTACTGGATATCAGTGTTTGTCTGTGTGACTTGGTGTCAGTGTGTGTCTTTGTGACTTGGTGTCAGTGTATGTCTTTGTTACTTGGAGTAAGTGTGTGTCTGTGTTACTGGGTGTCAGTGTATGACTTTGTGACTTGTTGTCAGTGTATGTCTTTGTTACTGGGTGTCAGTCTGTGTCTTTGTGACTTGGTGTCAGTGTATGTCTTTGTTGCTTGGTGTAAGTGTGTGTCTGTGTTACTGGGTATCAGGTTATGTCTTTGTTACTGGGTATCATTGTATTTCTGTGTGACTTGGTGTCAGTGTGTGTCTTTGTTACTTGGTGTAAGTGTGTGTCTGTGTTACTGGGTATCAGTTTATGTCTTTGTGACTTGGTGTCAGTGTATGTCTTTGTTACTGGGTGTCAGTGTGTGTCTTTGTGACTTGGTGTCAGTGTATGTCTTTGTTACTTGGTGTAAGTGTGTGTCTGTGTTACTGGGTATCAGTTTATGTCTTTGTGACTTGGTGTCAGTGTATGTCTTTGTTTCTGGGTGTCAGTGTTTGTCTTTGTGACTTGGTGTCAGTGTAGGTCTTTGTTACTTGGTGTCAGTGTATGTCTGTGTTACTTGGTGTAAGTTTATGTCTGTGTTACTGGGTGTCAGTGTATGTCTGTGTGACTTGGTGTCAGTGTGTGTCTTTGTGACTTGGTGTCAGTGTATGTCTTTGTTACTTGCTGTAAGTGTGTGTCTGTGTTACTGGGTATCAGTGTATGTCTTTGTTACTTGATGTCAGTGTATGTCAAAATACTTGGTGTAAGTGTATGTCTTTGTTACTTGGTGTTATTGTCTGTCTTTGTTACTTGGTGTAAGTCTATGTTTTTGTTACTTGGTGTCAGTGTATGTCTTTGTTACTTGGTGTCCGTGTGTGTCTGTGTTACTGGGTGTCAGTGTATGTCTTTGTTACTGGGTATCAGTGTATGTCTTTGTGACTTGGTTTCAATGTATGTCCTTGTTACTGGGTGTCAGTGTGTGTTTTTGTGACTTGGTGTCAGTGTATGTCTTTGTTTCTTGGTGTAAGTGTGTGTCTGTGCTACTGGGTATCATTGTATGTCTTTGTTACTTGATGTCAGTGTATGTCAAAATACTTGGTGGAAGTGTATGTCTTTGTTACTTGGTGTTATTGTCTGTCTTTGTTACTTGGTGTAAGTCTATGTTTTTGTTACTTGGTGTCAGTGTATGTCTTTGTTGCTTGGTGTCCGTGTGTGTCTGTGTTACTGGGTGTCAGCGTATGTCTTTGTTACTGGGTGTCAGTGTCTGTCTTTGTTACTTGGTGCAAGTGTGTGTCTGTGTTACTAGGTATCAGTGTATGTCTTTGTTACTTGGTGTCAGTGTATGTCTGTGTTACTTGGTGTAAGTGTGTGTCTGTGTTACTGGGTATCAGTGCATCTCTTTGTTACTTGGTGTCAGCGTATGTCTGCGTTACTTGGTTTAAATGTGTGCCTGTGTTATTGGGTATCAGTGTATGTCTTTGTGACTTGGTGTCAGTGTATGTCTTTGTTACTGGGTGTCAGTGTGTGTCTTTGTGACTTGGTGTCAGTGTATGTCTTTGTTACTTGGTGTAAGTGTGTGTCTGTGTTACTGGGTATCAGTGTATGACTTTGTGACTTGGTGTCAGTGTATGTCTTTGTTACTGGGATTCAGTGTGTGTCTTTGTGTCTTGGTGCCAGTGTATGTCTTTGTAACTTGGTTTAAGTGTGTGTCTGTGTTACTGGGTATCAGTGTATGTCTTTGATACTTGGTGTCAGTGTATGTCTGTGTTACTTGCTGTAAGTGTGTGTCTGTGTTACTGGGTATCAGTGTATGTCTGTGTGACTTGGTGTCAGTGTGTGTCCTTGTTACTTGGTGTAAGTGTGTGTCTGTGTTACTGGGTATCAGTGTATGTCTTTGTGACTTGGTGTCAGTGTATGTCTTTGTTACTGGGCCACAGTGTGTGTCTTTGTGACTTGCTGTCAGTGTATGTCTTTGTTACTTGGTGTAAGTGTGTGTCTGTGTTACTGGGTATCAGTGTATGTCTTTGTTACTTGGTGTCAGTGTATGTCTGTGTTACTTGGTGCAAGTGTGTGTCTGTGTTAGTGGGTATCAGTGTATGTCTGTGTGACTTGGTGTCAGTGTATGTCTTTGTTACTTGGTGTATGTGTGTGTCTGTGCTACTGGATATCAGTGTATGTCTTTGTTACCTGGTGTCAGTGTATGTCTGTGTTACTTGGTGTTAATGTGTATCTGTGTTACTGGGTATCAGTGTATGTCTGTGTGACTTGGTGTCAGTGTGTGTCTTTGTTACTTGGTGTAAGTGTGTGTCTGTGTTACTGGGTATCAGTGTATGTCTTTGTGACTTGGTGTCTGTGTATGTCTTTGTTACTGGGTGTCAGTGCGTGTCTTTGTGACTTGGTGTCAGTGTATGTCTTTGTTACTTTGTGTAAGTGTGTGTCTGTGTTACTGGGTATCAGTGTATGTCTTTGTTACTTGGTGTCAGTGTATGTCTGTGTTACTGGGTGTAAGTGTGTGTCTATGTTACTGGATATCAGTGTTTGTCTGTGTGACTTGGTGTCAGTGTGTGTCTTTGTGACTTGGTGTCAGTGTATGTCTTTGTTACTTGGAGTAAGTGTGTGTCTGTGTTACTGGGTGTCAGTGTATGTCTTTGTGACTTGGTGTCAGTGTATGTCTTTGTTACTGGGTGTCAGTCTGTGTCTTTGTGACTTGGTGTCAGTGTATGTCTTTGTTGCTTGGTGTAAGTGTGTGTCTGTGTTACTGGGTATCAGGTTATGTCTTTGTTACTGGGTATCATTGTATTTCTGTGTGACTTGGTGTCAGTGTGTGTCTTTGTTACTTGGTGTAAGTGTGTGTCTGTGTTACTGGGTATCAGTTTATGTCTTTGTGACTTGGTGTCAGTGTATGTCTTTGTTACTGGGTGTCAGTGTGTGTCTTTGTGACTTGGTGTCAGTGTATGTCTGTGTTACTGGGTGTCAGTGTATGTCTGTGTGACTTGGTGTCAGTGTGTGTCTTTGTGACTTGGTGTCAGTGTATGTCTTTGTTACTTGGTGTAAGTGTGTGTCTGTGTTACTGGGTATCAGTGTCTGTCTTTGTTACTTGGTGTCAGTGTATGTCAAAATACTTGGTGTACGTGTATGTCTTTGTTACTTGCTGTAATTGTCTGTATTTGTTAGTTGGTGTAAGTGTATGTCTTTGTTACTTGGTGTCAGTGTATGTCTTTGTTACTTGGTGTCCGTGTGTGTCTGTGTTACTGGGTGTCAGTGTATGTCTTTGTTACTGGGTGTCAGTGTATGTCTTTGTTACTTGGTGTAAGTGTGTGTCTGTGTTACTGGGTATCAGTTTATGTCTTTGTGACTTGGTGTCAGTGTATGTCTTTGTTACTGGGTGTCAGTGTGTGTCTTTGTGACTTGGTGTCAGTGTAGGTCTTTGTTACTTGGTGTCAGTGTATGTCTGTGTTACTTGGTGTAAGTTTATGTCTGTGTTACTGGGTGTCAGTGTATGTCTGTGTGACTTGGTGTCAGTGTGTGTCTTTGTGACTTGGTGTCAGTGTATGTCTTTGTTACTTGGTGTAAGTGTGTGTCTGTGTTACTGGGTATCAGTGTCTGTCTTTGTTACTTGGTGTCAGTGTATGTCAAAATACTTGGTGTACGTGTATGTCTTTGTTACTTGCTGTAATTGTCTGTATTTGTTAGTTGGTGTAAGTGTATGTCTTTGTTACTTGGTGTCAGTGTATGTCTTTGTTACTTGGTGTCCGTGTGTGTCTGTGTTACTGGGTGTCAGTGTATGTCTTTGTTACTGGGTGTCAGTGTATGTCTTTGTTACTTGGTGTAAGTGTGTGTCTGTGTTACCAGGTGTCTGTGTATGTCTGTGTTACTTTGTGTAAGTGTGTGTCTGTGTTACTGGGTATCAGTGTATTTCTTTGTGACTTTGTGTCAGTGTCTGTCTTTGTTACTGGGTGTCAGTGTGTCTCTTTGTGACTTGGTGTCGGTGCATGTCGTTGTTACTTGGTGTAAGTGTGTGTCTGTGTTACTGGGTATCAGTATATGTCTTTGTTACTTGCTGTCAGTATATGTCTGTGTTACTTGGTGTAAGTGTGTGTCTGTGTTACTGGGTATCAGTGTATGTCTGTGCGACTTGGTGTCAGTGTGTGTCTTTGTTACTTGGTGAAAGTGTGTTTCTGTGTTACTGGGTATCAGTGTATGTCTTTGTGACTTGGTGTCAGTGTATGTCTTTGTTACTGGGTGTTAGTGTGTGTCTTTGTGACTTGGTGTCAGTGTATGTCTTTGTTACTTGGTGTAAGTGTGTTTCTGTGTTACTGGGTATCAGTGTATGTCTTTGTTACTTGCTGTCTGTGTATGTCTGTGTTACGTGGTGTAAGTGTGTGTCTGTGTTACTGGGTATCTGTGTATCTCTTTGTGACTTGGTGTCAGTGTATGTCAAAATACTTGGTGTAAGTGTATGTCTTTGTTACTTGGTGTAATTGTCTGTCTTTGTTACTTGGTGTAAGTGTATGTCTTTGTTACTTTGTGTAATTGTCTGTCTTTGTTACTTGGTGTAAGTGTATGTCTTTGTTACTTGGTGTCTGTGTATGTCTGTGTTACGTGGTGTAAGTGTGTGTCTGTGTTACTGGGTATCAGTGTATCTCTTTGTGACTTGGTGTCAGTGTGTGTCTTTGTTACTGGGTGTCAGTGTATGTCTTCGTTACTTGGTGTAAGTGTGTTTCTGTGTTACTGGGTATCAGTGTCTGTCTTTGTTACTTGGTGTAAGTGTGTGTCTGTGTTACTGGGTATCATTGTATGTCTTTGTTACTTGGTGTCTGTGTATGTCTGTGTTACTTGGTGTAAGTGTGTGTCTGTGTTACTGGGTATCAGTGTATGACTTTGTGACTTGGTGTCAGTGTATGTCTTTGTTACTGGGTGTCAGTGTGTGTCCTTGTGACTTGGTGTCAGTGTATGTCTTTGTTACTTGGTGTAAGTGAGTGTCTGTGTTACTGGGTATCAGTGTATGTCTTTGTTACTGGGTGTCAGTGTATGTCTGTGTTACTTGGTGTAAGTGTGTGTCTGTGTTACTGGGTATCAGTGTATGTCTGTGTGACTTGGTGTCAGTGTGTGTCTTTGTTACTTGGTGTCAGTGTGTGTCTGTGTTACTGGGTATCAGTGTTTGTCTTTGTGACTTGGTGTCAGTGTAAGTCTTTGTGACTTGGTGTCAGTGTGTGTCTTTGTGACTTGGTGTCAGTGTATGTTTTTGCTACTTCGTGTATGTGTGTGTCTTTGTTACTGGGTATCAGTGTATGTCTTTGTCACTTGGTGTCAGTGTATGTCTGTGATACTTGGTGTCAGTGTGTGTCTGTGTTACTGGGTATCAGTGTATGTCTGTGTGACTTGGTGCCAGTGTGTGTCCTTGTGACTTGGTGTCAGTGTATGTCTTTGTTACTTAGTGTAAGTGTGTGTCTGTGTTACTGGGTATCAGTGTATGTCTTTGTTACTTGGTGTCAGTGCATGTCAAAATACTTGGTGTAAGTGTATGTCTTTTTTTCTTGGTGTAATTGTCTGTCTTTGTTACTTGGTGTAAGTTTATATCTTTGTTACTTGGTGTAACTGTAAGTCTCTGTTACTTGGTGTAGGTGTGTGTCTGTGTTACTAGGTATCAGTGTCTGTCTTTGTTACTTGGTGTAAGTGTGTTTCTGTGTTACTGAGTATCAGTGTAAGACTTTGTGACTTGGTGTCAGTGTATGTCTTTGTTACTGGGTGTCAGTGTGTGTCTTTGTGACTTGGTGTCAGTGTATGTCTTTGTTACTTGGTGTAAGTGTGTGTCTGTGTTACTGGGTATCAGTGTATGTCTTTGTTACTTGGTGTCAGTGTATGTCAAAATACTTGGTGTACGTGTATGTCTTTGTTGCTTGGTGTAATTGTCTGTCTTTGTTACTTGGTGCAAGTGTATGTCTTTGTTACTTGGTGTCAGTGTATGTCTTTGTTACTTGGTGTCCGTGTGTGTCTGTGTTACTGGGTGTCAGTGTATGTCTTTGTTACTGGGTGTCAGTGCATGTCTTTGTTACTTGGTGTAAGTGTGTGTCTGTGTTACCAGGTGTCAGTGTATGTCTGTGTTACTTTGTGTAAGTGTGTGTCTGAGTTACTGGGTATCAGTGTATTTCTTTGTGACTTGGTGTCAGTGTCTGTCTTTGTTACTGGGTGTCAGTGTGTCTCTTTGTGACTTGGTGTCAGTGTATGTCTTTGTTACCTGGTGTAAGTGTGTTTCTGTGTTACTGGGTATCTGTGTATGTCTTTCTTACTTGGTGTCTGTGTATGTCTGTGTTACGTGGTGTAAGTGTGTGTCTGTGTTACTGGGTATCAGTGTATGTCTGTGTTACTTGGTGTAAGTGTGTGTCTGTGTTACAGGGTATCAGTGTATGTCTGTGTGACTTGGTGTCAGTGTGTGTCTTTGTTACTTGGTGTCAGTGTATGTCTTTGTGACTTGGTGTCAGTGTATGTTTTTGTTACTTGGTGTCAGTGTTTGCCTGTGATACTTGGTGTCAGTGTGTGTCTGTGTTACTGGGTATCAGTGAATATCTGTGTGACTTGGTGCCAGTGTTTGTCTTTGTGACTTGGTGTCAGTGGATGTCTTTGTTACTTAGTGTAAGTGTGTCTGTGTTACTGGGTATCAGTGTATGTCTTTGTTACTTGGTGTCAGTGTATGTCAAAATGCTTGGTGTAAGTGTATGTCTTTGTTACTTGGTGTAATTGTCTGTCTTTGTTACTTGGTGCAAGTGTATGTCTTTGTTACTTGGTGTCAGTGTATGTCTTTGTTACTTGGTGTCCGTGTGTGTCTGTGTTACTTGGTGTCAGTGTATGTCTTTGTTACTGGGTGTCAGTGTATGTCTTTGTTACTTGGTGTAAGTGTGTGTCTGTGTTACCAGGTGTCAGTGTATGTCTGTGTTACTTTGTGTAAATGTGTGTCTGTGTTACTGGGTATCAGTGTATTTCTTTGTGACTTGGTGTCAGTGTCTGTCTTTGTTACTGGGTGTCAGTGTGTCTCTTTGTGACTTGGTGTCAGTGTATGTCTTTGTTACCTGGTGTAAGTGTGTTTCTGTGTTACTGGGTATCAGTGTATGTCTTTCTTACTTGGTGTCTGTGTATGTCTGTGTTACTTGGTGTAAGTGTGTGTCTGTGTTACTGGGTATCAGTGTATGTCTGTGTTACTTGGTGTAAGTGTGTGTCTGTGTTACTGGGTATCAGTGTATGTCTGTGTGACTTGGTGTCAGTGTGTGTCTTTGTTACTTGGTGTCAGTGTAAGTCTTTGTGACTTGGTGTCAGTGTATGTTTTTGTTACTTCGTGTAAGTGTGTGTCTGTGTTACTGGGTATCAGTGTATGTCTTTGTCACTTGGTGTCAGTGTATGTCTGTGATACTTGGTGTCAGTGTATGTCTGTGTTACTGGGTATCAGTGAATGTCTGTGTGACTTGGTGCCAGTGTGTGTCTTTGTGACTTGGTGTCAGTGTATGTCTTTGTTACTTAGTGTAAGTGTGTGTCTGTGTTACTGGGTATCAGTGTATGTCTTTGTTACTTGGTGTCAGTGTATGTCAAAATACTTGGTGTAAGTGTATGTCTTTGTTACTTGGTGTAATTGTCTGTCTTTGTTACTTGGTGTAAGTTTATATCTTTGTTACTTGGTGTCAGTGTATGTCTTTGTTACTTGGTGTCCGTGTGTGTCTGTGTTACTGGGTGTCAGTGTCTGTCATTGTTACTGGGTGTCAGTGTATGTCTTTGTTATTTGGTGTAAGTGTGTGTCTGTGTTACTGGGTATCAGTGTCAGTCTTTGTTACTTGGTGTCAGTGTATGTCTGTGTTACTTGGTGTAAGTGTGTGCCTTTGTTACTTGGTGTAATTGTATGTCTTTGTTACTTGGTTTCAGTGTATGTCTGTTTTACTTGGTGTAAGTGGATGTCTTTGTTATTTGGTGTAAGTGTGTGTCTGTGTTACTAGGTATCAGTGTCTGTCTTTGTTACTTGGTGTAAGTGTGTTTCTGTGTTACTGGGTATCAGTGTATGACTTTGTGACTTGGTGTCAGTGTATGTCTTTGTTACTGGGTGTCAGTGTCTGTCTTTGTGACTTAGTGTCAGTGTATGTCTTTGTTACTTGGTGTCAGTGTATGTCTTTGTTACTGGGTGTCAGTGTCTGTCTTTGTGACTTAGTGTCAGTGTATGTCTTTGTTACTTGGTGTAAGTGGTTGTCTGTGTTACTGCGTATCAGTGTATGTCTGTGTGACTTGGTGTCAGTGTTTGTCTTTGTGACATGGTGTAAGTGTAAGACTTTGTTACTGGGTGTCAGTGTGTGTCTTTGTGACTTTGTGTCAGTGTATGTCTTTGTTACTTGGTGTCCGTGTGTGCTGTGCTACTGGGTGTCAGTGTATGTCTTTGTTACTGGGTGTCAGTGTATGTCTTTGTTACTTGGTGTCAGTGTATGTCTGTGTTACTTGGTGTAAGTGTGTGTCTGTGTTACTGGGTATCAATGTATGTCTTTGTGACTTGGTGTCAGTGTATGTCTTTGTTACAGGGGGTCAGTGTGTGTCTTTGTGACTTGGTGTCAGTGTATGTATTTGTTACTTGGTGTAAGTGTGTTTCTGTGTTACTGGGTATCAGTGTATGTCTTTGTTACTTAGTGTCTGTGTATGTCTGTGTTACTTGGTGTAAGTGTGTGTCTGTGTTACTGGGTATCAGTGTATCTCTTTGTGACTTGGTGTCAGTGTGTGTCTGTGTGACTTGGTGTCAGTGTATGTCTTTGTTTCTTGGTGTAAGTGTGTGTCTGCGTTACTGGTTATCAGTGTATGTCATTGTTACTTGGTATCAGTGTATGTCAAAATACTTGGTGTAAGTGTATGTCTTTGTTACTTGGTGTAATTGTCTGTCTTTGTTACTTGGTGTAGATGTATGTCTTTGTTACTTGGTGTCAGTGTATGTCTTTGTTACTTGGTGTCCGTGCATTTCTGTGTTACTGGGTGTCAGTGTATGTCTTTGTTACTGTGTGTCAGTGTATGTCTTTGTTACTTGGTGTAAGTGTGTTTCTGTGTTACTGGGTATCAGTGTATGTCTTTGTTACTTGGTGTCAGTGTATGTCTGTGTTAATTGGTGTAAGTGTGTGTCAGTGTTACTGGGTATCAGTGTATGACATTGTGACTTGGTGTCAGTGTATGTCTTTGTTACTTGGAGTAAGTGTGCGTCTGTGTTACTGGGTATCAGTGCATGTCTTTGTTACTTGGTGTCAGTGTATGTCTGTGTTACTTGGTGTAAGTGTGTGTCTGTGTTACTGGGTATCAGTGTATGTCTGTGTGACTTGGTGTCAGTGTGTGTCTTTGTTACTTGGTGTAAGTGTGTGTCTGTGTTACTGGGTATCAGTGTATGTCTTTGTTACTTGGTGTAAGTGGGTGTCTGTGTTACTGGGTATCAGTGTATGTCTGTGTGACTTGGTGTCAGTGTTTGTCTTTGTGACATGGTGTAAGTGTAAGACTTTGTTACTGGGTGTCAGTGTGTGTCTTTGTGACTTGGTGTCAGTGTATGTTTTTGTTACTTCGTGTAAGTGTGTGTCTGTGTTACTGGGTATCAGTGTATGTCTTTGTCACTTGGTGTCAGTGTATGTCTGTGATACTTGGTGTCAGTGTGTGTCTGTGTTACTGGGTATCAGTGTATGTCTGTGTGACTTGGTGCCAGTGTGTGTCTTTGTTACTTGGTGTCAGTGATTGTCAAAATACTTGGTGAACGTGTATGTCTTTGTTACTTGGTGTAACTGTCTGTCTTTGCTCCTTGGTGTAAGTGTATGTCTTTGTTACTTGGTGTCAGTGTATGTCTTTGTTACTTGGTGTCCGTGTGTGTCTGTGCTACTGGGTTTCAGTGTATGTCTTTGTTACTGGGTGTCAGTGTATGTCTTTGTTACTTGGTGTCAGTGTATGTCTGTGTTACTTGGTGTAAGTGTGTGTCTGTGTTACTGGGTATCAATGTATGTCTTTGTGACTTGGTGTCAGTGTATGTCTTTGTTACTGGGTGTCAGTGTGTTTCTGTGTTACTGGGTATCAGTGTATGTCTTTGTTACTTGGTGTCTCTGTATGTCTGTGTTACGTGGTGTAAGTGTGTGTCTGTGTTACTGGGTATCAGTGTATCTCTTTGTGACTTGGTGTCAGTGTGTGTCTGTGTGACTTGGTGTCAGTGTATGACTTTGTTTCTTGGTGTAAGTGTGTGTCTGCGTTACTGGTTATCAGTGTATGTCATTGTTACTTGGTATCAGTGTATGTCAAAATACTTGGTGTAAGTGTATGTCTTTGTTACTTGGTGTAATTGTCTGTCTTTGTTACTTGGTGTAGATGTATGTCTTTGTTACTTGGTGTCAGTGTATGTCTTTGTTACTTGGTGTCCGTGCATTTCTGTGTTACTGGGTGTCAGTGTATGTCTTTGTTACTGTGTGTCAGTGTATGTCTTTGTTACTTGGTGTAAGTGTGTTTCTGTGTTACTGGGTATCAGTGTCTGTCTTTGTTACTTGGTGTAAGTGTGTGTCTGTGTTACTGGGTATCAGTGTATGTCTTTGTTACTTGGTGTCAGTGTATGTCTGTGTTACTTGGTGTAAGTGTGTGTCAGTGTTACTGGGTATCAGTGTATGACATTGTGACTTGGTGTCAGTGTATGTCTTTGTTACTTGGAGTAAGTGTGTGTCTGTGTTACTGGGTATCAGTGCATGTCTTTGTTACCTGGTGTCAGTGTATGTCTGTGTTACTTGGTGTAAGTGTGTGTCTGTGTTACTGGGTATCAGTGTATGTCTGTGTGACTTGGTGTCAGTGTGTGTCTTTGTTACTTGGTGTAAGTGTGTGTCTGTGTTACTGGGTATCAGTGTATGTCTTTGTTACTTGGTGTCAGTGTGTGTCTTTGTTACTTGGTGTAATTGTATGTCTTTGTTACTGGGTATCAGTGTATGTCTTTGTTACTTGGTGTAAGTGTGTGTCTTTGTTACTTGGTGTAAGTGTGTGTCTGTGTTACTGGGTATCAGTGTATGTCTTTGTTACTTGGTGTCAGAGTATGTCTGTGTAACTTGGTGTAAGTGTGTGTCTATGTTACTGGGTATCAGTGTATGTCTTTGTGACTTGGTGTCCGTGTATGTCTTTGTTACTGGGTGTCAGTGTGTCTCTTTGTGACTTGGTGTCGGTGTATGTCGTTGTTACTTGGTGTAAGTGTGTGTCTGTGTTACTGGGTATCAGTATATGTCTTTGTTACTTGGTGTCAGTGTATGTCTGTGTTACTTGGTGTAAGTGTGTGTCTGTGTTACTGGGTATCAGTGTATGTCTGTGTGACTTGGTGTCAGTGTGTGTCTTTGTTACTTGGTGTAAGTGTGTGCCTGTGTTACTGGGTATCAGTGTATGTCTTTGTGACCTGGTGTCAGTGTATGTCTTTGATACTGGGTGTCAGTGTGTGTCTTTGTAACTTGGTGTCAGTGTATGTCTTTGTTACTTGGTGTAAGTGTGTTTCTGTGTTAATGGGTATCAGTATATGTCTTTGTTACTTGGTGTCTGTGTATGTCTGTGTTACGTGGTGTAAGTTTGTGTCTGTGTTACTGGGTATCAGTGTATCTCTTTGTGACTTGGTGTCAGTGTGTGTCTTTGTGACTTGGTGTCAGTGTATGTCTTTGTTACTTGGTGTAAGTGTGTGTCTTTGTGACTGGTTATCAGTGTGTGTCTTTGTTACTTGGTATCAGTGTATGTCAAAATACTTGGTGCAAGTGTATGTCTTTGTTACTAGGTGTAATTGTCTGTCTTTGTTACTTGGTGTAAGTGTATGTCTTTGTTACTTGGTGTCAGTGTATGTCTTTTTCACTTGGTGTCCGTGCATATCTGTGTTACTGGGTTTCAGTGTATGTCTTTGTTACTGGGTGTCAGTGTATGTCTTTGTTACTTGGTGTAAGTGTGTTTCTGTGTTACTGGGTATCAGTGTCTGTCTTTGTTACTTGGTGTAAGTGTGTGTCTGTGTTACTGGGTATCAGTGTATGTCTTTGTTACTTGGTGTCATTGTCTGTCTGTGTTACTTGGTGTAAGTGTGTTTCTGTGTTACTGGGTATCAGTGTATGACTTTGTGACTTGGTGTCAGTGTATGTCTTTGTTACTGGGTGTCAATGTGTGTCTTTGTGACTTGGTGTCAGTGTATGTCTTTGTTACTTGGTGTAAGTGTGCGTCTGTGTTACTGGGTATCAGTGTATGTCTTTGTTACTTGTTGTAAGTGTGTGTCTGTGTTACTTGTTGTAAGTGTGTGTCTGTGTTACTGGGTATCAGTATATGTCTTTGTTACTTGGTGTCTGTGTATGTCTGTGTTACGTGGTGTAAGTTTGTGTCTGTGTTACTGGGTATCAGTGTATCTCTTTGTGACTTGGTGTCAGTGTGTGTCTTTGTGACATGGTGTCAGTGTATGTCTTTGTTACTTGGTGTAAGTGTGTGTCTATGTGACTGGTTATCAGTGTGTGTCTTTGTTACTTGGTATCAGTGTATGTCAAAATACTTGGTGCAAGTGTATGTCTTTGTTACTAGGTGTAATTGTCTGTCTTTGTTACTTGGTGTAAGTGTATGTCTTTGTTACTTGGTGTCAGTGTATGTCTTTTTCACTTGGTGTCCGTGCATTTCTGTGTTACTGGGTTTCAGTGTATGTCTTTGTTACTGGGTGTCAGTGTATGTCTTTGTTACTTGGTGTAAGTGTGTTTCTGTGTTACTGGGTATCAGGGTCTGTCTTTGTTACTTGGTGTAAGTGTGTGTCTGTGTTACTGGGTATCAGTGTATGTCTTTGTTACTTGGTGTCATTGTATGTCTGTGTTACTTGGAGTAAGGGTGTTTCTGTGTTACTGGGTATCAGTGTATGACTTTGTGACTTGGTGTCAGTGTATGTCTTTGTTACTGGGTGTCAGTGTGTGTCTTTGCGACTTGGTGTCAGTGTATGTCTTTGTTACTTGGTGTAAGTGTGTGTCTGTGTTACTGGGTATCAGTGTATGTCTTTGTTACTTGGTGTCAGTGTGTGTCTGTGTTACTTGGTGGAAGTGTGTGTCTGTGTTACTGGGTATCAGTGTATGTCTGTGTGACTTGGTGTCAGTGTGTGTCTTTGTTACTTGGTGTAAGTGTGTGTCTGTGTTACTGGGTTTCAGTGTCTGTCTTTGTGACTTGGAGTCTGTGTAAGTCTTTGTTACTGGGTTTCAGAGTGTGCCTTTGTGACTCGGTGTCAATGTATGTCTTTGTTACTTGGTGTAAATGTGTGTCTGTGTTACTGGGTATCAGTGTATGTCTTTGTCACTTGGTGTCAGTGTATGTCTGTGTTAATTGGTTTAAGTGTGTGTCTGTGTTACTGGGTATCAGTGTATGTCTGTGTGACTTGGTGTCAGTGTTTGTCTTTGTGACTAGGTGTCAGTGTGTGTCTTTGTTACTTGGTTTAAGTGTGTGCCTGTGTTACTGGGTATCAATGTATGTCTTTGTTACTTGGAGTCAGTGTATGTCAAAATACTTGGTGTAAGTGTATGTCTTTGGTACTTGGTGTAATTGTCTGTCTTTGTTACTTGGTGTAAGTGTATGTCTTTGTTACTTGGTGTCAGTGTATGTCTTTGTTACTTGGTGTCCGTGTGTGTCTGTGTTACTGGGTATCAGTGTCTGTCTTTGTTACTTGGTGTCAGTGTATGTCTGTGTTACTTGGTGTAAGTGTGTGTCTTTGTTACCTGGTGTAATTGTATGTCTTTGTTACTTGGTGTCCGTGTATGTCTGTGTTACTTGGTGTAAGTGTATGTCTTTGTTACTTGGTGTAAGTGTGTGTCTGTGTTACCAGTTATCAGTGTCTGTCTTTGTTACTTGGTGTAAGTGTGTTTCTGTGTTACTGGGTATCAGTGTATGTCTTTGTTAGTTGGTGTCAGTGTATGTCTTTGTGGCTTGGTGTAAGTGTGTGTCTGTGTTTCTGGGTATCAGTGTATGTCAATGTTACTGGGTGTCCGTGTGTGTCTGTGTTACTGGGTGTCAGTGTCTGTCTTTGTTACTGGCTGCCAGTGTATGTCTTTGTTCCTTGGTGTAATTGTGTGTCTGTGTTACTGGGTATCAGTGAATATCTGTGTGACTTGGTGCCAGTGTGTGTCTTTGTGACTTGGTGTCAGTGTATGTATTTGTTACTTCGTGTAAGTGTGTGTCTGTGTTACTGGGTATCAGTGTATGTCTTTGTTACTTGCTGTCAGTGTATGTCAAAATACTTGGTGTAAGTGTATGTCTTTGTTACTTGGTGTAATTGTCTGTCTTTGTTACTTGGTGCAAGTGTATGTCTTTGTTACTTGGTGTCAGTGTATGTCTTTGTTACTTGGTGTCCGTGTGTGTCTGTGTTACTGGGTGTCAGTGTATGTCTATCTTACTGGGTGTCAGTGTATGTCTTTGTTACTTGGTGTAAGTGTGTGTCTGTGTTACCAGGTGTCAGTGTATGTCTGTGTTACTTTGTGTAAGTGTGTGTCTGTGTTACTGGGTATCAGTGTATTTCTTTGTGACTTGGTGTCAGTGTCTGTCTTTGTTACTGGGTGTCAGTGTGTCTCTTTGTGACTTGGTGTCAGTGTATGTCTTTGTTACCTGGTGTAAGTGTGTTTCTGTGTTACTGGGTATCAGTGTATGTCTTTCTTACTTGGTGTCTGTGTATGTCTGTGTTACGTGGTGTAAGTGTGTGTCTGTGTTACTGGGTATCAGTGTATGTCTGTGTTACTTGGTGTAAGTGTGTGTCTGTGTTACTGGGTATCAGTGTATGTCTGTGTGACTTGGTGTCAGTGTGTGTCTTTGTTACTTGGTGTCAGTGTAAGTCTTTGTGACTTGGTGTCAGTGTATGTTTTTGTTGCTTCGTGTAAGTGTGTGTCTGTGTTACTGGGTATCAGTGTATGTCTTTGTCACTTGGTGTCAGTGTATGTCTGTGATACTTGGTGTCAGTGTGTGTCTGTGTTACTGGGTATCAGTGAATGTCTGTGTGACTTGGTGCCAGTGTGTATCTTTGTGACTTGGTGTCAGTGTATGTCTTTGTTACTTTGTGTAAGTGTGTGTCTGTGTTACTGGGTATCAGTGTATGTCTTTGTTACTTGGTGTCAGTGTATGTCAAAATACTTGGTGTAAGTGTATGTCTTTGTTACTTGGTGTAATTGTCTGTCTTTGTTACTTGGTGTAAGTTTATATCTTTGTTACTTGGTGTCAGTGTATGTCTTTGTTACTTGGTGTCCGTGTGTGTCTGTGTTACTGGGTGTCAGTGTCTGTCTTTGTTACTGGGTGTCAGTGTATGTCTTTGTTATTTGGTGTAAGTGTGTGTCTGTGTTACTGGGTATCAGTGTCAGTCTTTGTTACTTGGTGTCAGTGTATGTCTGTGTTACTTGGTGTAAGTGTGTGCCTTTGTTACTTGGTGTAATTGTATGTCTTTGTTACTTGGTTTCAGTGTATGTCTGTTTTACTTGGTGTCAGTGTATGTCTTTGTGCCTTGGTGTAAGTGTGTGTCTGTGTTACTAGGTATCAGTGTCTGTCTTTGTTACTTGGTGTAAGTGTGTTTCTGTGTTACTGGGTATCAGTGTATGACTTTGTGACTTGGTGTCAGTGTATGTCTTTGTTACTGGGTGTCAGTGTCTGTCTTTGTGACTTAGTGTCAGTGTATGTCTTCGTTACTTGGTGTAAGTGGGTGTCTGTGTTACTGGGTATCAGTGTCTGTCTTTGTTACTGAGTGTCAGTGTATGTCTGTGTTACTTGGTGGACGTGTGTGTCTGTGTTACTGGGTATCAGTGTATGTCTGTGTGACTTGGTGTCAGTGTGTGTCTTTGTGACTTGGTGTCAGTGTGTGTCTGTGTTACTGGGTATCAGTGTTTGTCTTTGTGACATGGTGTAAGTCTAAGACTTTGTTACTGGGTGTCAGTGCGTGTCTTTGTGACTTGGTGTCAGTGTATGTTTTTGTTACTTCGTGTAAGTGTGTGTCTGTGTTACTGCGTATCAGTGTATGTCTTTGTCACTTGGTGTCAGTGTATGTCTCTGATACTTGGTGTCAGTGTGTGTCTGTGTTACTGGGTATCAGTGTATGTCTGTGTGACTTGGTGCCAGTGTGTGTCTTTGTGACTTGGTGTCAGTGTATGTCTTTGGTACTTAGTGTAAGTGTGTGTCTGTGTTACTGGGTATCAGTGTATGTCTTTGTTACTTCGTGTCAGTGATTGTCAAAATACTTGGTGTACGTGTATGTCTTTGTTACTTGGTGTAACTGTCTGTCTTTGCTCCTTGGTGTAAGTGTATGGCTTTGTTACTTGGTGTCAGTGTATATCTTTGTTACTTGGTGTCCGTGTGTGTCTGTGCTACTGGGTGTCAGTGTATGTCTTTGTTACTGGGTGTCAGTGTATATCTTTGTTACTTGGTGTAAGTGTGTGTCTCTGCTACTGGGTATCAGTGTATGTCTTTGTTACTTGGTGTCAGTGTATGTCTGTGTTACTTGGTGTAAGTGTGTGTCTGTGTTACTGGGTATCAATGTATGTCTTTGTGACTTGGTGTCAGTGTATGTCTTTGTTACTGGGTGTCAGTGTGTGTCTTTGTGACTTGGTGTCAGTGTATGCATTTGTTACTTGGTGTAAGTGTGTTTCTGTGTTACTGGGTATCAGTGTATGTCTTTGTTACTTGGTGTCTGTGTATGTCTGTGTTACGTGGTGTAAGTGGGTGTCTGTGTTACTGGGTATCAGTGTATCTCTTTGCGACTTGGTGTCAGTGTATGTCTGTGTTACTGGGGGTCAGTGTGTGCTTGTTTTACTGGGGGTCAGTGTGTGTTTCTAACTGGGTGTCTGTGTGTCTCAGTGTTACTGGGTATCAGTGTATGTCTTTGTTACTTGGTGTAAGTGCATGTCTTTGTTACTTGGTGTCAGTGTATGTGATTTTGACTTGGTATCAGTGTCTGTCTTTGTTACTGGGTATCAGTGTATGTCTTTGTTACTTGGTGTAAGTGCATGTCTTTGTTACTTGGTGTCAGTGTATGTGATTTTGACTTGGTGTCAGTGTATGTCTCTGTTACTGGGTGTCAGTGTATGTCTTTGTGACTTGGTGCAGTGCATGTCTTTGTTACTGGGAGTCAGTGTGTGTCTTTGTGACTTGGTGTCAGTGTATGTCTTTGTTACTTGGTGTAAGTGTGTTTCTGTGTTACTGGATATCAGTGTATGTCTTTGTTACTTGGTGTCAGTGTATGTCTGTGTTACGTGGTGTAAGTGTGTGTCTGTGTTACTGGGTATCAGTGTATCGCTTTGTGACTTGGTGTCAGTGTGTGTCTTTGTGACTTGGTGTCAGTGTATGTCTGTGTTACTTGGTGTAAGTTTGTGTCTCTGTTACTGGGTATCAGTGTATGTCTGTGTGATTTGGTGTCAGTGTGTGTCTGTGTTACTGGGTATCAGTGTATGTCTTTGTTACATGGTGTCAGTGCATGTCAAAATAATTGGTGTACGTGTATGTCTTTGTTACTTGGTGTAATTGTCTGTCTTTGTTACTTGGTGTAAGTGTATGTCTTTGTTACTTGGTGTCAGTGTATGTCTTTGTTACTTGGTGTCCGTGTGTGTCTGTGTTACTGGGTGTCAGTGTATGTCTTTGTTACTTGGTGTAAGTGTGTGTCTGTGTTACTGGGTATCAGTGTATGTCTTTGTTACTTTTGTGTCAGAGTCTGTCTGTGTAACTTTGTGTAAGTGTGTGTCTGTGTTACTGGGTATCAGTGTATGTCTTTGTGACTTGGAATCAGTGTATGTCTTTGTTACTGGGTGTCAGTGTGTCTCTTTGTGACTTGGTGTCGGTGTATGTCGTTGTTACTTGGTGTAAGTGTGTGTCTGTGTTACTGGGTATCAGTATATGTCTTTGTTACTTGGTGTCAGTGTATGTCTGTGTTACTTGGTGTAAGTGTGTGTCTGTGTTACTGGGTATCAGTGTATGTCTGTGTGACTTGGTGTCAGTGTGTGTCTTTGTTACTTGGTGTAAGTGTGTGTCTGTGTTACTGGGTATCAGTGTATGTCTTTGTGACCTGGTGTCAGTGTATGTCTTTGTTACTGGGTGTCAGTGTGTGTCTTTGTGACTTGGTGTCAGTGTATGTCTTTGTTACTTGGTGTAAGTGTGTTTCGGTGTTAATGGGTATCAGTATATGTCTTTGTTACTTGGTGTCAGTGTATGTCTTTGTTACTGGGTGTCAGTGTGTGTCTTTGTGACTTGGTGTCAGTGTATGTCTTTGTTACTTGGTGTAAGTGTGTTTCTGTGTTAATGGGTATCAGTGTATGTCTTTGTTACTAGGTGTAATTGTCTGTCTTTGTTACTTGGTGTAAGTGTATGTCTTTGTTACTTGGTGTCCGTGCATTTCTGTGTTACTGGGTTTCAGTGTATGTCTTTGTTACTGGGTGTCAGTGTATGTCTTTGTTACTTGGTGTAAGTGTGTTTCTGTGTTACTGGGTATCAGTGTCTGTCTTTGTTACTTGGTGTAAGTGTGTGTCTGTGTTACTGGGTATCATTCTATGTCTTTGTTACTTGGTGTCATTGTATGTCTGTGTTACTTGGTGTAAGTGTGTTTCTGTGTTACTGGGTATAAGTGTATGACTTTGTGACTTGGTGTCAGTGTATGTCTTTGTTACTGGGTGTCAGTGTGTGTCTTTGTGACTTGGTGTCAGTGTATGTCTTTGTTACTTGGTGTAAGTGTGTGTCAGTGTTACTGGGTATCAGTGTATGTCTTTGTTACTTGGTGTCAGTGTGTGTCTGTGTTACTTCGTGTAAGTGTGTGTCTGTGTTACTGGGTATCAGTATATGTCTTTGTTACTTGGTGTCTGTGTGTGTCTGTGTTACGTGGTGTAAGTTTGTGTCTGTGTTACTGGGGATCAGTGTATCTCTTTGTGACTTGGTGTCAGTGTGTGTCTTTGTGACTTGGTGTCAGTGTATGTCTTTGTTACTTGGTGTAAGTGTGTGTCTATGTGACTGGTTATCAGTGTGTGTCTTTGTTACTTGGTATCAGTGTATGTCAAAATACTTGGTGCAAGTGTATGTCTTTGTTACTAGGTGTAATTGTCTGTCTTTGTTACTTGGTGTAAGTGTATGTCTTTGTTACTTGGTGTCAGTGTATGTCTTTTTCACTTGGTGTCCGTGCATTTCTGTGTTACTGGGTTTCAGTGTATGTCTTTGTTACTGGGTGTCAGTGTATGTCTGTGTTACTTGGTGTAATTGTGTTTCTGTGTTACTGGGTATCAGTGTCTGTCTTTGTTACTTGGTGTAAGTGTGTGTCTGTGTTACTGGGCATCAGTGTATGTCTTTGTTACTTGGTGTCATTGTATGTCTGTGTTACTTGGTGTAAGTGTGTTTCTGTGTTACTGGGTATCAGTGTATGACTTTGTGACTTGGTGTCAATGTATGTCTTTGTTACTGGGTGTCAGTGTGTGTCTTTGTGACTTGGTGTCAGTGTATGTCTTTGTTACTTGGTGTAAGTGTGTGTCTGTGTTACTGGGTATCAGTGTATGTCTTTGTTACTTGGTGTCAGTGTGTGTCTGTGTTACTTGGTGGAAGTGTGTGCCTGTGTTACTGGGTATCAGTGTATGTCTGTGAGACTTGGTGTCAGTGTGTGTCTTTGTTACTTGGTGTAAGTGTGTGTCTGTGTTACTGGGTATCAGTGTCTGTCTTTGTGACTTGGAGTCTGTGTAAGTCTTTGTTACTGGGTTTCAGTGTGTGTCTTTGTGACTCGGTGTCAATGTATGTCTTTGTTACTTGGTGTAACTGTGTGTCTGTGTTTCTGGGTATCAGTGTATGTCTTTGTCACTTGGTGTCAGTGTATGTCTGTGTTAATTGGTGTAAGTGTGTGTCTGTGTTACTGGGTATCAGTGTATGTCTGTGTGACTTGGTGTCAGTGTGTGTCTTTGTGACTAAGTGTCAGTGTATGTCTTTGTTACTTGGTGTAAGTGTGTGCCTGTGTTACTGGGTATCAATGTATGTCTTTGTTACTTGGTGTCAGTGTATGTCAAAATACTTGGTGTAAGTGCATGTCTTTGGTACTTGGTGTAATTGTCTGTCTTTGTTACTTGGTGTAAGTGTATGTCTTTGTTACTTGGTGTCAGTGTATGTCTTTGTTACTTGGTGTCCGTGTGTGTCTGTGTTACTGGGTATCAGTGTCTGTCTTTGTTACTTGGTGTCAGTGTATGTCTGTGTTACTTGGTGTCCGTGTGTGTCTGTGTTTCTGGGTATCAGTGTATGTCAATGTTACTGGGTGTCCGTGTGTGCCTGTGTTACTGGGTGTCAGTGTTTGTCTTTGTTACTGGTTGCCAGTGTATGTCTTTGTTACTTGGTGTAAGTGTGTGTCTGTGTTACTGGGTATCAGTGTCTGTCTTTGTTACTTGGTGTCAGTGTATGTCTGTGTTACTTGGTGTAAGTTTGTGTCTTTGTTACTTGGTGTAATTGTATGTCTTTGTTACTTGGTGTCCGTGTATGTCTGTGTTACTTGGTGTAAGTGTATGTCTTTGTTACTTGGTGTAAGTGTGTGTCTGTGTTACTAGGTATCAGTGTCTGTCTTTGTTACTTGGTGTCAGTGTATGTCTTGGTTGCTTGGTGCAAGTGTGTGTCTGTGTTACTGGGTATCAGTGTATTTCTTTGTGACTTGGTGTCAGTGTATGTCTTTGTTACTGGGTGTCAGTGTGTGTCTTTGTGACTTGGTGTCAGTGTATGTCTTTGTCACTTGGTGTAAGTATCTGTCTGTGTTACTGGGTATCAGTGTATGTCTGTGTGACTTTGTGTCAGTGTGTGTCTTTGTGACTTGGTGTCAGTGCATGTCTTTGTTACTTGGTGTAAGTGTGTGCCTGTGTTACTGGGTATCAGTGTATGTCTTTGTTACTTGGTGTCAGTGTATGTCAAAATACTTGGTGTAAGTGTATGTCTTTGTTACTTGGTGTAATTGTCTGTCTTTGTTGCTTGGTGTAAGTGTATGTCTTTGTTACTTGGTGTCAGTGTATGTCTTTGTTACTTGGTGTCCGTGTGTGTCTGTGTTACTGGGTGTCAGTGTCTGTCTTTGTTACTGGGTGTCAGTGTATGTCTTTGTTAGTTGGTGTAAGTGTGTGTCTGTGTTACTGGGTATCAGTGTCTGTCTTTGTTACTTGGTGTCAGTGTATGTCTGTGTTACTTGGTGTCAGTGTATGTCTTTGTGACTTGGTGTCAGTGTATGTCTTTGTTACTTGGTGTAAGTGTGTGTCTATGTTACTGGGTATCAGTGTATGTCTTTGTTACTTGGTGTCAGTGTATGTCAAAATACTTGGTGTAAGTGTATGTCTTTGTTACTTGGTGTAATTGTCTGTATTTGTTACTTGGTGTAAATGTATGTCTTTGTTACTTGGTGTCAGTGTATGTCTTTGTTACTTGGTGTCCGTGTGTGTCTGTGTTTCTGGGTGTCAGTGTATGTCTTTGTTACTTGGTGTCAGTGTATGTCTGTGTTACTTGGTGTAAGTGTGTGTCTTTGTTACTTGGTGTAATTGTATGTTTTTGTTACTTGGTTTCAGTGTATGTCTGTGTTACTTGGTGTAAGTGTATGTCTTTGTTACTTGGTGTAAGTGTGTGTCTGTGTTACTAGGTATCAGTGCCTGTCTTTGTTACTTGGTGTAAGTGTGTTTCTGTGTTACTGGGTATCAGTGCCTGTCTTTGTTACTTGGTGTAAGTGTGTTTCTGTGTTACTGGGTATCAGTGTATGTCTTTGTTACTTGGTGTCAGTGTATGTCTTTGTTGCTTGGTGTAAGTGTGTGTCTGTGTTACTGGGTATCAGTGTATGTCTGTGTTACTGGGGGTCACTGTGTGCTTGTGTTACTGGGGGTCAGTGTGTGTTTCTAACTGGGTGTCAGTGTGTGTCTATGTTACTGGGTGTCAGTGTATGTCTTTGTTATTGGTGTAAGTGTATGTCTTTGTTTCATGGTGTCAGTGTATGTGTTTTTGACTTTGTGTCAGTGTATGTCTTTGTTACTGGGTGTCAATGTATGTCTTTGTTACTTGGTGCAAGTGTATGTCAAAATACTTGGTGTAAGTGTAAGTCTTTGTTACTTGGTGTAATTGTCGTTCCTTGTTACTTCGTGTCAGTGTATGTGTTTGTTACTTGGTGTCAGTGTATGTCTGTGTTTCTTGGTGTAAGTGTGTGTCTTTGTTAGTTGGTGTAAGTGTATGACTTTGTTACTTGATGTCAGTGTGTGTCTGTGTTACTGGGTATCAGTGTATGTCTGTGTTACTTGGTGTCAGTGTATGTCTGTGTTACTTGGTGTCAGTGTATGTCTTTGTGACTTGGTGTCAGTGTATGTCTTTGTTACTTGGTGTAAGTGTGTGTCTATGTTACTGGGTATCAGTGTATGTCTTTGTTACTTGGTGTCAGTGTATGTCAAAATACTTGGTGTAAGTGTATGTCTTTGTTACTTGGTGTAATTGTCTGTATTTGTTACTTGGTGTAAATGTATGTCTTTGTTACTTGGTGTCAGTGTATGTCTTTGTTACTTGGTGTCCGTGTGTGTCTGTGTTTCTGGGTGTCAGTGTATGTCTTTGTTACTTGGTGTCAGTGTATGTCTGTGTTACTTGGTGTAAGTGTGTGTCTTTGTTACTTGGTGTAATTGTATGTTTTTGTTACTTGGTTTCAGTGTATGTCTGTGTTACTTGGTGTAAGTGTATGTCTTTGTTACTTGGTGTAAGTGTGTGTCTGTGTTACTAGGTATCAGTGCCTGTCTTTGTTACTTGGTGTAAGTGTGTTTCTGTGTTACTGGGTATCAGTGTATGTCTTTGTTACTTGGTGTCAGTGTATGTCTTTGTTGCTTGGTGTAAGTGTGTGTCTGTGTTACTGGGTATCAGTGTATGTCTGTGTTACTGGGGGTCACTGCGTGCTTGTGTTACTGGGGGTCAGTGTGTGTTTCTAACTGGGTGTCAGTGTGTGTCTATGTTACTGGGTGTCAGTGTATGTCTTTGTTATTGGTGTAAGTGTATGTCTTTGTTTCATGGTGTCAGTGTATGTGTTTTTGACTTTGTGTCAGTGTATGTCTTTGTTACTGGGTGTCAATGTATGTCTTTGTTACTTGGTGCAAGTGTATGTCAAAATACTTGGTGTAAGTGTAAGTCTTTGTTACTTGGTGTAATTGTCGTTCCTTGTTACTTCGTGTCAGTGTATGTGTTTGTTACTTGGTGTCAGTGTATGTCTGTGTTTCTTGGTGTAAGTGTGTGTCTTTGTTAGTTGGTGTAAGTGTATGACTTTGTTACTTGATGTCAGTGTGTGTCTGTGTTACTGGGTATCAGTGTATGTCTGTGTTACTGGGTGTCAGTGAGTGCTTGTGTTACTGGGGGTCAGTGTGTGTTTCTAACTGGGTGTCAGTGTGTGTCTGTGTTACTGGGTGTCAGTGTATGTCTTTGTTACTTGGTGTAAGTGTATGTCTTTGTTACTTTGTGTAATTGTATGTCTTTGTTACTTGGTTTCAGTGTATGTCTGTGTTACTTGGTGTAAGTGTATGTCTTTGTAACTTGGTGTAAGTGTGTGTCTGTGTTACTGGGTATCAGTGTATGTCTGTGAGACTTGGTGTCAGTGTGTGTCTTTGTGACTTGGTGTCAGTGTATGTCTTTGTTTCTTGGTGTAAGTGTGTGTCTGTGTTACTGGGTATCAGTGTATGTCTTTGTTACTTGGTGTCAGTGCATGTCAAAATACTTGGTGTAAGTGTATGTCTTTGTTACTTGGTGTAATTGTCTGTCTTTGTTACTTGGTGTAAGTGTATGTCTTTGTCACTTGGTGTCAGTGTATGTCTTTGTTACTTGGTGTCCGTGTGTGTCTGTGTTACTGGGTGTCAGTGCATGTCTTTGTTACTTGGTGTCAGTGTAAGTCTGTGTTACTTGGTGTAAGTGTGTGTCTTTGTTACTTGGTGTAATTGTATGTCTTTGTTACTTGGTTTCAGTGTATGTCTGTGTTACTTGGTGTGAGTGTATGTCTTTGTTACTTGGTGTAAGTGTGTTTCTGTGTTACTGGGTATCAGTGTATGTCTGTGTTACTGGGGGTCACTGTGTGCTTGTGTTACTGGGGGTCAGTGTGTGTTTCTAACTGGGTGTCAGTGTGTGTCTATGTTACTGGGTGTCAGTGTATGTCTTTGTTATTGGTGTAAGTGTATGTCTTTGTTTCTTGGTGTCAGTGTACGTGTTTTTGACTTTGTGTCAGTGTATGTCTTTGTTACTGGGTGTCAATGTATGTCTTTGTTACTTGGTGCAAGTGTATGTCAAAATACTTGGTGTAAGTGTAAGTCTTTGTTACTTGGTGTAATTGTCCGTCTTTGTTTCTTGATGTAAGTGTATGTCTTTGTTACTTGGTGTCAGTGTATGTCTTTGTTACTTGGTGTCCGTGTGTGTCTGTGTTACTGGGTATCAGTGTCTGTCTTTGTTACTTGGTGTCAGTGTATGTCTGTGTTACTTGGTGTAAGTGTGTGTCTTTGTTACTTGGTGTAATTGTATGTCTTTGTTACTTGGTGTCCGTGTATGTCTGTGTTACTTGGTATAAGTGTATGTCTTTGTTACTTGGTGTAAGTGTGTGTCTGTGTTACTAGGTATCAGTGTCTGTCTTTGTTACTTGATGTAAGTGTGTTTCTGTGTTACTGGGTATCAGTGTATGTCTTTGTTACTTGGTGTCAGTGTATGTCTTTGTTGCTTGGTGTAAGTGTGTGTCTGCGTTTCTGGGTATCAGTGTATGTCAATGTTACTGGGTGTCCGTGTGTGTCTGTGTTACTGGGTGTCAGTGTCTGTCTTTGTTACTGGGTGCCAGTGTATGTCATTGTTACTTGGTGTAAGTGTGTGTCTGTGTTACTGGGTATCAGTGTCTGTCTTTGTTACTTGGTGTCAGTGTATGTCTGTGTTACTTGGTGTAAGTTTGTGTCTTTGTTACTTGGTGTAATTGTATGTCTTTGTTACTTGGTGTCCGTGTATGTCTGTGTTACGTGGTGTAAGGGTATGTCTTTGTTACTTGGTGTAAGTGTGTGTCTGTGTTACTAGGTATCAGTGTCTGTCTTTGTTACTTGGTGTCAGTGTATGTCTTGGTTGCTTGGTGCAAGTGTGTGTCTGTGTTACTGGGTATCAGTGTATTTCTTTGTGACTTGGTGTCAGTGTAAGTCTTTGTTACTGGGTGCCAGTGTGTGTCTTTGTGACTTGGTGTCAGTGTATGTCTTTGTCACTTGGTGTAAGTATCTGTCTGAGTTACTGGGTATCAGTGTATGTCTGTGTGACTTGGTGTCAGTGTGTGTCTTTGTGACTTGGTGTCAGTGCATGTCTTTGTTACTTTGTGTAAGTGTGTGTCTGTGTTACTGGGTATCAGTGTATGTCTTTGTTACTTGGTGTCAGTGTATGTCAAAATACTTGGTGGAAGTGTATGTCTTTGTTACTTGGTGTAATTGTCTGTCTTTGTTGCTTGGTGTAAGTGTATGTCTTTGTTACTTGGTGTCAGTGTATGTCTTTGTTACTTGGTGTCCGTGTGTGTCTGTGTTACTGGGTGTCAGTGTCTGTCTTTGTTACTGGGTGTCAGTGTATGTCTTTGTTAGTTGGTGTAAGTGTGTGTCTGTGTTACTGGGTACCAGTGTCTGTCTTTGTTACTTGGTGTCAGTGTATGTCTGTGTTACTTGGTGTAAGTGTGTGACTTTGTTACTTGGTGTAATTGTATGTCTTTGTTACTTGGTTTCAGTGTATGTCTGTGTTACTTGGTGTAAGTGTATGTCTTTGTTACTTGGTGTAAGTGTGTGTCTGTGTTACTGGGTATCAGTGTATGTCTGTGTGACTTGGTGTCAGTGTATGTCTTTGTGACTTGGTGTCAGTGTATGTCTTTGTTTCTTGGTGTAAGTGTGTGTCTATGTTACTGGGTATCAGTGTATGTCTTTGTTACTTGGTGTCAGTGTATGTCAAAATACTTGGTGTAAGTGTATGTCTTTGTTACTTGGTGTAATTGTCTGTATTTGTTACTTGGTGTAAATGTATGTCTTTGTTACTTGGTGTCAGTTTATGTCTTTGTTACTTGGTGTCCGTGTGTGTCTGTGTTTCTGGGTGTCAGTGTATGTCTTTGTTACTTGGTGTCAGTGTATGTCTGTGTTACTTGGTGTAAGTGTGTGTCTTTGTTACTTGGTGTAATTGTATGTTTTTGTTACTTGGTTTCAGTGTATAACTGTGTTACTTGGTGTAAGTGTATGTCTTTTTTACTTGGTGTAAGTGTGTGTCTGTGTTACTAGGTATCAGTGCCTGTCTTTGTTACTTGGTGTAAGTGTGTTTCTGTGTTACTGGGTATCAGTGTATGTCTTTGTTACTTGGTGTCAGTGTATGTCTTTGTTGCTTGGTGTAAGTGTGTGTCTGTGTTACTGGGTATCAGTGTATGTCTGTGTTACTGGGGGTCACTGTGTGCTTGTGTTACTGGGGGTCACTGTGTGCTTGTGTTACTGGGGGTCAGTGTGTGTTTCTGACTGGGTGTCAGTGTGTGTCTATGTTACTGGGTGTCAGTGTATGTCTTTGTTATTGGTGTAAGTGTATGTCTTTGTTACTGGGTGTCAATGTATGTCTTTGTTACTTGGTGCAGGTGTATGTCAAAATACTTGGTGTAAGTGTAAGTCTTTGTTACTTCGTGTAATTGTCGTTCCTTGTTACTTGGTGTCAGTGTATGTGTTTGTTACCTGGTGTCACTGTATGTCTGTGTTTCTTGGTGTAAGTGTGTGTCTTTGTTAGTTGGTGTAAGTGTATGACTTTGTTACTTGATGTCAGTGTGTGTCTGTGTTAGTGGGTGTCAGTGAGTGCTTGTGTTACTGGGGGTCAGTGTGTGTTTCTAACTGGGTGTCAGTGTGTGTCTGTGTTACTGGGTGTCAGTGTATGTCTTTGTTACTTGGTGTAAGTGTATGTCTTTGTTACTTTGTGTAATTGTATGTCTTTGTTACTTGGTTTCAGTGTATGTCTGTGTCACTTGGTGTAAGTGTATGTCTTTGTAACTTGGTGTAAGTGTGTGTCTGTGTTACTGGGTATCAGTGTATGTCTGTGTGACTTGGTGTCAGTGTGTGTCTTTGTGACTTGGTGTCAGTGTATGTCTTTGTTTCTTGGTGTAAGTGTGTGTCTGTGTTACTGGGTATCAGTGTATGTCTTTGTTACTTGGTGTCAGTGCATGTCAAAATACTTGGTGTAAGTGTATGTCTTTGTTACTTGGTGTAATTGTCTGTCTTTGTTATTGGTGTAAGTGTATGTCTTTGTTTCTTGGTGTCAGTGTATGTGTTTTTGACTTTGTGTCAGTGTATGTCTTTGTTACTGGGTGTCAATGTATGTCTTTGTTACTTGGTGCAAGTGTATGTCAAAATACTTGCTGTAAGTGTAAGTCTTTGTTACTTGGTGTAATTGTCCGTCTTTGTTACTTGGTGAGAGTGTATGTCTTTGTTACTTGGTGTCAGTGTATGTCTTTGTTACTTGGTGTCCGTGTGTGTCTGTGTTACTGGGTATCAGTGTCTGTCTTTGTTACTTGCTGTCAGTGTATGTCTGTGTTACTTGGTGTAAGTGTGTGTCTTTGTTACTTGGTGTAATTGTATGTCTTTGTTACTTGGTGTCCGTGTATGTCTGTGTTACTTGGTATAAGTGTATGTCTTTGTTACTTGGTGTAAGTGTGTGTCTGTGTTACTAGGTATCAGTGTCTGTCTTTGTTACTTGATGTAAGTGTGTTTCTGTGTTACTGGGTATCAGTGTATGTCTTTGTTACTTGGTGTCAGTGTATGTATTTGTTGCTTGGTGTAAGTGTGTGTCTGTGTTTCTGGGTATCAGTGTATGTCATTGTTACTGGGTGCCAGTGTATGTCATTGTTACTTGGTGTAAGTGTGTGTCTGTGTTACTGGGTATCAGTGTCTGTCTTTGTTACTTGGTGTCAGTGTATGTCTGTGTTACTTGGTGTAAGTTTGTGTCTTTGTTACTTGGTGTAATTGTATGTCTTTGTTACTTGGTGTCCGTGTATGTCTGTGTTACGTGGTGTAAGGGTATGTCTTTGTTACTTGGTGTAATTGTATGTCTTTGTTACTTGGTTTCAGTGTATGTCTGTGTTACTTGGTGTAAGTGTATGTCTTTGTTACTGGGTGTAAGTGTGTGTCTGTGTTACTGGGTATCAGTGTATGTCTGTGTGACTTGGTGTCAGTGTGTGTCTTTGTGACTTGGTGTCAGTGCATGTCTTTGTTACTTTGTGTAAGTGTGTGTCTGTGTTACTGGGTATCAGTGTATGTCTTTGTTACTTGGTGTCAGTGTATGTCAAAATACTTGGTGTAAGTGTATGTCTTTGTTACTTGGTGTAATTGTCTGTCTTTGTTGCTTGGTGTAAGTGTATGTCTTTGTTACTTGGTGTCAGTGTATGTCTTTGTTACTTGGTGTCCGTGTGTGTCTGTGTTACTGGGTGTCAATGTCTGTCTTTGTTACTGGGTGTCAGTGTATGTCTTTGTTAGTTGGTGTAAGTGTGTGTCTGTGTTACTGGGTACCAGTGTCTGTCTTTGTTACTTGGTGTCAGTGTATGTCTGTCTTACTTGATGTAAGTGTGTGACATTGTTACTTGGTGTAATTGTATGTCTTTGTTACTTGGTTTCAGTGTATGTCTGTGTTACTTGGTGTAAGTGTATGTCTTTGTTACTTGGTGTAAGTGTGTGTCTGTGTTACTGGGTATCAGTGTATGTCTGTGTGACTTGGTGTCAGTGTATGTCTTTGTGACTTGGTGTCAGTGTATGTCTTTGTTTCTTGGTGTAAGTGTGTGTCTATGTTACTGGGTATCAGTGTATGTCTTTGTTACTTGGTGTCAGTGTATGTCAAAATACTTGGTGTAAGTGTATGTCTTTGTTACTTGGTGTAATTGTCTGTATTTGTTACTTGGTGTAAATGTATGTCTTTGTTACTTGGTGTCAGTTTATGTCTTTGTTACTTGGTGTCCGTGTGTGTCTGTGTTTCTGGGTGTCAGTGTATGTCTTTGTTACTTGGTGTCAGTGTATGTCTGTGTTACTTGGTGTAAGTGTGTGTCTTTGTTACTTGGTGTAATTGTATGTTTTTGTTACTTGGTTTCAGTGCATAACTGTGTTACTTGGTGTAAGTGTATGTCTTTTTTACTTGGTGTAAGTGTGTGTCTGTGTTACTAGGTATCAGTGCCTGTCTTTGTTACTTGGTGTAAGTGTGTTTCTGTGTTACTGGGTATCAGTGTATGTCTTTGTTACTTGGTGTCAGTGTATGTCTTTGTTGCTTGGTGTAAGTGTGTGTCTGTGTTACTGGGTATCAGTGTATGTCTGTGTTACTGGGGGTCACTGTGTGCTTGTGTTACTGGGGGTCAGTGTGTGTTTCTAACTGGGTGTCAGTGTGTGTCTATGTTACTGGGTGTCAGTGTATGTCTTTGTTATTGGTGTAAGTGTATGTCTTTGTTACTGGGTGTCAATGTATGTCTTTGTTACTTGGTGCAAGTGTATGTCAAAATACTTGGTGTAAGTGTAAGTCTTTGTTACTTCGTGTAATTGTCGTTCCTTGTTACTTGGTGTCAGTGTATGTGTTTGTTACTTGGTGTCACTGTATGTCTGTGTTTCTTGGTGTAAGTGTGTGTCTTTGTTAGTTGGTGTAAGTGTATGACTTTGTTACTTGATGTCAGTGTGTGTCTGTGTTAGTGGGTGTCAGTGAGTGCTTGTGTTACTGGGGGTCAGTGTGTGTTTCTAACTGGGTGTCAGTGTGTGTCTGTGTTACTGGGTGTCAGTGTATGTCTTTGTTACTTGGTGTAAGTGTATGTCTTTGTTACTTTGTGTAACTGTATGTCTTTGTTACTTGGTTTCAGTGTATGTCTGTGTTACTTGGTGTAAGTGTATGTCTTTGTAACTTGGTGTAAGTGTGTGTCTGTGTTACTGGGTATCAGTGTATGTCTGTGTGACTTGGTGTCAGTGTGTGTCTTTGTGACTTGGTGTCAGTGTATGTCTTTGTTTCTTGGTGTAAGTGTGTGTCTGTGTTACTGGGTATCAGTGTATGTCTTTGTTACTTGGTGTCAGTGCATGTCAAAATACTTGGTGTAAGTGTATGTCTTTGTTACTTGGTGTAATTGTCTGTCTTCGTTACTTGGTGGAAGTGTATGTCTTTGTTACTTGGTGTCAGTGTATGTCTTTGTTACTTGATGTCCGTGTGTGTCTGTGTTACTGGGTGTCAGTGCATGTCTTTGTTACTTGGTGTCAGTGTATGTCTGTGTTACTTGGTGTACGTGTGTGTCTTTGTTACTTGGTGTAATTGTATGTCTTTGTTACTTTGTTTCAGTGTATGTCTGTGTTACTTGGTGTGAGTGTATTTCTTTGTTACTTGGTGTAAGTGTGTGTCTGTGTTACTAGGTATCAGTGTCTGTCTTTGTTGCTTGGTGTAAGTGTGTGTCTGTGTTACTGGGTATCAGTGTATGTCTGTGTTACTGGGGGTCACTGTGTGCTTGTGTTACTGGGGGTCAGTGTGTGTTTCTAACTGGGTGTCAGTGTGTCT
Organism: Heterodontus francisci; assembly: GCF_036365525.1. Lineage (NCBI taxonomy): Eukaryota > Metazoa > Chordata > Chondrichthyes > Heterodontiformes > Heterodontidae > Heterodontus > Heterodontus francisci. The sequence continues at coordinate 164,157 of NW_027142021.1, read as the reverse complement.
CTATGTTACTGGGTGTCAGTGTATGTCTTTGTTATTGGTGTAAGTGTATGTCTTTGTTTCTTGGTGTCAGTGTATGTGTTTTTGACTTTGTGTAAGTGTATGTCTTTGTTACTGGGTGTCAATGTATGTCTTTGTTACTTGGTGCAAGTGTATGTCAAAATACTTGGTGTAAGTGTAAGTCTTTGTTACTTGGTGTAATTGTCGTTCCTTGTTACTTGGTGTCAGTGTATGTGTTTGTTACTTGGAGGCAGTGTATTTCTGTGTTTCTTGGTGTAAGTGTGTGTCTTTGTTAGTTGGTGTAAGTGTATGACTTTGTTACTTGATGTCAGTGTGTGTCTGTGTTACTGGGTATCAGTGTATGTCTGTGTTACTGGGTGTCAGTGAGTGCTTGTGTTACTGGGGGTCAGTGTGTGTTTCTAACTGGGTGTCAGTGTGTGTCTGTGTTACTGGGTGTCAGTGTATGTCTGTGTGACTTGGTGTCAGTGTATGTCTTTGTGACTTGGTGTCAGTGTATGTCTTTGTTTCTTGGTGTAAGTGTGTGTCTATGTTACTGGGTATCAGTGTATGTCTTTGTTACTTGGTGTCAGTGTATGTCAAAATACTTGGTGTAAGTGTATGTCTTTGTTACTTGGTGTAATTGTCTGTATTTGTTACTTGGTGTAAATGTATGTCTTTGTTACTTGGTGTCAGTTTATGTCTTTGTTACTTGGTGTCCGTGTGTGTCTGTGTTTCTGGGTGTCAGTGTATGTCTTTGTTACTTGGTGTCAGTGTATGTCTGTGTTACTTGGTGTAAGTGTGTGTCTTTGTTACTTGGTGTAATTGTATGTTTTTGTTACTTGGTTTCAGTGCATAACTGTGTTACTTGGTGTAAGTGTATGTCTTTTTTACTTGGTGTAAGTGTGTGTCTGTGTTACTAGGTATCAGTGCCTGTCTTTGTTACTTGGTGTAAGTGTGTTTCTGTGTTACTGGGTATCAGTGTATGTCTTTGTTACTTGGTGTCAGTGTATGTCTTTGTTGCTTGGTGTAAGTGTGTGTCTGTGTTACTGGGTATCAGTGTATGTCTGTGTTACTGGGGGTCACTGTGTGCTTGTGTTACTGGGGGTCAGTGTGTGTTTCTAACTGGGTGTCAGTGTGTGTCTATGTTACTGGGTGTCAGTGTATGTCTTTGTTATTGGTGTAAGTGTATGTCTTTGTTACTGGGTGTCAATGTATGTCTTTGTTACTTGGTGCAAGTGTATGTCAAAATACTTGGTGTAAGTGTAAGTCTTTGTTACTTCGTGTAATTGTCGTTCCTTGTTACTTGGTGTCAGTGTATGTGTTTGTTACTTGGTGTCACTGTATGTCTGTGTTTCTTGGTGTAAGTGTGTGTCTTTGTTAGTTGGTGTAAGTGTATGACTTTGTTACTTGATGTCAGTGTGTGTCTGTGTTAGTGGGTGTCAGTGAGTGCTTGTGTTACTGGGGGTCAGTGTGTGTTTCTAACTGGGTGTCAGTGTGTGTCTGTGTTACTGGGTGTCAGTGTATGTCTTTGTTACTTGGTGTAAGTGTATGTCTTTGTTACTTTGTGTAACTGTATGTCTTTGTTACTTGGTTTCAGTGTATGTCTGTGTTACTTGGTGTAAGTGTATGTCTTTGTAACTTGGTGTAAGTGTGTGTCTGTGTTACTGGGTATCAGTGTATGTCTGTGTGACTTGGTGTCAGTGTGTGTCTTTGTGACTTGGTGTCAGTGTATGTCTTTGTTTCTTGGTGTAAGTGTGTGTCTGTGTTACTGGGTATCAGTGTATGTCTTTGTTACTTGGTGTCAGTGCATGTCAAAATACTTGGTGTAAGTGTATGTCTTTGTTACTTGGTGTAATTGTCTGTCTTCGTTACTTGGTGGAAGTGTATGTCTTTGTTACTTGGTGTCAGTGTATGTCTTTGTTACTTGATGTCCGTGTGTGTCTGTGTTACTGGGTGTCAGTGCATGTCTTTGTTACTTGGTGTCAGTGTATGTCTGTGTTACTTGGTGTACGTGTGTGTCTTTGTTACTTGGTGTAATTGTATGTCTTTGTTACTTTGTTTCAGTGTATGTCTGTGTTACTTGGTGTGAGTGTATTTCTTTGTTACTTGGTGTAAGTGTGTGTCTGTGTTACTAGGTATCAGTGTCTGTCTTTGTTGCTTGGTGTAAGTGTGTGTCTGTGTTACTGGGTATCAGTGTATGTCTGTGTTACTGGGGGTCACTGTGTGCTTGTGTTACTGGGGGTCAGTGTGTGTTTCTAACTGGGTGTCAGTGTGTCTCTATGTTACTGGGTGTCAGTGTATGTCTTTGTTATTGGTGTAAGTGTATGTCTTTGTTTCTTGGTGTCAGTGTATGTGTTTTTGACTTTGTGTAAGTGTATGTCTTTGTTACTGGGTGTCAATGTATGTCTTTGTTACTTGGTGCAAGTGTATGTCAAAATACTTGGTGTAAGTGTAAGTCTTTGTTACTTGGTGTAATTGTCGTTCCTTGTTACTTGGTGTCAGTGTATGTGTTTGTTACTTGGAGGCAGTGTATTTCTGTGTTTCTTGGTGTAAGTGTGTGTCTTTGTTAGTTGGTGTAAGTGTATGACTTTGTTACTTGATGTCAGTGTGTGTCTGTGTTACTGGGTATCAGTGTATGTCTGTGTTACTGGGTGTCAGTGAGTGCTTGTGTTACTGGGGGTCAGTGTGTGTTTCTAACTGGGTGTCAGTGTGTGTCTGTGTTACTGGGTGTCAGTGTATGTCTGTGTGACTTGGTGTCAGTGTATGTCTTTGTGACTTGGTGTCAGTGTATGTCTTTGTTTCTTGGTGTAAGTGTGTGTCTATGTTACTGGGTATCAGTGTATGTCTTTGTTACTTGGTGTCAGTGTATGTCAAAATACTTGGTGTAAGTGTATGTCTTTGTTACTTGGTGTAATTGTCTGTATTTGTTACTTGGTGTAAATGTATGTCTTTGTTACTTGGTGTCAGTTTATGTCTTTGTTACTTGGTGTCCGTGTGTGTCTGTGTTTCTGGGTGTCAGTGTATGTCTTTGTTACTTGGTGTCAGTGTATGTCTGTGTTACTTGGTGTAAGTGTGTGTCTTTGTTACTTGGTGTAATTGTATGTTTTTGTTACTTGGTTTCAGTGCATAACTGTGTTACTTGGTGTAAGTGTATGTCTTTTTTACTTGGTGTAAGTGTGTGTCTGTGTTACTAGGTATCAGTGCCTGTCTTTGTTACTTGGTGTAAGTGTGTTTCTGTGTTACTGGGTATCAGTGTATGTCTTTGTTACTTGGTGTCAGTGTATGTCTTTGTTGCTTGGTGTAAGTGTGTGTCTGTGTTACTGGGTATCAGTGTATGTCTGTGTTACTGGGGGTCACTGTGTGCTTGTGTTACTGGGGGTCAGTGTGTGTTTCTAACTGGGTGTCAGTGTGTGTCTATGTTACTGGGTGTCAGTGTATGTCTTTGTTATTGGTGTAAGTGTATGTCTTTGTTACTGGGTGTCAATGTATGTCTTTGTTACTTGGTGCAAGTGTATGTCAAAATACTTGGTGTAAGTGTAAGTCTTTGTTACTTCGTGTAATTGTCGTTCCTTGTTACTTGGTGTCAGTGTATGTGTTTGTTACTTGGTGTCACTGTATGTCTGTGTTTCTTGGTGTAAGTGTGTGTCTTTGTTAGTTGGTGTAAGTGTATGACTTTGTTACTTGATGTCAGTGTGTGTCTGTGTTAGTGGGTGTCAGTGAGTGCTTGTGTTACTGGGGGTCAGTGTGTGTTTCTAACTGGGTGTCAGTGTGTGTCTGTGTTACTGGGTGTCAGTGTATGTCTTTGTTACTTGGTGTAAGTGTATGTCTTTGTTACTTTGTGTAACTGTATGTCTTTGTTACTTGGTTTCAGTGTATGTCTGTGTTACTTGGTGTAAGTGTATGTCTTTGTAACTTGGTGTAAGTGTGTGTCTGTGTTACTGGGTATCAGTGTATGTCTGTGTGACTTGGTGTCAGTGTGTGTCTTTGTGACTTGGTGTCAGTGTATGTCTTTGTTTCTTGGTGTAAGTGTGTGTCTGTGTTACTGGGTATCAGTGTATGTCTTTGTTACTTGGTGTCAGTGCATGTCAAAATACTTGGTGTAAGTGTATGTCTTTGTTACTTGGTGTAATTGTCTGTCTTCGTTACTTGGTGGAAGTGTATGTCTTTGTTACTTGGTGTCAGTGTATGTCTTTGTTACTTGGTGTCCGTGTGTGTCTGTGTTACTGGGTGTCAGTGCATGTCTTTGTTACTTGGTGTCAGTGTATGTCTGTGTTACTTGGTGTACGTGTGTGTCTTTGTTACTTGGTGTAATTGTATGTCTTTGTTACTTGGTTTCAGTGTATGTCTGTGTTACTTGGTGTGAGTGTATTTCTTTGTTACTTGGTGTAAGTGTGTGTCTGTGTTACTAGGTATCAGTGTCTGTCTTTGTTGCTTGGTGTAAGTGTGTGTCTGTGTTACTGGGTATCAGTGTATGTCTGTGTTACTGGGGGTCACTGTGTGCTTGTGTTACTGGGGGTCAGTGTGTGTTTCTAACTGGGTGTCAGTGTGTCTCTATGTTACTGGGTGTCAGTGTATGTCTTTGTTATTGGTGTAAGTGTATGTCTTTGTTTCTTGGTGTCAGTGTATGTGTTTTTGACTTTGTGTAAGTGTATGTCTTTGTTACTGGGTGTCAATGTATGTCTTTGTTACTTGGTGCAAGTGTATGTCAAAATACTTGGTGTAAGTGTAAGTCTTTGTTACTTGGTGTAATTGTCGTTCCTTGTTACTTGGTGTCAGTGTATGTGTTTGTTACTTGGAGGCAGTGTATTTCTGTGTTTCTTGGTGTAAGTGTGTGTCTTTGTTAGTTGGTGTAAGTGTATGACTTTGTTACTTGATGTCAGTGTGTGTCTGTGTTACTGGGTATCAGTGTATGTCTGTGTTACTGGGTGTCAGTGAGTGCTTGTGTTACTGGGGGTCAGTGTGTGTTTCTAACTGGGTGTCAGTGTGTGTCTGTGTTACTGGGTGTCAGTGTATGTCTGTGTGACTTGGTGTAAGTGTATGTCTTTGTTACTTTGTGTAATTGTATGTCTTTGTTACTTGGTTTCAGTGTATGTCTGTGTTACTTGGTGTAAGTGTATGTCTTTGTTACTTGGTGTAAGTGTGTGTCTGTGTTACTGGGTATCAGTGTATGTCTGTGTGACTTGGTGTCAGTGTGTGTCTTTGTGACTTGGTGTCAGTGTATGTCTTTGTTTCTTGGTGTAAGTGTGTGTCTGTGTTCCTGGGTATCAGTGTATGTCTTTGTTACTTGGTGTCAGTGCATGTCAAAATACTTGGTGTAAGTGTATGTCTTTGTTACTTGGTGTAATTGTCTGTCTTTGTTACTTGGTGTAAGTGTATGTCTTTGTTACTTGGTGTCAGTGTATGTCTTTGTTACTTGGTGTCCGTGTGTGTCTGTGTTACTGGGTGTCAGTGCATGTCTTTGTCACTTGGTGTCAGTGTATGTCTGTGTTACTTGGTGTAAGTGTGTGTCTTTGTTACTTGGTGTAATTGTATGTCTTTGTTACTTGGTTTCAGTGTATGTCTGTGTTACTAGGTATCAGTGTCTGTCTTTGTTGCTTGGTGTAAGTGTGTGTCTGTGTTACTGGGTATCAGTGTATGTCTTTGTTACTGGGGGTCAGTGTGTGCTTGTGTTACTGGGGGTCAGTGTCTGTTTCTAACTTGGTGTCAGTGTGTGTCTGTGTTACTGGGTGTCAGTGTATGTCTTTGTTACTTGGTGTAAGTGTATGTCTTTGTTACTTGGTGTCAGTGTATGTGTTTTTGAATATGGGTCAGTGTTTGTCTTTGTTACTGGGTGTCAGTGTATGTCTTTGTTACTTGGTGCAAGTGTATGACTAAATACTTGGTGTAAGTGTATGTCTTTGATACTTGGTGTAATTGTCGTTCTTTGTTACTTGGTGTCAGTGTATGTCTTTGTTACTTGGTGTCAGTGTATGTCTGTGTTTCTTGGTGTAAGTGTGTGTCTTTTTAGATGGTGTAAGTGTATGACTTTGTTACTTGATGTCAGTGTGTGTCTGTGTTACTGGGTATCAGATTATGTCTTTGTGACTTGGTGTCAGTGTATCTCTTTGTTACTGGGTGTCAGTGTGTGCCTTTGTGACTTGGTGTCAGTGTATGTCTTTGTTACTTGGTGTAAGTGTGTTTCTGTGTTACTGGGTATCAGTGTATGTCTTTGTTACTTGGTGTCAGTGTATGTCTGTGTTACGTTGTGTAAGTGTGTGTCTGTGTTACTGGGTATCAGTGTATCGCTTTGTGACTTGGTGTCAGTGTGTGTCTTTGTGTCTTGGTGTCAGTGAATGTCTTTGTTACTTGGTGTAATTGTGTGTCTGTGTTACTGGGTGTCAGTGTCGGTCTTTGTTCCTTGGTGTCAGTGTTTGTCTGTGTTACTTGTTGTAAGTTTGTGTCTGTGTTACTGGGTATCAGTGTATGTCTGTGTGACTTGGTGTCAGTGTATGTCTTTGTTACTTTGTGTAATTGTATGTCTTTGTTTCTTGGTTTCAGTGTATGTCTGTGTTACTTGGTGTAAGTGTATGTCTTTGTTACTTGGTGTAAGTGTGTGTCTGTGTTACTGGGTATCAGTGTATGTCTGTGTGACTTGGTGTCAGTGTGTGTCTTTGTGACTTGGTGTCAGTGTATGTCTTTGTTTCTTGGTGTAAGTGTGTGTCTGTGTTCCTGGGTATCAGTGTATGTCTTTGTTACTTGGTGTCAGTGCATGTCAAAATACTTGGTGTAAGTGTATGTCTTTGTTACTTGGTGTAATTGTCTGTCTTTGTTACTTGGTGTAAGTGTATGTCTTTGTTACTTGGTGTCAGTGTATGTCTTTGTTACTTGGTGTCCGTGTGTGTCTGTGTTACTGGGTGTCAGTGCATGTCTTTGTCACTTGGTGTCAGTGTATGTCTGTGTTACTTGGTGTAAGTGTGTGTCTTTGTTACTTGGTGTAATTGTATGTCTTTGTTACTTGGTTTCAGTGTATGTCTGTGTTACTTGGTGTGAGTGTATGTCTTTGTTACTTGGTGTAAGTGTGTGTCTGTGTTACTAGGTATCAGTGTCTGTCTTTGTTGCTTGGTGTAAGTGTGTGTCTGTGTTACTGGGTATCAGTGTATGTCTTTGTTACTGGGGGTCAGTGTGTGCTTGTGTTACTGGGGGTCAGTGTCTGTTTCTAACTTGGTGTCAGTGTGTGTCTGTGTTACTGGGTGTCAGTGTATGTCTTTGTTACTTGGTGTAAGTGTATGTCTTTGATACTTGGTGTAATTGTCGTTCTTTGTTACTTGGTGTCAGTGTATGTCTTTGTTACTTGGTGTCAGTGTATGTCTGTGTTTCTTGGTGTAAGTGTGTGTCTTTTTAGATGGTGTAAGTGTATGACTTTGTTACTTGATGTCATTGTGTGTCTGTGTTACTGGGTATCAGATTATGTCTTTGTGACTTGGTGTCAGTGTATCTCTTTGTTCCTGGGTGTCAGTGTGTGCCTTTGTGACTTGGTGTCAGTGTATGTCTTTGTTACTTGGTGTAAGTGTGTTTCTGTGTTACTGGGTATCAGTGTATGTCTTTGTTACTTGGTGTCAGTGTATGTCTGTGTTACGTTGTGTAAGTGTGTGTCTGTGTTACTCGGTATCAGTGTATGTCTGTGTGACTTGTTGTCAGTGTGTGTCTTTGTGACTTGCTGTCTGTGTATGTCTTTGTTACTTGGTATAAGTGTGTGTCTGTGTTACTGGGTATCAGTGTATGTCTTTGTTACTTGGTGTCAGTGATTGTCAAAATACTTGGTGTACGTGTATGTCTTTGTTACTTGGTGTAACTGTCTGTCTTTGCTCCTTGGTGTAAGTGTATGTCTTTGTTACTTGGTGTCAGTGTATGTCTTTGTTACTTGGTGTCCGTGTGTGTCTGTGCTACTGGGTGTCAGTGTATGTCTTTGTTACTGGGTGTCAGTGTATGTCTTTGTTACTTGGTGTAAGTGTGTGTCTGTGCTACTGGGTATCAGTGTATGTCTTTGTTACTTGGTTTCAGTGTATGTCTGTGTTACTTGGTGTAAGTGTGTGTCTGTGTTACTGGGTATCAGTGTATGTCTTTGTGACTTGGTGTCAGTGTATGTCTTTGTTACTGGGTGTCAGTGTGTGTCTTTGTGACTTGGTGTCAGTGTATGTATTTGTTACTTGGTGTAAGTGTGTTTCTGTGTTACTGGGTATCAGTGTATGTCTTTGTTACTTGGTGTCTGTGTATGTCTGAGTTACGTGGTGTAAGTGTGTGTCTGTGTTACTGGGTATCAGTGTATCTCTTTGTGACTTGGTGTCAGTGTGTGTCTGTGTGACTTGGTGTCAGTGTATGTCTTTGTTACTTGGTGTAAGTGTGTGTCTGCGTTACTGGTTATCAGTGTATGTCATTGTTACTTGGTATCAGTGTATGTCAAAATACTTGGTGTAAGTGTATGTCTTTGTTACTTGGTGTAATTGTCTGTCTTTGTTACTTGGTGTAGATGTATGTCTTTGTTACTTGGTGTCAGTGTATGTCTTTGTTACTTGGTGTCCGTGCATTTCTGTGTTACTGGGTGTCAGTGTATGTCTTTGTTACTGTGTGTCAGTGTATGTCTTTGTTACTTGGTGTAAGTGTGTTTCTGTGTTACTGGGTATCAGTGTCTGTCTTTGTTACTTGGTGTAAGTGTGTGTCTGTGTTACTGGGTATCAGTGTATGTCTTTGTTACTTGCTGTCATTGTATGTCTGTGTTACTTGGTGTAAGTGTGTGTCAGTGTTACTGGGTATCAGTGTATGACTTTGTGACTTGGTGTCAGTGTATGTCTTTGTTACTTGGAGTAAGTGTCTGTCTGTGTTACAAGGTATCAGTGCATGTCTTTGTTACTTGGTGTCAGTGTATGTCTGTTTTACTTGGTGTAAGTGTGTGTCTGTGTTACTGGCTATCAGTGTATGTCTGTGTGACTTGGTGTCAGTGTGTGTCTTTGTTACTTGGTGTAAGTGTGTGTCTGTGTTACTGGGTATCAGTGTATGTCTTTGTTACTTGGTGTAAGTGTGTGTCTTTGTTACTTGGTGTAATTGTATGTCTTTGTTACTTGGTTTCAGTGTCCGTCTGTGTTACTTGGTGTCAGTGTATGTCTTTGTTACTTGGTGTAAGTGTGTGTCTGTGTTACTGGGTATCAGTGTCTGTCTTTGTTACTTCGTGTAAGTGTGTTTCTGTGTTACTGGGTATCAGTGTTTGTCTTTGTTACTTGGTGTCAGTGTATGTCTTTGTTGCTTGGTGTAAGTGTGTGTCTGTGTTACTGGTTATCAGTGTATGTCTGTGTTACTGGGGGTCAGTGTGTGCTTGTTTTACTGGGGGTCAGTGTGTGTTTCTAGCTGGGTGTCAGAGTGTGTCAGTGTTACTGGGTATCAGTGTATGTCTTTGTTACTTGGTGTAAGTGCATGTCTTTGTTACTTGGTGTCAGTGTATGTGATTTTGACTTGGTGTCAGTGTATGTCTTTGTTACTGGGTATCAGTGTATGTCTTTGTTACTTGGTGTAAGTGCATGTCTTTGTTACTTGGTGTCAGTGTATGTGATTTTGACTTGGTGTCAGTGTATGTCTCTGTTACTGGGTATCAGTGTATGTCTTTGTGACTTGGTGCAGTGTATGTCTTTGTTACTGGGAATCAGTGAGTGTCTTTGTGACTTGGTGTCAGTGTATGTCTTTGTTACTTGGTGTAAGTGTGTTTCTGTGTTACTGGGTATCAGTGCATGTCTTTGTTACTTGGTGTCAGTGTATGTCTGTGTTACGTGGTGTAAGTGTGTGTCTGTGTTACTGGGTATCAGTGTATCGCTTTGTGACTTGGTGTCAGTGTGTGTCTTTGTGACTTGGTGTCAGTGTATGTCTGTGTTACTTGGTGTAAGTTTGTGTCTGTGTTACTGGGTATAGTGTATGTCTGTGTGATTTGGTGTCAGTGTGTGTCTGTGTTACCAGGTATCAGTGTATGTCTTTGTTACTAGGTGTCAGTGCATGTCAAAATAATTGGTGTACGTGTATGTCTTTGTTACTTGGTGTAATTGTCTGTCTTTGTTACTTGGTGTAAGTGTATGTCTTTGTTACTTGGTGTCATTGTATGTCTTTGTTACTTGGTGTCCGTGTGTGTCTGTGTTACTGGGTGTCAGTGTATGTCTTTGTTACTGGGTGTCAGTGTATGTCTTTGTTACTTGGTGTAAGTGTGTGTCTGTGTTACTGGGTATCAGTATATGTCTTTGTAACTTGGTGTCAGTGTATGTCTGTGTTACTTGGTGTAAGTGTGTGTCTGTGTTACTGGGTATCAGTGTATGTCTGTGTGACTTGGTGTCAGTGTGTGTCTTTGTTACTTGGTGTAAGTGTGTGTCTGTGTTACTGGGTATCAGTGTATGTCTTTGTGACTTGGTGTCAGTGTATATCTTTGTTACTGGGTGTCAGTGTGTGTCTTTGTGACTTGGTGTCAGTGTATGTCTTTGTTACTTGGTGTAAGTGTGTGTCTATGTGACTGGTTATCAGTGTGTGTCTTTGTTACTTGGTATCAGTGTATGTCAAAATACTTGGTGCAAGTGTATGTCTTTGTTACTAGGTGCAATTGTCTGTCTTTTTCACTTGGTGTCCGTGCATTTCTGTGTTACTGGGTGTCAGTGTATGTCTTTGTTACTGGGTGTCAGTGTATGTCTTTGTTACTTGGTGTAAGTGTGTTTCTGTGTTACTGGGTATCATTGTCTGTCTTTGTTACTTGGTGTAAGTGTGTGTCTGTGTTACTGGGTATCAGTGTATGTATTTGTTACTTGGTGTCATTGTATGTCTGTGTTACTTGGTGTAAGTGTGTTTCTGTGTTACTGGGTATCAGTGTCTGACTTTGTGACTTGGTGTCAGTGTATGTCTTTGTTACTGGGTGTCAGTGTGTGTCTTTGTGACTTGGTGTCTGTGTATGTCTTTGTTACTTGGTGTAAGTGTGTGTCTGTGTTACTGGGTATCAGTGTATGTCTTTGTTACTTGGTGTCAGTGTGTGTCTGTGTTACTTGGTGTAAGTGTGTGTCTGTGTTACTGGGTATCAGTGTATGTCTGTGTGACTTGGTGTCAGTGTGTGTCTTTGTTACTTGGTGTAAGTGTGTGTCTGTGTTAATGGGTATCAGTGTCTGTCTTTGTGACTTGGAGTCTGTGTAAGTCTTTGTTACTGGGTTTCAGTGTGTGTCTTTGTGACTCGGTGTCAATGTATGTCTTTGTTACTTGGTGTAACTGTGTGTCTGTGTTTCTGGGTGTCAGTGTATGTCTTTGTCACTTGGTGTCAGTGTATGTCTGTGTTAATTGGTGTAAGTGTGTGTCTGGGTTACAGGGTATCAGTGTATGTCTGTGTGACTTGATGTCAGTGTGTGTCTTTGTGACTAGGTGTCAGTGTATGTCGTTGTTACTTGGTGTAAGTGTGTGCCTGTGTTACTGGGTATCAATGTATGTCTTTGTTACTTGGTGTCAGTGTATGTCAAAATACTTGGTGTAAGTGTATGTCTTTGGTACTTGGTGTAATTGTCTGTCTTTGTTACTTGGTGTAAGTGTATGTCTTTGTTACTTGGTGTCAGTGTATGTCTTTGTTACTTGGTGTCCGTGTGTGTCTGTGTTACTGGGTATCAGTGTCTGTCTTTGTTACTTGGTGTCAGTGTATGTCTGTGTTACTTGGTGTAAGTGTGTGTCTTTGTTACTTGGTGTAATTGTATGTCTTTGTTACTTGGTGTCCGTGTATGTCTGTGTTACTTGGTGTAAGTGTATGTCTTTGTTACTTGGTGTAAGTGTGTGTCTGTGTTACTAGGTATCAGTGTCTGTCTTTGTTACTTGGTGTAAGTGTGTTTCTGTGTTACTGGGTATCAGTGTATGTCTTTGTTACTTGGTGTCAGTGTATGTCTTTGTTGCTTGGTGTTAGTGTGTGTCTGTGTTTCTGGGTATCAGTGTATTTCAATGTTACTGGGTGTCCGTGTGTGTCTGTGTTACTGGGTGTCAGTGTATGTCTTTGTTACTTGGTGTAAGTGTGTTTCTGTGTTACTGGGTATCATTGTCTGTCTTTGTTACTTGGTGTAAGTGTGTGTCTGTGTTACTGGGTATCAGTGTATGTATTTGTTACTTGGTGTCATTGTATGTCTGTGTTACTTGGTGTAAGTGTGTTTCTGTGTTACTGGGTATCAGTGTCTGACTTTGTGACTTGGTGTCAGTGTATGTCTTTGTTACTGGGTGTCAGTGTGTGTCTTTGTGACTTGGTGTCTGTGTATGTCTTTGTTACTTGGTGTAAGTGTGTGTCTGTGTTACTGGGTATCAGTGTATGTCTTTGTTACTTGGTGTCAGTGTGTGTCTGTGTTACTTGGTGTAAGTGTGTGTCTGTGTTACTGGGTATCAGTGTATGTCTGTGTGACTTGGTGTCAGTGTGTGTCTTTGTTACTTGGTGTAAGTGTGTGTCTGTGTTAATGGGTATCAGTGTCTGTCTTTGTGACTTGGAGTCTGTGTAAGTCTTTGTTACTGGGTTTCAGTGTGTGTCTTTGTGACTCGGTGTCAATGTATGTCTTTGTTACTTGGTGTAACTGTGTGTCTGTGTTTCTGGGTGTCAGTGTATGTCTTTGTCACTTGGTGTCAGTGTATGTCTGTGTTAATTGGTGTAAGTGTGTGTCTGGGTTACTGGGTATCAGTGTATGTCTGTGTGACTTGATGTCAGTGTGTGTCTTTGTGACTAGGTGTCAGTGTATGTCGTTGTTACTTGGTGTAAGTGTGTGCCTGTGTTACTGGGTATCAATGTATGTCTTTGTTACTTGGTGTCAGTGTATGTCAAAATACTTGGTGTAAGTGTATGTCTTTGGTACTTGGTGTAATTGTCTGTCTTTGTTACTTGGTGTAAGTGTATGTCTTTGTTACTTGGTGTCAGTGTATGTCTTTGTTACTTGGTGTCCGTGTGTGTCTGTGTTACTGGGTATCAGTGTCTGTCTTTGTTACTTGGTGTCAGTGTATGTCTGTGTTACTTGGTGTAAGTGTGTGTCTTTGTTACTTGGTGTAATTGTATGTCTTTGTTACTTGGTGTCCGTGTATGTCTGTGTTACTTGGTGTAAGTGTATGTCTTTGTTACTTGGTGTAAGTGTGTGTCTGTGTTACTAGGTATCAGTGTCTGTCTTTGTTACTTGGTGTAAGTGTGTTTCTGTGTTACTGGGTATCAGTGTATGTCTTTGTTACTTGGTGTCAGTGTATGTCTTTGTTGCTTGGTGTTAGTGTGTGTCTGTGTTTCTGGGTATCAGTGTATTTCAATGTTACTGGGTGTCCGTGTGTGTCTGTGTTACTGGGTGTCAGTGTCTGTCTTTGTTACTGGGTGCCAGTGTATGTCTTTGTTACTTGGTGTAAGTGTGTGTCTGTGTTACTGGGTATCAGTGTCTGTCTTTGTTACTTGGTGTCAGTGTATGTCTGTGTTACTTGGTGTAAGTTTGTGTCTTTGTTACTTGGTGTAATTGTATGTCTTTGTTACTTGGTGTCCGTGTATGTCTGTGTTACTTGGTGTAAGGGTATGTCTTTGTTACTTGGTGTAAGTGTGTGTCTGTGTTACTAGGTATCAGTGTCTGTCTTTGTTACTTGGTGTCAGTGTATGTCTTTGTTGCTTGGTGCAAGTGTGTGTCTGTGTTACTGGGTATCAGTGTATGTCTGTGTGACTTGGTGTCAGTGTGTGTCTTTGTTACTTGGTGTAAGTGTGTGTCTGTGTTACTGGGTATCAGTGTATGTCTTTGTTACTTGGTGTAAGTGTGTGTCTTTGTTACTTGGTGTAATTGTATGTCTTTGTTACTTGGTTTCAGTGTCCGTCTGTGTTACTTGGTGTCAGTGTATGTCTTTGTTACTTGGTGTAAGTGTGTGTCTGTGTTACTGGGTATCAGTGTCTGTCTTTGTTACTTCGTGTAAGTGTGTTTCTGTGTTACTGGGTATCAGTGTTTGTCTTTGTTACTTGGTGTCAGTGTATGTCTTTGTTGCTTGGTGTAAGTGTGTGTCTGTGTTACTGGTTATCAGTGTATGTCTGTGTTACTGGGGGTCAGTGTGTGCTTGTTTTACTGGGGGTCAGTGTGTGTTTCTAGCTGGGTGTCAGAGTGTGTCAGTGTTACTGGGTATCAGTGTATGTCTTTGTTACTTGGTGTAAGTGCATGTCTTTGTTACTTGGTGTCAGTGTATGTGATTTTGACTTGGTGTCAGTGTATGTCTTTGTTACTGGGTATCAGTGTATGTCTTTGTTACTTGGTGTAAGTGCATGTCTTTGTTACTTGGTGTCAGTGTATGTGATTTTGACTTGGTGTCAGTGTATGTCTCTGTTACTGGGTATCAGTGTATGTCTTTGTGACTTGGTGCAGTGTATGTCTTTGTTACTGGGAATCAGTGAGTGTCTTTGTGACTTGGTGTCAGTGTATGTCTTTGTTACTTGGTGTAAGTGTGTTTCTGTGTTACTGGGTATCAGTGCATGTCTTTGTTACTTGGTGTCAGTGTATGTCTGTGTTACGTGGTGTAAGTGTGTGTCTGTGTTACTGGGTATCAGTGTATCGCTTTGTGACTTGGTGTCAGTGTGTGTCTTTGTGACTTGGTGTCAGTGTATGTCTGTGTTACTTGGTGTAAGTTTGTGTCTGTGTTACTGGGTATAGTGTATGTCTGTGTGATTTGGTGTCAGTGTGTGTCTGTGTTACCAGGTATCAGTGTATGTCTTTGTTACTAGGTGTCAGTGCATGTCAAAATAATTGGTGTACGTGTATGTCTTTGTTACTTGGTGTAATTGTCTGTCTTTGTTACTTGGTGTAAGTGTATGTCTTTGTTACTTGGTGTCATTGTATGTCTTTGTTACTTGGTGTCCGTGTGTGTCTGTGTTACTGGGTGTCAGTGTATGTCTTTGTTACTGGGTGTCAGTGTATGTCTTTGTTACTTGGTGTAAGTGTGTGTCTGTGTTACTGGGTATCAGTATATGTCTTTGTAACTTGGTGTCAGTGTATGTCTGTGTTACTTGGTGTAAGTGTGTGTCTGTGTTACTGGGTATCAGTGTATGTCTGTGTGACTTGGTGTCAGTGTGTGTCTTTGTTACTTGGTGTAAGTGTGTGTCTGTGTTACTGGGTATCAGTGTATGTCTTTGTGACTTGGTGTCAGTGTATATCTTTGTTACTGGGTGTCAGTGTGTGTCTTTGTGACTTGGTGTCAGTGTATGTCTTTGTTACTTGGTGTAAGTGTGTGTCTATGTGACTGGTTATCAGTGTGTGTCTTTGTTACTTGGTATCAGTGTATGTCAAAATACTTGGTGCAAGTGTATGTCTTTGTTACTAGGTGCAATTGTCTGTCTTTTTCACTTGGTGTCCGTGCATTTCTGTGTTACTGGGTGTCAGTGTATGTCTTTGTTACTGGGTGTCAGTGTATGTCTTTGTTACTTGGTGTAAGTGTGTTTCTGTGTTACTGGGTATCATTGTCTGTCTTTGTTACTTGGTGTAAGTGTGTGTCTGTGTTACTGGGTATCAGTGTATGTATTTGTTACTTGGTGTCATTGTATGTCTGTGTTACTTGGTGTAAGTGTGTTTCTGTGTTACTGGGTATCAGTGTCTGACTTTGTGACTTGGTGTCAGTGTATGTCTTTGTTACTGGGTGTCAGTGTGTGTCTTTGTGACTTGGTGTCTGTGTATGTCTTTGTTACTTGGTGTAAGTGTGTGTCTGTGTTACTGGGTATCAGTGTATGTCTTTGTTACTTGGTGTCAGTGTGTGTCTGTGTTACTTGGTGTAAGTGTGTGTCTGTGTTACTGGGTATCAGTGTATGTCTGTGTGACTTGGTGTCAGTGTGTGTCTTTGTTACTTGGTGTAAGTGTGTGTCTGTGTTACTGGGTATCAGTGTCTGTCTTTGTGACTTGGAGTCTGTGTAAGTCTTTGTTACTGGGTTTCAGTGTGTGTCTTTGTGACTCGGTGTCAATGTATGTCTTTGTTACTTGGTGTAACTGTGTGTCTGTGTTTCTGGGTGTCAGTGTATGTCTTTGTCACTTGGTGTCAGTGTATGTCTGTGTTAATTGGTGTAAGTGTGTGTCTGGGTTACTGGGTATCAGTGTATGTCTGTGTGACTTGATGTCAGTGTGTGTCTTTGTGACTAGGTGTCAGTGTATGTCGTTGTTACTTGGTGTAAGTGTGTGCCTGTGTTACTGGGTATCAATGTATGTCTTTGTTACTTGGTGTCAGTGTATGTCAAAATACTTGGTGTAAGTGTATGTCTTTGGTACTTGGTGTAATTGTCTGTCTTTGTTACTTGGTGTAAGTGTATGTCTTTGTTACTTGGTGTCAGTGTATGTCTTTGTTACTTGGTG
Source organism: Heterodontus francisci (assembly GCF_036365525.1). NCBI lineage: Eukaryota > Metazoa > Chordata > Chondrichthyes > Heterodontiformes > Heterodontidae > Heterodontus > Heterodontus francisci. Next base: position 147,820 of record NW_027142021.1, on the reverse strand, counting down.
TCCGTGTGTGTCTGTGTTACTGGGTATCAGTGTCTGTCTTTGTGACTTGGTGTCAGTGTATGTCTGTGTTACTTGGTGTAAGTGTGTGTCTTTGTTACTTGGTGTAATTGTATGTCTTTGTTACTTGGTGTCCGTGTATGTCTGTGTTACTTGGTGTAAGTGTATGTCTTTGTTACTTGGTGTAAGTGTGTGTCTGTGTTACTAGGTATCAGTGTCTGTCTTTGTTACTTGGTGTAAGTGTGTTTCTGTGTTACTGGGTATCAGTGTATGTCTTTGTTACTTGGTGTCAGTGTATGTCTTTGTTGCTTGGTGTTAGTGTGTGTCTGTGTTTCTGGGTATCAGTGTATTTCAATGTTACTGGGTGTCCGTGTGTGTCTGTGTTACTGGGTGTCAGTGTCTGTCTTTGTTACTGGGTGCCAGTGTATGTCTTTGTTACTTGGTGTAAGTGTGTGTCTGTGTTACTGGGTATCAGTGTCTGTCTTTGTTACTTGGTGTCAGTGTATGTCTGTGTTACTTGGTGTAAGTTTGTGTCTTTGTTACTTGGTGTAATTGTATGTCTTTGTTACTTGGTGTCCGTGTATGTCTGTGTTACTTGGTGTAAGGGTATGTCTTTGTTACTTGGTGTAAGTGTGTGTCTGTGTTACTAGGTATCAGTGTCTGTCTTTGTTACTTGGTGTCAGTGTATGTCTTTGTTGCTTGGTGCAAGTGTGTGTCTGTGTTACTGGGTATCAGTGTATTTCTTTGTGACTTGGTGTCAGTGTAAGTCTTTGTTACTGGGTGTCAGTGTGTGTCTTTGTGACTTGGTGTCAGTGTATGTCTTTGTCACTTGGTGTAAGTATCTGTCTGTGTTACTGGGTATCAGTGTATGTCTGTGTGACTTGGTGTCAGTGTGTGTCTTTGTGACTTGGTGTCAGTGCATGTCTTTGTTACTTGGTGTAAGTGTGTGTCTGTGTTACTGGGTATCAGTGTATGTCTTTGTTACTTGGTGTCAGTGTATGTCAAAATACTTGGTGTAAGTGTATGTCTTTATTACTTGGTGTAATTTTCTGTCTTTGTTACTTGGTGTCAGTGTCTGTCTTTGTTACTTGGTGTCCGTGTGTGTCTGTGTTACTGGGTGTCAGTGTCTGTCTTTGTTACTGGGTGTCAGTGTATGTCTTTGTTAGTTGGTGTAAGTGTGTGTCTGTGTTACTGGCTATCAGTGTCTGTCTTTGTTAATTGGTGGCAGTGTATGTCTGTGTTACTTGGTGTAAGTGTGTGTCTTTGTTACTTGGTGTAATTGTATGTCTTTGTTACTTGGTTTCAGTGTATGTCTGTGTTACTTGGTGTAAGTGTATGTCTTTGTTACTTGGTGTAAGTGTGTGTCTGTGTTACTGGGTATCAGTGGATGTCTGTGTGTCTTGGTGTCAGTGTATGTCTTTGTGACTTGATGTCAGTGTATGTCTTTGTTTCTTGGTGTAAGTGTGTGTCTATGTTACTGGGTATCAGTGTATGTCTTTGTTACTTGGTGTCACTGTATGTCAAAATACTTGGTGTAAGTGTATGTCTTTGTTACTTGGTGTAATTGTCTGTATTTGTTACTTGGTGTAAATGTATGTCTTTGTTACTTGGTGTCTGTGGATGTCTTTGTTACTTGGTGTCCGTGTGTGTCTGTGTTTCTGGGTGTCAGTGTATGTCTTTGTTACTTGGTGTCAGTGTATGTCTGTGTTACTTGGTGTAAGTGTGTGTCTTTGTTACTTGGTGTAATTGTATGTTTTTGTTACTTGGTTTCAGTGTATGTCTGTGTTACTTGGTGTAAGTGTATGTCTTTGTTACTTGGTGTAAGTGTGTGTCTGTGTTACTAGGTATCAGTGTCTGTCTTTGTTACTTGGTGTAAGTGTGTTTCTGTGTTACTGGGTATCAGTGTATGTCTTTGTTACTTGGTGTCAGTGTATGTATTTGTTGCTTGGTGTAAGTGTGTGTCTGTGTTACTGGGTATCAGTGTATGTCTGTGTTACTGGGGGTCACTGTGTGCTTGTGTTACTGGGGGTCAGTGTGTGTTTCTAACTGGGTGTCAGTGTGTGTCTATGTTACTTGGTGTAAGTGTGTTTCTGTGTTACTGGGTATCAGTGTCTGTCTTTGTTACTTGGTGTCAGTGTTTGTCTGTGTTACTTGGTGTAAGTGTGTGTCTTTGTTACTTGGTGTAATTGTATGTCTTTGTTACTTGGTGTCCGTGTATGTCTGTGTTACTTGGTGTAAGTGTATGTCTTTGTTACTTGGTGTAAGTGTGTGTCTGTGTTACTAGGTATCAGTGTCTGTCTTTGTTACTTGGTGTAAGTGTGTTTCTGTGTTACTGGGTATCAGTGTATGTCTTTGTTACTTGGTGTCAGTGTATGTCTTTGTTGCTTGGTGTAAGTGTGTGTCTGTGTTTCTGGGTATCAGTGTATGTCTTTGTTACTTGGTGTCAGTGTATGTCAAAATACTTGGTGTAAGTGTATGGCTTTGTTACTTGGTGTAATTGTCTGTCTTTGTTACTTGGTGCAAGTGTATGTCTTTGTTACTTGGTGTCAGTGTATGTCTTTGTTACTTGGTGTCCGTGTGTGTCTGTGTTACTGGGTGTCAGTGTCTGTCTTTGTTACTGGGTGTCAGTGTATGTCTTTGTTAATTGGTGTAAGTGTGTGTCTGTGTTACTGGGTATCAGTGTCTGTCTTTGTTACTTGGTGGCAGTGTATGTCTGTGTTACTTGGTGTAAGTGTGTGTCTTTGTTACTTGGTGTAATTGTATGTCTTTGTTACTTGGTTTCAGTGTATGTCTGTGTCACTTGGTGTAAGTGTTTGTCTTTGTTACTTGGTGTAAGTGTGTGTCTGTGTTACTGGGTATCAGTGTATGACTGTGTGACTTGGTGTCAGTGTATGTCTTTGTGACTTAGTGTCAGTGTATGTCTTTGTTTCTTGGTGTAAGTGTGTGTCTATGTTACTGGGTATCAGTGTATGTCTTTGTTACTTGGTGTCAGTGTATGTAAAAATACTTGGTGTAAGTGTATGTCTTTGTTACTTGGTGTAATTGTCTGTATTTGTTACTTGGTGTAAATGTATGTCTTTGTTACTTGGTGTCAGTGTATGTCTTTGTTACTTGGTGTCCGTGTGTGTCTGTGTTTCTGGGTGTCAGTGTATGTCTTTGTTACTTGGTGTCAGTGTATGTCTGTGTTACTTGGTGTAAGTGTGTGTCTTTGTTACTTGGTGTAATTGTATGTTTTTGTTACTTGGTTTCAGTGTATGTCTGTGGTACTTGGTGTAAGTGTATGTCTTTGTTACTTGGTGTAAGTGTGTGTCTGTGTTACTAGGTATCAGTGTCTGTCTTTGTTACTTGGTGTAAGTGTGTTTCTGTGTTACTGGGTATCAGTGTATGTCTTTGTTACTTGGTGTCAGTGTATGTATTTGTTGCTTGGTGTAAGTGTGTGTCTGTGTTACTGGGTATCACTGTATGTCTGTGTTACTGGGGGTCACTGTGTGCTTGTGTTACTGGGGGTCAGTGTGTGTTTCTAACTGGGTGTCAGTGTGTGTCTATGTTACTGGGTGTCAGTGTATGTCTTTGTTATTGGTGTAAGTGTATGTCTTTGTTTCTTGGTGTCAGTGTATTTGTTTTTGACTTTGTGTCAGTGTATGTCTTTGTTACTGGGTGTCAATGTATGTCTTTGTTCCTTGGTGCAAGTGTATGTCAAAATACTTGGTGTAAGTGTAAGTCTTTGTTACTTAGTGTAATTGTCGTTCCTCGTTACTTGGTGTCATTGTATGTGTTTGTTACTTGGTGTCAGTGTATGTCTGTGTTTCTTGGTGTAAGTGTGAGTCTTTGTTAGTTTTTTTTAGAATATTACAGCGCTGTACAGGCCCTTCGGCCCTCGATGTTGCGCCGATCATCTGACCTACACTATTCCATTTACATCCATTTGTCTATCCAATGACCACTTAAATGCCCTTAAAGTTGGCGAGTCTACTACTGTTGCAGGCAGGGCGTTCCACGCCCCTACTACTCTCTGCGTAAAGAAACTACCTCTGACATCTGTCCTATATCTTTCACCCCTCAACTTAAAGCTCTGTCCCCTCGTGTTTGCCATCCTCATCCGAGGAAAAAGACTCTCACTATCCACCCTATCTAACCCTCTGATTATCTTGTATGTCTCTATTAAGTCACCTCTCCTCCTCCTTCTCTCTAACGAAAACATCCCCAAGTCCCTCAGCCTTTCCTCGTAAGACCTTCCTTCCATACCAGGCAACATCCTAGTAAATCTCCTCTGCACCCTTTCCAAAGCTTCGACATCCTTCCTATAATGCGGTGACCAGAACTGCACGCAATACTCCAGGTGCGGCCTCACCAGAGTTTTGTACAGCTGCATCATGACCCCGTGGCTCTGAAACTCGATCCCCCTACTAATAAAGGCTAACACTCCATATGCCTTCTTAACAGCCCTATTAACCTGGGTAGCAACTTTCAGGGATTTATGTACCTGGATACCAAGATCTCTCTGCTCATCTACAATAAGTTTCTTGGTGTATGTGTATGACTTTGTTACTTGATGTCAGTGTGTGTCTGTGTTACTGGGTATCAGTGTATGTCTGTGTTACTGGGTGTCAGTGAGTGCTTGTGTTACTGGGGGTCAGTGTGTGTTTCTAACTGGGTGTCAGTGTGTGTCTGTGTTACTGGGTGTCAGTGTATGTCTTTGTTACTTGGTGTAAGTGTATGTCTTTGTTACTTTGTGTAATTGTATGTCTTTGTTACTTGGTTTCAGTGTATGTCTGTGTTACTTGGTGTAAGTGTATGTCTTTTTTACTTGGTGTAAGTGTGTGTCTGTGTTACTGGGTATCAGTGTATGTCTGTGTGACTTGGTGTCAGTGTGTGTCTTTGTGACTTGGTGTCAGTGTATGTCTTTGTTTCTTGGTGTAAGTGTGTGTCTGTGTTACTGGGTATCAGTGTATGTCTTTGTTACTTGGTGTCAGTGCATGTCAAAATACTTGGTGTAAGTGTATGTCTTTGTTACTTGGTGTAATTGTCTGTCTTTGTTACTTGGTGTAAGTGTATGTCTTTGTTACTTGGTGGAGTGTATGTCTTTGTTACTTGGTGTCCGTGTGTGTCTGTGTTACTGGGTGTCAGTGCATGTCTTTGTTACTTGGTGTCAGTGTATGTCTGTGTTACTTGGTGTAAGTGTGTGTCTTTGTTACTTGGTGTAATTGTATGTCTTCGTTACTTGGTTTCAGTGTATGTCTGTGTTACTTGGTGTAAGTGTATGTCTTTGTTACTTGGTGTAAGTGTGTGTCTGTGTTACTAGGTATCAGTGGCTGTCTTTGTTACTTAGTGTAAGTGTGTTTCTGTGTTACTGGGTATCAGTGTATGTCTTTGTTACTTGGTGTCAGTGTATGTCTTTGTTGCTTGGTGTAAGTGTGTGTCTGTGTTACTGGGTATCAGTGTATGTCTGTGTTACTGGGGGTCAGTGTGTGTCTGTGTTACTGGGTGTCAGTGTATGTCTTTGTTACTTGGTGTAAGTGTATGTCTTTGTTACTTGGTGTCAGTGTATGTGTTTTTGAATATGGGTCAGTGTATGTCTTTGTTACTTGGTGTAAGTGTGTTTCTGTGTTACTGGGTATCAGTGTATGTCTTTGTTACTTTGTGTCAGTGTATGTCTGTGTTACGTGGTGTAAGTGTGTGTCTGTGTTACTGGGTATCAGTGTATCTCTTTGTGACTTGGTGTCAGTGTGTGTCTTTGTGACTTGCTGTCAGTGTTTGTCTTTGTTACTTGGTGTAAGTAAGTGTCTGTGTTACTGGGTATCAGTGTATGTCTTTGTTACTTGGTGTCAGTGTATGTCAAAATACTTGGTGTAAGTGTATGTCTTTGTTACTTGGAGTAATTGTCTGTCTTTGCTACTTGGTGTAAGTGTATGTCTTTGTTACTTGGTGTCTGTGCGTGTCTGTGTTACTGGGTGTCAGCGTATGTCTTTGTTACTGGGTGTCAGTGTAAGTCTTTGTTACTTGGTGTAAGTGTGTTTCTGTGTTACTGGTATCAGTGTATGTCTTTGTTACTTTGTGTCAGTGTATGTCTGTGTTACGTGGTGTAAGTGTGTGTCTGTGTTACTGGGTATCAGTGTATCTCTTTGTGACTTGGTGTCAGTGTGTGTCTTTGTGACTTGCTGTCAGTGTTTGTCTTTGTTACTTGGTGTAAGTGAGTGTCTGTGTTACTGGGTATCAGTGTATGTCTTTGTTACTTGGTGTCAGTGTATGTCAAAATACTTGGTGCAAGTGTATGTCTTTGTTACTTGGAGTAATTGTCTGTCTTTGTTACTTGGTGTCAGTGTATGTCTTTGTTACTTGGTGTCCGTGCGTGTCTGTGTTACTGGGTGTCAGCGTATGTCTTTGTTACTGGGTGTCAGTGTAAGTCTTTGTTACTTGGTGTAAGTGTGTTTCTGTGTTACTGGGTATCAGTGTCTGTCTTTGTTACTTGGTGTAAGTGTGTGTCTGTGTTACTGGGTATCAGTGTATGACTTTGTGACTTGGTGTCAGTGTATGTCTTTGTTCCTGGGTGTCAGTGTGTGTCTTTGTGACTTGGTGTCAGTGTATGTCTTTGTTACTTGGTGTCCGTGTGTGTCTGTGTTACTGGGTGTCAGTGCATGTCTTTGTTACTTGGTTTCAGTGTATGTCTGTGTTACTTGGTGTAAGTGTATGTCTTTGTTACTTGGTGTAAGTGTGTGTCTGTATTACTAGGTATCAGTGTCTGTCTTTGTTACATAGTGTAAGTGTGTTTCTGTGTTACTGGGTGTCAGTGTATGTCTTTGTTACTTGGTGTCAGTGTATGCCTTTGTTGCTTGGTGTAAGTGTGTGTCTGTGTTACTGGGTATCAGTGTATGTCTGTGTTACTGGGGGTCAGTGTGTGCTTGTGTTACTGGGGGTCAGTGTCTGTTTCTAACTTGGTGTCAGTGTCTGTCTGTGTTACTGGGTGTCAGTGTATGTCTTTGTTACTTGGTGCAAGTGTATGTCTTTGTTACTTGGTGTCAGTGTATGTGTTTTTGAATATGCGTCAGTGTTTGTCTTTGTTACTGGGTGTCAGTGTATGTCTTTGTTACTTGGTGCAAGTGTATGTCAAAATACTTGGTGTAAGTGTATGTCTTTGTTACTTGGTGTAATTGTCGTTCTTTGTTACTTGGTGTCAGTGTATGTCTTTGTTACCTGGTGCCAGTGTATGTTTGTGTTTCTTGGTGTAAGTGTGTGTCTTTGTTAGTTGGTTTAAGTGTATGAATTTGTTACTTGATGTCAGTGTGTGTCTGTGTTACTGGGTATCAGTGTATGTCTGTGTTACTGGGGGTCAGTGTGTGCTTGTGTTACTGGGGGTCAGTGTGTGTTTTTAACTGGGTGTCAGTGTGTGTCTGTGTTACTGGGTGTCAGTGTATGTCTTTGTGACTTGGTGTCACTGTATGTCTTTGTTACTGGGTGTCAGTGTGTGTCTTTGTGACTTGGTGTCAGTGTATGTCTTTGTTACTTGGTGTAAGTGTGTTTCTGTGTTACTGGGTATCAGTGTATGTCTTTGTTACTTTGTGTCAGTGTATGTCTGTGTTACGTGGTGTAAGTGTGTGTCTGTGTTACTGGGTATCAGTGTATCTCTTTGTGACTTGGTGTCAGTGTGTGTCTTTCTGACTTGCTGTCAGTGTTTGTCTTTGTTACTTGGTGTAAGTGAGTGTCTGTGTTACTGGGTGTCAGTGTATGTCTTTGTTACTGGGTGTCAGTGTAAGTCTTTGTTACTTTGTGTAAGTGTGTTTCTGTGTTACTGGGTATCAGTGTCTGTCTTTGTTACTTGGTGTAAGTGTGTGTCTGTGTTACTGGGTATCAGTGTATGTCTTTGTTACTTGGTGTCAGTGTATGTCTGTGTTACTTGGTGTATGTGTGTGTCTGTGTTACTGGGTATCAGTGTATGACTTTGTGACTTGTTGTCAGTGTATGTCTTTGTTCCTGGGTGTCAGTGTGTGTCTTTGTGACTTGGTGTCAGTGTCTGTCTTTGTTACTTGGTGTAAGTGTGTGTCTGTGTTAGTGGGTATCAGTGTATGTCTTTGTTACTTGGTGTAAGTGTATGTCTGTGTTACTTGGTGTAAGTGTGTGTCTGTGTTACTGGGTATCAGTGTATGTCTGTGTGACTTGGTGTAAGTGTGTGTCTGTGTTACTGGGTATCAGTGTATGTCTTTGTGACTTGGTGTCAGTGTCAGTCTTTGTTACTGGGTGTCAGTGTGTGTCTTTGTGACTTGGTGTCAGTGCATGTCTTTGTTACTTGGTGTAAGTGTGTGTCTGTGTTACTGGATATCAGTGTATGTCTTTGTTACTTGGTGTCAGTGTGTGTCTTTGTGACTTGGTGTCAGTGTATGTCTTTGTTACTTGGTGTAAGTGTGTGTCTGTGTTACTGGGTATCAGTGTATGTCTTTGTTACTTGGTGTCAGTGTATGTCAAAATACTTGGTGTAAATGTATGTCTTTGTTACTTGGTGTAATTGTCTGTCTTTGTTACTTGGTGTAAGTGTATGTCTTTGTTACTTGGTGTCAGTGTATGTCTTTGTTACTTGGTGTCCTTGTGTGTCTGTGTTACTGGGTGTCAGTGTATGTCTTTGTTACTGAGTGTCAGAGTATGTCTTTGTTACTTGGTGTAAGTGTGTGTCTGTGTTACTGGGTATCAGTGTCTGTCTTTGTTTTTTGGTGTCAGTGTATGTCTGTGTTACTTGGTGTAAGTGTGTGTCTTTGTTACTTGATGTAATTGTATGCCTTTGTTACTTGGTTTCAGTGTATGTCTGTGTTACTAGGTAACCGTGTCTGTCTTTGTTACTTGGTGTAAGTGTGTTTCTGTGTTACTGGGTATCAGTGTATGTCTGTGTTACTGGGGGTCAGTGTGTGCTTGTGTTACTGGGGGTCAGTGTGTGTTTCTAACTGGGTTTCAGTGTGTGTCTGTGTCACTGGGTATCAGTGTATGTCTTTGTTACTTGGTGTCAGTGTATGTCTTTGTTACCTGGTGTAAGTGTATGTCAAAATACTTGGTGTAATTGTATGTCTTTGTTACTTGGTGTAATTGTCTGTCTTTGTTACTTGGTGTCAGTGTATGTCTGTGTTACTTGGTGTCAGTGCATGTCTGTGTTACTTGGTGTTGGTGTGTATCTTTGTTAGTTGGTGTAAGTGTATGACTTTGTTACTTGATGTCAGTGTGTGTCTTTGTTGCTGAGTGTCAGAGTATGTCTTTGTTACTTGGTGTAAGTGTGTGTCTGTGTTACTGGGTATCAGTGTCTGTCTTTGTTACTTGGTGTCAGTGTATGTCTGTGTTACTTGGTGTAAGTGTGTGTCTTTGTTACTTGGTGTAATTGTATGACTTTGTTACTTGGTTTCAGTGCATGTCTGTGTTACTAGGTATCAGTGTCTGTCTTTGTTACTTGGTGTAAGTGTGTTTCTGTGTTACTGGGTATCAGTGTATGTCTGTGTTTCTGGGGGTCAGTATGTGCTTGTGTTACTGGGGGTCAGTGTGTGTTTCTAACTGGGTGTCAGTGTGTGTCTGTGTCACTGGGTATCAGTGTATGTCTTTGTTACTTGATGTAAGTGTATGTCTTTGTTACTTGGTGTCAGTGTATGTCTTTGTTACTTGCTGTAAGTGTATGTCAAAATACTTGGTGTAATTGTATGTCTTTGTTACTTGGTGTAATTGTCTGTCTTTGATACTTGGTATCAGTGTCTGTCTTTGTTACTTGGTGTAAGTGTGTGTCTGTGTTACTGGGTATCAGTGTATGTCTGTGTGACTTGGTGTCAGTGTGTGTCTTTGTGACTTGGTGTCAGTGTATGTCTTTGTTACTTGGTGTAAGTGTGTGTCTGTGTTACTGGGTATCAGTGTATGTCTTTGTTACTTGGTGTCAGTGTATGTCAAAATACTTGGTATAAGTGTATGTCTTTGTTACTTGTTGTCAGTGTATGTCTTTGTTACTTGTTGTCCGTGTGTGTCTGTGTTACTGGGTATCAGTGTATGTCTTTGTTACTTGGTGTAAGTGTGTGTCTTTGTTACTTGGTGTAATTGTATGTCTTTGTTACTTGGTGTCAGTGTATGTCTGTGTTACTTGGTGTAAGTGTATGTCTTTGTTACTTGGTGTCTGTGTATGTCTTTGTTACTTGGTGTAAGTGTGTGTCTGTGTTACTGGGTATCAGTGTATGTCTTTGTTACTTCGTCTCAGTGTGTGTCTTTGTTACTTGGTGTAAGTGTGTGTCTTTGTTATTTGGTGTCTGTGTATGTCTGTGTTACTTGGTGTAAGTGCCTGTCTTTGTTACTTGGTGTCAGTGCATGTCTTTGTTACTTGGTGTAAGTGTGTGCCTGTGTTACTGGGTATCAGTGTATGTCTTTGTTACTTGGTGTAAGTGTGTGTCTTTGTTACTTGGTGTAATTGTATGTCTTTGTTACTTGGTGTCAGTGTATGTCTGTGTTACTTGGTGTAAGTTTATGTCTTTGTCACTTGGTATCAGTGTATGTCTTTGTTACTTGATGTCAGTGTATGTCTTTGTTGCTGGGTGTCAGTGTATGTCTTTGTTACTTGGTGTCATTGTATGTCTTTGTTACTTGGTGTCAGTGTGTGTCTGTGTTACTGGGTGTCAGTGTATGTCTTTGTTACTGGGTGTCAGTGTATGTCTTTGTTACTTGGTGTAAGTGTGTGTCTGTGTTACTGGGTGTTCGTGTGTATCTGTGTTACTGGGTGTCAGTGTGTGTTTGTTTGTGTTGCAGGGTAATAGTTTGTGTCTGTGACACTAGGTGTCAGTATTTAGTTTAGTTTCGAGATACAGCACTGAAACAGGCCCTTCGGCCCACCGTGTCTGTGCCGACCGTCAACCACCCATTTGTACTAATCCTGCACTAATCCCGTATTCCTATCACATCCCCACCTGTCCCGATATATTTCCCTACCACCTACCTATACTCGGGGCAATTTATAATGGCCAATTAACCTATCAACCTGCAAGTCTTTGGCATTTGGGAGGAAACCGGAGCACCAGGAGGAAACCCACGCAGACACAGGGAGAACTTGCAAACTCCGCACAGGCAGTACCCAGAATCGAACTCGGGGAGATCCTGCCCAGTTGTTCGTGTAAAGTTTGAACATAGGGCCCCGGGGGATCCTGCACAATGATTTGAGTAAATTCTAAACACAGGGCCCGGGGTTATCCCGCACAGTGATTCGTCTCAGATTTAAACACTGGGCACGTGGGGATCCAGCACAATGATTCTTTTCACGTTTAAACACAGGGCCTGGGTATTTGCCGCACAGTGATTCGTGTTAAGGTTAAATACAGGTCCCGGGGGTTCCTGCACAGTGATTCATTTAAAGTTTAATTTCAGGACCCGAGAGGATCCTGCGCAGTGATTCGTGTCAACTTTGAGTACATGGCCCGGTGGGATCCTGCACAGTGATTCGTGTCAATCTTAAAAACAATTCCCGGGGAGATCCTGCACAGAAATTCGTGTCCAGTTTAAAAACAGGGTCCGGGAGATCGCGCTCAATGATTAGCGTCAAGTTTAAAAACAGGTCCCGGGGGGACCCTGTTCAGTGATTCGTGCATAGTTTAAACTCAGGGCCCGGGGGATACCGCTCCGTGATTGGCGTCAAGTTTAAACACAGTGCCCGGTGGGAACCCTGCTCAGTTATTCGTGTTAAGTTTAAACACAGGGCCCGGGGGTATCCTGCACGTTGATTCTTGTAAAGGTTAAATTCAGGACCCGGGAGGATCCTGCTCTGTGATTCCTGTTATGTTTAAACAGAGGGCCCGGCGGGGATCCTGCGCAGTAATTTGCGTCAAGTTTAACTGCATGTCCCATGGGCCCCTGCACAGTGATTCGTGTTAAGATTTAAACACAGGGCCCGGGGTGATCCTGCGCAGTGATTCCTGTCAATTTGAAATACACGGCGCGGTGGGATACTGCCAAGTGTTTTGTGTCAAGTTGAAACACAGGGCCTAGGGGATTTCCGCACATTGATTCGTGTCAAGTTTAAACACAGGTCCCGAGGGGAACCTGCTCAGTGATTCGTGTCAAGGGTAAACACAGGGCCCAGGGGTAGCCTGCACAGTGATTAGTTTCAAATTTAAACACAGGGAACAGTGGGATCCTGCACAGTGATTCATGTCAAGTTTAAACAGAGGGCCAGGGGCTTCGTGCACAGTGATCCGTGTAAAGTTTAAATACAGGGCCCGGGGCGATCCTGCACAGTGATTCGTGTCAAGTTTAAACACTGGGCCCAGGGGATCCTGCTCATCGATTAGTTTCAAGATTAACCACAGGGAACAGGGGTATCCTGCACAGTGATTCGTGTCAAGTTTAAACACAGGGCCCGGGGTTAGCAGCACGGTAAATAGTCAGAAGATTAATCACAGTGCCCGGGGGGATCCCGCTCAGTGATTTGTGTTAAGTTTAAACACAGGGCCCACTCACTGATTACTGTTAAATTTAAATTAAGGGCCCAGGGGGATCCTGTGGAGTGATTCGTGTCAAGTTTAAACACAAGGACAGGAATGATCCGGCTCTGTGGTTCGTGTTATGCTTAAACACAGGGCCTGGGGGGATCCTGCGCAGTGATTCGTGTCATGTTTAAATTCAGGACCCAGGAAGATCCTGCACAGTGATTCCTGTCAATTTGAAATACACGGCACGGTGGGATACTGCACAGTGATTCGTGTCAAATTGAAAGACAGGACTCGAGGTGAACCTGCTCAGTGATTCGTATCAAGTTTAAACACAGGGCCCGGGGGGATCCTGCACAGTGATTCGTTTCAGGTTTAAACACAGGGCCCAAGGGCATCCTGCACAGTGATTCTTGTCAGGTTTGAACATAGGACCCGGGGCAGTCCCACACTGTGATTTGCGTCACGTTTTAACACAGGACTCGGGAGGATCCTGCACAGTGATTCGTGTCAGGTTTAAAAAAAAACCCGGGAAGGTCCTCACAGTGATTCGTGTCAAGTTGAAATACAGTGCCCGGAAGGTTGCCGCACAGTGATTCGCGTCAAGTTTAAACACAGGACTCGAGGGGAACCTGCTCAGTGATTCGTGTCAAGTGTAAACACAGGGACCGGGGAGATTCTGCACAGTGATTCGTTTCAGGTTTAAACACAGGGCCCAAGGGCAGCCTGCACAGTATTTCTTGTCAGGTTTGAACACAGGGCCCGGTGAAATCCCGCACAGTGATTCGCGTCACTTTTCAACACAGGACTCGGGAGGACCCTGCACAGTGATTCGTAAAAAGTTCAAACACAGGGCCCAGGGGGAGCCTGCACAGTGATTCGTGTCAGGTTTAAAAATACGGCCCGGAGGATCCTGCACAGTGATTCGTGTCAAGTTTAAACACAGGGCCCAGGGGCTTCCCGCACAGACATTGGTGTCAAGTTTAAACACAGGGCCCGGGGTCATCCTGCACAGTGATTCGTGTCAAGTTTAAACACAGGGCCCAGGGGCTTCCCGCACAGACATTGGTGTCAAGTTTAAACACAGGGCCCGGGGTCATCCTGCACAGTGATTCATGTCAAGTTTAAACGCAGGGCCCGTGGGGATCCTGCACAGAGATTCTTGTCAAGTTTAAATACAGGGCCCGCGGGGATTCCGCAAAGTAATTCGTGTCAAGTTTAAACACAGGGCTCGGGGGAATCCCGCACAGTGATTCGTGTTCAGTTCAAATTCAGGACCCGGGAGGTTCCAGCACAGTGAATCCTGTCATGTTGAAATACAGCGTGCAGTGGGATACTGCACAGTGATTCGTTTCAAGTTTAATCACAGGGCCCGGGAGGATCCCACACAGTGATTCGTGTAAAGTTTAAATTCATGTCCCGGCAAGATCCTGCACGCTGATTCCTGTCAAGTTGAAGTACACGGCGTGGTGGGATACTGCAAAGCGATTCGTGTCAAGTTTAAACACGGGGCCCGGGGAATTCGGCACAGTGATTCTTGTCAGCTTTAAACACAGGGACCGGAGTGTTCCGGCACAGTGATTCGCGTCACGTTTTAACACAGGACTCGGGGGGATCCTGCACAGTGATTCGTGTCAAATTTAAACACAGGACGCCGGATGATCCTGCACAGAGATTCTTGTAAAGAATAAACACAGGGCCCAGGGGGAGTCTGTACAGTAATTCCTGTCAGTTTGAAACACAGGGCATGGGGGGATCCTGCACAGTGATTCGTGTCAGCTTTGAATACAGGGCCCCGGGGGATCCTGCTCAGTGATTTGTGTCAAGTTTAACACAGGGACCTGTGGGATCCTGCACAGTGATTCGTGTCAACTTTAAACACAGGGACTGGGGGGGATCCTGCTCAGTGATTTGCATCAAGTTGAAACACAGGGTCCGGTGGGATCCTGCACAGTGATTCTTATCATGTTTAAACACAGGCTCCGGGGAATACCACTAACTGATTCGTGTTAAGTTTAAATACAGGGCCCAGGGGGATCCAGCACAGTGATTTGTGTCAAGTTTAAATACAGGGCCCAGCGTGATCCTGCACAGTGATGCGTGTCAAGTTTAAAAACAAGGGCTGGGGAGATCCTGCACAGTGATTCCTGTCATGTTTAAACACAGGGCCCGGGGGATCCTGCTCAGTGATTCGTGTCAAGTTTCAACACAGGGCCCGGGGGGATCCTGCACAGTGATTCATAGAACATAGAACATAGAACATTACAGCACATTACAGGCCCTTCGGCCCACGATGTTGTGCCGGACCTTTAACCTACTCTAAGCTCAACGTAACTACCTACCCTGCATTCTCCTGTCATCCATGTACCTATCCAAGAGTCGCTTAAATGCCCCTAATATATCTGCTTCTACTACCACCGCTGGCATTGCATTCCACGCACCCACCACTCTCTGTGTAAAGAACCTACCTCTGACATCTCCCCGAAACCTTCCTCCAATCACCTTAAAATTATGCCCCCCTGTGATAGCCCTTTCCACCCCGGGAAAAAGTCTCTGACCATCCCCTCTATCGATGCCTCTCATCATCTTGTACCCCTCTATCAAGTCACCTCTCATCCTTCTTCGCTCCAATGAGAAAAGCCCTAGCTCCCTCAATCTTTCTTCGTAGGACATGCCCTCCAGTCCAGGCAGCATCCTGGCAAATCTCCTCTGCACCCTCTCTAAAGCTTCCACATCCTACCTATAATGAGGCGACCAGAACTGAACACAATATTCCAAGTGTGGTCTAACCAGGGCCTTACAGAGCTGCAGCATAACCTCGCGGCTCTTAAACTCAATCCCCCTGTTAATGAAAGCCAACACACCAAACGCCTTCTTAACAACCCTATCAACTTGGGTGGCAACTTTTGAGCCATCTATGGACATGGACCCCAAGATCCCTCTGTTCCTCCACACTACCAAGAATCCTGTCTTTAAGCCTGTATTCCGCATTCAAATTCGACCTTCCAAAATGAATCACTTCACACTTTTCCAGGTTGAAATCCATCTGCCACTTCTCAGGCCAGCTCTGCACGCTGTCAATGTCCCGTTGCAACCTACAACAGCCTTCCACACTATCCACAACTCCAGCAACCTTCGTGTCATCGGCAAACATGCTAACCCAGCCTTCCACTTCCTCATCCAAGTCATTTATAAAAATCACAAATAACAGAGGTCCCAGAACAAATCCTTGTGGAACACCACTGTTCACCGAGCTCCATGCTGAATACTTTCCATCTACCGCCAGCCTCTGACTTCTATGCGCCAGCCAATTTTGTATCCAGACAGCCAGCTTTCCCTGTGTCCCATGCCTGCTTACTTTCTGAATGAGCCTACCATGGGGAACCTTATCAAGCGCATTGCTAAAATCCATATACACCACATCCACTGCTCTTCCTTCATCAATGTATTTTGTCACATCTTCAAAGAATTCAATAAGGCTTGTGAGGCATGACCTGCCCTCACAAAGCCCTGCTGACTGTCTCTAATCAAACCATGCTTTTCCAAATAATCATAAATTCTGTCTCTCAGAATCCTCTCCAATAATTTGCCCTCTACCGACGTAAGACTGACTAGTCTACAATTCCCAGGTTTATCCCTATTCCCTTTCTTGAACAAGGGAACAACATTTGCCACCTTACAATCATCAAGTACTACTCCAGTGGACAGTGAGGACGCAAAGATCATCGCCAAAGGCGCAGCAATCTCTTCCCTCGCTTCCCGTAATATCCTTAGGTATATCCTGTCTGGCCCCGGGGACTTATCTGTCCTCATATCATTCAAAATTTCCAGCACATCCTCCCTCTTAACCTCAACCTGTTCGAGCATATCAGCCGGTTCCACGCTGTCCTCACAACCAACCAGGTTCCTCTCACTCGTGAATACTGAAGCAAAGTATTCATTTAGGACATCCCCTACCTCCTCCGACTCCAGGCACAAGTTCCCTCCACTATCCCTGATCGGCCCTACCCTCACTCTGGCCATCCTCTTGTTCCTCACATAATTGTAGAACGTTTTGGGATTTTCCTTAATCCTACCCGTCAAGACCTTTTCATGTCCCCTTCTCGCTCTCCTAAGTCCATTCTTCAGTTCCTTCCTGGCTACCTTGTAACCCTCTGGAGCCCTGTCTGATCCTTGCTTCCTCAACCTTAAGTTTGCTTCCTTCTTCCTCTTGACCAGCTGTTCCACATCTCTTGTCATCCAAGGTTCCTTCACCCTACCATCCTTTCCCTGCCTCATCGGGACAAACCTATCCAGCAGTCACAGCAAGTGCTCCCTAAACAACCTCCACATTTCTGTCGTGCATTTCCCTGAGAGCATCTGTTCCCATTTTATGCTCCCCAGTTCCTGCCTAATAGCATTGTAATTCCCCCTCCCCCAATTAAATATTTTTCCATCCCGTCTGCTCCTATCCCTCTCCATGACTATATTAAAGGTTGTGATCACTTTCACCGAAATGCTCTCCCACCGAGAGATCTGCCACCTGGCCTGGTGCGTTGCCAAGCACCAAGTCCAACATCGTCTCCCCTCTAGTCGGCCTATCTACATATTGAGTGAGGAAACCTTCCTGGACACACCTGACAAAAACTGCTCCATCCAAACTATTTGCACTAAGGAGGTTACTTTCAAAAGAAGGGAAGTTGAAGTCACCCATGACAACAACCCTGTTACTTCTGCACCTTTCCAAAATCTGCCTCCCAATCTGTTCCTCCATGTCTCTGCTGCTATTGGGGGGTCTATAGAAAACTCCCAACAAAGTGACTGCTCCTTTCCTGTTTCTGACTTCCACCCATAATGACTCAGTAGACAAACCCTCCTCGACGACCTCCCTTTGTGCCGCTGTGATACTATCCCTGATTAACAATGCCACTCCCCAACCTCTTTTACCTCCCTACCTATTCCTTTTGAAACATCTAAACTCTGGAACATCCAATATCCATTCCTGCCCCTGTGATATCCACGTCTCCGTAATGGCCACAGCATCGTAGCTCCAAGTACAGATCCACGCTCTAAGTTCATGACCCTTATTCCTGACACTTCTTGCGTTAAAATAGAGACACTTCAATCCATCATACTGGCTGCAACTTTGCCCTGTCATCTATCTAACCTTCCTGACAGACTCTCTGCATTCTGTATCTGACTGTTCAACAGCTACCCCATCCACTGATCCGTGGCTCCGGTTCCCATCCCCCTGCCAAACTAGTTTAAACCCTCCCGAAGAGCTCTAGCAAACCTCCCGCCCAGGATATTGGTGCGCCTCCAGTTCAGATGCAACCCGTCCTTCTTGTACAGGTCCCACCTTCCCCAGAACGTATACTAATGATCCACATATCTGAATACCTCCCTCCTACACCATTTCTGTAGCCACGTGTTCAGCTGCACTCGCTCCCTGTTTCTCGCCGCACTAGCACGTGGCACCGGTAACAATCCTGGGATTACTACTCTGCTCGTCCTGCCTTTCAGCTTCCAACCTAACTCCCTATATTCGCTTTTCAGGTCCTCATCCCTTTTCCTAGCTATGTCATTGGTCCCGATATGGACCACGACCTCTGGATGTTCCCCCTCCCCCTTAAGAATCCTATAGACTCGATCCGAGATATCCCTGACCCTGGCACCCAGGAGGCAATATACCATCCGGGAGTCTCGTTTGCGACCACAGAATCTCCTGTCTGTTCCTCTTACCATTGAATCTCCTATCATTATCGCTCTCCTATTCTCCTCCCTTCCCTTCTGAGCCACTGAGCCAGGCTCAGTGCCAGAGACCTGGCCACTGTGGCTTACCTCTGGTAGGTTGTCCCCCCCAACCGTCTCCAAAACCGTATACGTATTGTTGAGGGGAACGGCCACAGGGGATCCCTGCACTGTGCACCTATTCCCTTCCCCTCCCCTGACGGTCACGCAGCTACCTTTATCCTCTAGCTTAGGTGTCATTACTTCCCTATAACTGCTCGCTATCACCCCCTCAGCATCCCAAATGATCCGAAGTTCATCCAGCTCCAGTTCCCTAATGCGGTCTGCAAGGAGTTGGAGTTGGGTGCACTTATCACAGGTGAAGTCAGCAGGGACACCAGTGGTGACCCTCACCTCCCACATCCTGCAAGGGGGGCATGCAACTGCCCTAGCTTCCATCCCCTCCACACTAAATGGACAACAGAGATTTTTAAAAAAGGAAAACCTTACCTTACAAAACCCTCCACACAACTTTAACCCTCGTGTCAACTTTAAACACAGGGCCCCGGGGGAACCTGCTCAGTGATTCGTGCCAAGTTTAAACACAGGGCTCGGCGGGATCCTGCACAGTGATTCATGTCAAGTATAAACACAGGACCCGGTGGGATCCCGCACAGTGATTCGTGTCAAGTATAAACCCAGAGCCCGTGGTGATCCCGCACATTGATTCTTGTCATGTTTAAAAACAGGGCCCGGGAGGAACACGTTCAGTGATTCGTGTCAAGTTTGAACACAGGGCCCGGGGGAATCCTGCTCAATGATTCATGTAAAGTTTACATTCAGGACCCGGGAGGATTCTGCGCAGTGATTCCTGTCAAGTTTAAATACACGGCTTGGTGGGATACTGCACAGTGATTCGTGTCAAGTTTGAACACAGGGCCCGGGGGGTTCCCGCACAGTGTTTTGTGTCAAGTTTAAACACAGGACTAGGGGGATCCTGCTCAGTGATTCGTGTCAGTTTTAAGCACAGGTCCCTGGGGGATCCTGCACACTGATGCGTATCAAGTTTTAACACAGGCCCGGGATTTTGCTGCTCAGTGATTCGTGTCAATTTTAAACACAGGGCCCGGGGGATACTGCTCAGTGATTTGTGTCAAGTTTAAACACAGGTAACAGGGTGGTCCTGCACAGTGATTCGTGTCAAGTTTAAGCAGAGGGCCCGGGGTTTCGTGCACAGTGATTTGTGTAAATTTTAAACACAAGGCCCGGGGGTAGCTGCACAGTAAATAGTCACAAGATGAAACACAGCGCCCGGGAGATCCCGCACAGTGATTCGTGTTATGTTTAAACACAGCGCCCGGGGGGTATCCTGCACAGTGATTCGTGATAAATATATACACAGGTCCCGGGGGGATCCTGTGCAGTGAATCGTGTCCAGTTTAAACACGGGGCCAGGTGCGATCCTGCTCACTGATTCGTGTCACGTTTAAACACAGCGCCCGGGGGTAGCTGCATAGTAAATATTCAGAATGTTAATCACAGGGCCCGGGGGTATCCCGCACAGTGATCCGTGTTAAGTTTAAACACAGGGCCCGGGCGGATTCCGCTCACTTATTCGTGTTAAGTTTAAATGCAGGGCCCAGGGGGATCCTGCGCTGTGACTCGTGTCAAGTTTAAACAATGGGCCCGGGAGGATCCTGCTCTGTAATTCGTGTTATGTTTACACACAGGGCCCGGGGGTATCATGCGCAGTGATTCGTTTCAAGTTTAAAATCAGGACTCGGGGGGATCCTGCACAGTGATTCGTGTCAAGCTTAAACACAGGGCCCAGGGGAATCCCGCACAGTGATTCGTTTCAAGTTTAAAATCAGGACTCGGGGGGATCCTGCTCAGTGATTCGTCTCAAATGTAAACACAGGGCCCGGGGCGATCCTGCACAGTGATTCGTCTCAAATGTAAACACAGGGCCCGGGGGGATTCTGCACAGTGATTCGTGTCAAGTTTAAACACAGGGCCCGGGGGATCCTGCTCAGTGATTCGTCTCAAATGTAAACACAGGGCCCGGGGGGATCCTGCACAGTGATTCGTGTCAAGTTTAAACACAGGGCCCGGGGGATCCTGCTCAGTGATTCGTCTCAAATGTAAACACAGGGCCCAGGGGAATCCCGCACAGTGATTCGTGTCAAGTTTAAACACAGGGCCCGGGGGGATCCTGCTCAGTGATTCGTGCCAATTTTAAACACAGGGCCCGGGGGGATCCTGCACAGTGATTCGTGTCAAGTTTAAGCAGAGGGCCCGGGGTTTCGCGCACAGTGATTTGTGTAAATTTTAAACACAAGGCCCGGGGGTAGCTGCACAGTAAATAGTCACAAGATGAAACACAGCGCCCGGGAGATCCCGCACAGTGATTCGTGTTATGTTTAAACACAGCGCCCGGGGGGTATCCTGCACAGTGATTCGTGATAAATATATACACAGGTCCCGGGGGGATCCTGTGCAGTGAATCGTGTCCAGTTTAAACACAGGGCCAGGTGCGATCCTGCTCACTGATTCGTGTCACGTTTAAACACAGCGCCCGGGGGTAGCTGCACAGTAAATATTCAGAATGTTAATCACAGGGCCCGGGGGTATCCCGCACAGTGATCCGTGTTAAGTTTAAACACAGGGCCCGGGCGGATTCCGCTCACTTATTCGTGTTAAGTTTAAATGCAGGGCCCAGGGGGATCCTGCGCTGTGACTCGTGTCAAGTTTAAACAATGGGCCCGGGAGGATCCTGCTCTGTAATTCGTGTTATGTTTACACACAGGGCCCGGGGGTATCATGCGCAGTGATTCGTTTCAAGTTTAAAATCAGGACTCGGGGGGATCCTGCACAGTGATTCGTGTCAAGCTTAAACACAGGGCCCAGGGGAATCCCGCACAGTGATTCGTTTCAAGTTTAAAATCAGGACTCGGGGGGATCCTGCTCAGTGATTCGTCTCAAATGTAAACACAGGGCCCGGGGCGATCCTGCACAGTGATTCGTCTCAAATGTAAACACAGGGCCCGGGGGGATCCTGCACAGTGATTCGTGTCAAGTTTAAACACAGGGCCCGGGGGATCCTGCTCAGTGATTCGTCTCAAATGTAAACACAGGGCCCGGGGGGATCCTGCACAGTGATTCGTGTCAAGTTTAAACACAGGGCCGGGGGATCCTGCTCAGTGATTCGTCTCAAATGTAAACACAGGGCCCAGGGGAATCCCGCACAGTGATTCGTGTCAAGTTTAAACACAGGACCCGGGGGGATCCTGCTCAGTGATTCGTGCCAATTTTAAACACAGGGCCCGGGGGGATCCTGCACAGTGATTCGCGTTACGTTTAAACACAGGGACCGGGGGAATCCTGCACAGTGATTCGTGTCAGGTTTAAACACAGGGCCCGGGGGGATCCAGCACAGTGATTCGTGTCAAGTTTAAACACAGGGCCCGGCAACTCCTGCACTGTGATTAGTGTCAAGTTTAAACACAGGGAACAGGGTGATCCTGCACAGTGATTCGTGTCAAGTTTAAACAGAGGGCCCAGGTGGATCGTGCACAGTGATTCATGTAAAGTTTAAATACAGGACCGGGGGGGGTTCATGCACAGTGATGCGTGTCAAATGTAAAGTCAGGTCCCGGGTGGATCCCGCTCAGTAACTCGTGTCAGGTTTAAACACAGGGCCCGGGGGGATCCTGCTCTGTGATTCGCATCAGGTTTAAACTCAGGGCCCGGGGGGATCCTGCACTGTGATTCGTGTCAAGTTTAAACACAGGGCCCGGTGGGATCCCGCACAGTGATTCGGGTCAAGTGTAAACACAGGGCCCAGGGGGATCCCGCTCAGTCATTCGTGTCACGTTTGAACACAGGGCCCAGGGGAACCCTGCTTAGTGATTCATGTTAAGTTTAAACTCAGGGCTCGGGGATATCCTGCACAGTGATTCGTGTAAAGTTTACATTCAGGACCCGAGAGGATACTGCACAGCGATTCGTGCAGTGTTTAAACACAGGGCCCGGGGGATCCTGCACTGTGATTAGTGTGAAGTTTAAACACAGGGAACAGAGTGATCCTGCACAGTGATTCGTGTCAAGTTTAAACAGAGGGCCCAGGTGGATCGTGCACAGTGATTCGTGTAAAGTTCAAACACAGGGCCCGGGGGTTGCTGCACAGTAAATCGTCACCATATTAAACACAGGGCCCGGTGGGATCCTGCACAGTGATTCATGTTAAGTTTAATCACAGGGCCCGGGGGAATCCTGCCCAGTGATTTGTGTCAAGTTTAAACATAGGACTCGGGGAAAGCCTGCACAGTGATTCGTGTCAAGTTTAAACGCAGGGCCCAGGGGGATCCCGCTCTGTCATTTGTGTCAAGTTTGAACACAGGGCCCAGGGGAACCCTGCTTAGTGATTCGTGTTAAGTTTAAACTCCGGGCCCGGGGATATCCTGCACAGTGATTCGTGTAAAGTTTACATTCAGGACCCGAGAGGATCCAGCACAGTGATTCATGTCATGTTTAAACACAGGGCCCGGGGATATCCTGCACAGTGATTCGTGTAAAGTTTACATTCAGGACCCGAGGTGATCCTGCACAGTGATTCGTGTAAAGTTTAAACACAGGGTCCGGGGGTGGATCCCGCACAGTGATTCGTGTAAAGTTTAAACACAGGTCTCGGGGGAATCCTGGATAGGCATTCGTGTCAAATCTAACCACAGGACCCGGCGGGATCCTGCACAGTGTTCGTGTCAAGTTTAAACATAGGGGCCCGGGGTAATCCTGCACAGTGATTCGTGCCAAGTTTAAACACGGGGCCCGGTGGGATCCTGCTCAGTGAGTCGTGTCAAGTTTAAACACAGGGCCCGAGAGGGATTCTGCAAGTGATTCGTGTCAGGTTTAAACAGAGGGCACGGGGGTTCCAGCACATTGATTCGTGTCAGGTTTAAACACATGGCCTGGTGGGATTCTGCACAGTGATTCGTGTCAGCTTTAAACAGAGGGCACGGGAGGAAGCTGCAGAGTAAATAGTCACAAGTTTAAACACAGGGCCCGATGGGTTCCAGCACTGTGATTCGTGTCATGTTTAAATACATGGACAGAGGGGATCCTGCTCAGTGATTCGTTTCACTTTTAAACACAGAGCCCTGGTGGGGGGATCCTGCACAGTGATTCGCGTTAAGTCTAGACACAGGACTCGGGGTAATCCTGCACAGTGATTCGTGTCAAGTTTCAACAAATGGTCCGGGGGCATCCTGCTCAGTGATTTGTGTCAAATTTAAACACAGGGCCCGGGGGTATCATGCACAGTCATTCGTGTCAAATTTAAACACAGGGCCCGGGGTAATCCTGCACAGTGATTCGTGTCAAGTTTAAACACAGGGCCCGATGGGCTCCAGTACTGTGAATCGTCTCAGGTTTAAACACAGGGCCCGGGGGGAGGCTGCACATTAAGCAGTCACAAGTTTAAACACAGGGCCCAGGGGATCCTGCTCAATGATTCGTGTTAAGTTTAAACTCAGGGCCTGGTGTGATCCCGCACAGTGATTCGTGTAAAGGTTAAACACAGGTCCCGAGAGGGTTTCTGTTCAGTGATTCGTGTCAATTTAAACACAGGGCCCGGGGAGATCCTGCTCAGCGGTTCGTGTCAAGTTTAAACAGGGTGCCCGGGGAATCCTGCACAGTGATTCGTGTCGACTGAAAACAAAGGGCCCGGGGGAATCCTACTCAGTGATTTGTGTCAAGTTTAAATACAGGCCCCCTGGGGGATGCTGCACAGTGATTCGTGTCAAGTTTAAACACAGGGTCCGGGGGGTTCCCGCACAGTGATTCGTGTCAGGTTTAAACACTGGGCCCGGGGGATCCCGTACAGTGATTTGTGTCAAGTGTAAACACGGGGCCCAGGAGGATCCCGCTCAGTGATTAGTGTCAAGTTTAAACACAGGGCCCGGGCGGATCCTGCTCAGTGATTCATATTAAGTTTTAAAACAGGGCCCGGGGGGATCCTGCTCAGTGATTCGTGTTAATTTTAAACACAGGGCCCGGGGGGATCCTGCTCAGTGATTCGTGTTAATTTTAAACACAGGGCTCGGGGGGATCCTGCTCAGTGATTCGTGTTAATTTTAAACACAGGGCCCGGGGGGATCCTGCTCAGTGATTCGTGTTAATTTTAAACACAGGGCCCGGGGGGATCCTGCTCAGTGATTCGTGTTAAGTTTAAATACAGGGCCCGGGGGGATCCAGCTCAGTGATTACTGTTAAGTTTAAACTCTGGGCCCCGGTGGGTTTCTGCACAGAGATTCGTGTCAAGTTTAAACACAGGGCCCAGGGGGATCCCGCACAGACATTCGCGTCAAGTTTAAACACAGGGCCCGTGGGGATCCTGCACAGTGATTCGTGTCAGGTTTAAATACATGGCCCGGGGGGATCCTGCACAGTGATTCATGTCAAGTTTCCACACAGGGCACGAGGGGTTCCAGCACAGTGATTCTTGTAAAGTTTAAACACAGGACCCGGGCGCAATCTGCGCAGTGCTTCATATCAGGTTTAAACACAGGGCCGGGAGGGAAGCTGCACAGTAAATAGTCACAAGTTTAAACACAGGGCCCGGGGGGATCCTGCTCAATGATTCGTATTAAGTTTAAACTCAGGGCCTGGTGTGATCATGCACAGTAATTCGTGTAAAGGTTAAACACAGGTCCGGAGAGGGTTTCTGCACAGTGATTCTTGTCAAGTTTAAACACAGGGCCCGGGGAATCCTGCACAGTGATTCGTGTCGAGTTAAAATAAAGGGCCCGGGAGAATCCTCCTCAGGCATTTGTGTCAAGTTTAAATACAGGGCCCCGGGGGGATGCTGCACAGTGATTCGTGTCAAGTTTAAACACAGGGACGGCGGGATCCTGCTCAGTGATTCGTGTCAAGTGTAAACACGGGGCCCAGGACGATCCCGCTCAGTGTTTCGTGTCAAGTGTAAACACGGGGCCCAGGAGCATCCCGCTCAGTGTTTCGTGTCAAGTGTAAACACGGGGCCCAGGAGGATCCCGCTCAGTGTTTCGTGTCAAATTTAAACACAGGGCCCGGGGGGATCCTGCACAGTGATTCGTGTTAAGTTTGCTGTGAGGGTCTTGATCAAAAGTCTTCTGAAAACCCAAGTATAGTATATCCACCAACTCACCTTTATCAATTCTGTTGGAGACATACTCAAAACATTTCAACAGGTTTGTAAAACATGATTTCCTATTCATAAATCCATGTTGACTATGCCCAATTGGGTCATTATTTTCCAAGTGTCTGTTTATCAAATCCTTCAGAAATTATTCCATCAATTTCCCTACTACTAATGGAAGGTTAACAGAGCTTTTGGTTCCGCTTTTCTCCCTCCCTCCATTCTTAAATAGTGGTGTGATATTTGCGACATTCCAATCTGCAGGATTGGAAGATGATCACCAATGCTTCTACTATCTCCATAAATACCTCTTTGAACACTCCGAGATGTAGAATATCACCTCCTGTGGACTTATCAAACTTTAGCCCCATTAATTTCTCCAATACAACATTCTTCCAATACTAATTTCGTTAATTTCTTCATTCTCCCTCGTTCCTTTCATCTCTAATTCTGGGAGATTTTTTTTATCTTCCTCAGTTAAGACAGGCACAAAATAATCATTTCGCTTCTCTGTCACTGCTCTATTCCCCATTACAAAATCTCCTGACTCTGCCTGTAAAGGACCCACATTTGTCTGAGACAAACGTTTACTTTTTACATAACTATAGAAGCTTTTACTTTTCTGTTTGCATTTGACCAGTGGATACAGACACTGAAGATACAGCCCACATTTGTAAATGTCAAAGATGTGATCCTTCTCGAGGAGTTCAAAAACTCTCTCCCCCTCCCACTTAAACCCACATAAAAGAACAAAAATTTCAAACAGCGAAGCTGTTTACAATACTGGCTGATGCATTTTCCCTTGTGCACAAGCCCTCAACCCCAAAGGGAAAAACTTCCCTAATGATCCCAAACACGCAAGCATAGGTGGTGGGAATGTGATAGGAGCATGAACAGACATGGGCAAGAAGGAAAATCGGGACATGGAGGGGCCCTTCGTCATGGTATATAGGACGGTACTGAGAGCAGGAGCAGTGGCCGAAGACCGGTGTGTTTCCATTGTAAAAAGGCAGATCACTGAAGAGCTGACTGCTGGAATTTACAGGGAATACCTGTAGGATTAATTAGGGTCCACCAGATCAGTGCTGGCAAATGGGCCCTGATGGAAAGCACCACAGATCAGGCTGTGGCTTTAACTGCGGCAGTCAGACCCAGTAAGCCTAATGAGCATAAGGGAAAACTTAACAAAATCCTTGAGAGTTACCAGGATTTTGGATCCCTAATAAATGTGACGCCATACCCTTCGACTGAGGCAAGCAAGCCCATAGCTATAGTCAAGGATACAGGGGCCAGCCAATCCCTTCTTCCATGAAAAGGCATGACCTTTCTCCCAGAGTGTTCAGTGAATGCAAAGTGTCTGGTCAAAGTTAATAGGTCCTTGATGGCACCCCTTCGCTTTGGGAGAGGAGTGAACAAAGAACAAAGAACAAAGAAAATTACAGCACAGGAACAGGCCCTTCGGCCCTCCAAGCCTGCGCCGATCCAGATCCTCTATGTAAACATGTCGCCTATTTGTTAAGGGTCTGTATCTCTTTGCTTCCTGCCCATTCATGTATCTGTCAAGATACATCTTAAAAGACGCTATCATGCCCGTGTCTACCACCTCCGCTGGCAATGCGTTCCAGGCACCCACCACCCTCTGCGTAAATAACTTTCCACGCATATCCCCCTAAACCTTTGCCCTCCCACTTCGAATGCGTGACCCCTCGTAATTGAATCCCCCACTCTGGGAAAAAGCCTCTTGCTGTCCACCCTGTCTATACCTCTTATGATTTTGTACACTTCAATCAGGTCCCCACTCAACCTCCGTCATTCTAATGAAAATAATCCTAATCTACTCAACCTCTCTTCATAGCTAGCGCCCTCCATACCAGGCAACATCTTGGCGAACCTCCTATGCACCCTCTCCTAAGCATCTACATCCTTTTGGTAATGTGGCGACCAGAACTGCACGCGGTATTCCAAATGTGGCCGAACCAAAGTTTTATACAACTATAACATGACCTGCCAACTCTTGTACTCAATACCCCGTCCGATGAAGGAAAGCATGCCGTATGCCTTCTTGACCACTCTATTGACCTGCATTGCCGCCTTCAGGGAACAATGGACCTGAACACCCAAATCTCTCTGTACATCAATTTTCCCCCGGACTTTTCCATTTACTGTATAGTTCACTCTTGAATTGGATCTTGCAAAATGCAACACCTCGCATTTGCCCTGATTGAACTCCATCTGCCATTTCTCTGCCCAACTCTCCAATCTATCTATAATCTGCTGTATTCTCTGACAGTCCCCTTCACTATCTGCTACTCCACCAATCTTAGTGTCGTCTGCAAACTTGCTAATCAGACCACCTATACTTTCCTCCAAATCATTTATGTATATCACAAACAACAGTGGTCCCAGCACGGATCCCTGTGGAACACCACTGGTCACACGTCTCCGTTTTGAGAAACTCCCTTCCACTGCTACTCTCTGTCTCCTGTTGCCCAGCCAGTTCTTTATCCATCTAGCTAGTACACCCTGGACCCCATGCGACTTTACGTTCTCCATCAGCCTAGCATGGGGAACCTTATCAAACACCTAAAGTGCGACAGGGATGCCCCATGTCCGGCCAGTTGTACACCATCTGCTTTGCGCCGTTACTGTGCCTGCTTCGCATGAGGTTGACGGGATTGACTCTGCCCGAGCCGGCCAGGTGCAGCGTCATCTTGGCTTACACCGATGACGTGCTCCTCGCAGTCATCGATCCTGTTAACTTACGCAGGATGTACGACTGTCAGCAGACCTTTTATACTGCGTCCTCTCAGAGGATCAATTGGGAGAAATGATCTGGACTCCTGGTGGGTCAGTAGCAGATAGTCTCCCTACCACAGGAGTGAGCACCTTTTCGCACCACGCATCTCCTCTATCTGGGAGTCCACGGTCGTCCCGCTGTGGAGGCCTGGCTGGCAAACTGGCAGGAGTTGGAGGCGAACGTCACCACTCGGCTGCGGCACTGGACAGGACTGCTCCGAGTGCTTTCCAACAGGGGCTCAGCGCTAGTCATAAATCAACTCGTGGCCTCGATGCTGTGTTACCGGTTTGTCGCTTTGGTCACGCCCCCTGCACTCGCCACCAAGATCCACAGGAAACCTGCCGATTTCATCTGGGGCAAGAGGAAACAGTGGGTTTATGCTGCGATCTTGAGTCTCCCGATCGAGGAGGGTGGCAGTCATTGGTATGCATCCGCAACCAGACTGTTACTCTCCGCCTTTGGACCCTGCAGAGATACCTGTATATTGAGCATCCTCCCATATGGTGTGAACTGGTGATGTATTTTTTCCACCAATTTCATTGCCTTCAAGACGGCAGCAGCTCCCGGCTTACACCATAAGCCATGCCTCTCTCACAGAGTTTTACCAGGATCTATTCCGAGTCCCTAGGACGCTCCCTTGCTGTTCAACACTATCCATGGCCATCTGCTCCCATTCTTAATGTTTTCTCCCTCAATAGAACATAGAACATAGAACAGTACAGCACAGTACAGGCCCTTCGGCCCACGATGTTGTGCCGTAACTTTAACCTACTCTAAGATCAAACTAACTACCTACCCTTCATTCTACTATCATCCATGAGCCTATCCAAGAGTCGCTTAAATGTCCCTAATGTATCTGCTTCTACTACCACCGCTGGCAGCGCATTCCACGCACCCACCACTCTCTGTGTAAAGAACCTACCTCCGACATCTCCCCGAAACCTTCCTCCAATCACTCGAAAATTATGCCCCCTGGTGATAGCCCTTTCCACCCTGGGAAAAATTCTCTGACTATCCACTCTATCTATGCCTCTAATCATCTTGTACCTCTCATCCTTCTTCGCTCCAATGAGTAAAGCCCTAGCTCCCTCAATCTTTCTTCGTAGCACATGCCCTCCAGTCCAGACAGCATCCTGGCAAATCTCCTCTGCACCCTCTCTAAAGCTTCCACATCCTTCCTATAATGAGGCGACCAGAACTGAACACAATATTCCAAGTGTGGTCGAACCAGGGCCTTACAGAGCTGCAGCATAACGTCGCGGCTCTTAAGCTCAATCCCCCTGTTAACGAAAGCCAACACTCCATACGCCTTCTTAACAACCCTATCAACTTGGGTGGCAACTTTGAGCGATCTATGGAAATGGACACCAAGATTGCGCTGTTCCTCCACACTACCAAGAATCCTGTCTTTAAGCCTGTATTCCGCATTCAAATTCGACCTTCCAAAATGAATCACTTCACACTTGTCCAGGTTGAACTCCATCTGCCACTTCTCAGCCTAGCTCTGCACGCTGTCAATGTCCCGTTGCAACCTACAACAGCCTTCCACACTGTCCACAACTCCAGCAACCTTCGTGTCATCGGCAAACGTGCTAACCCAGCCTTCCACTTCCTCATCCAATTCATTTGGATCCACCCTCTTAAACTGTTTAAACTCCCCTGGCTCTTTAATCAGTCCATTTGTTCCCTAGCTACAAGCGATCAACTAGTTTATATTTCCTGGGCCCACTGCCGACCCACAGCCATACCTTCCCTTTGTTTTCTCAACGAAATTGATCGCTGCCCGGATGAAACTGTAAAGTACAGCTGGTGATACTTTGATCTCCGATCATGCTGTCTTCACCGTCCAGAATGTCCGTGGCCATGGCGTGCGGTAAGTCCATTGAAGAGAAGTAGGAGCAGCGGGACCCGAGGGAAGCCTTGCAAAAATATGCCCCGAACACCCAAAAAGACACGAACGGCTCCTCCGCCACAACTTCAAAGCGCCCGCGGGAGATGGCTCGGAGAGCATCAGAAGCGCTCTGTCGGCAATGCTGGTTCTGGTGCACCAGGATTTCGCTCAGCTCCCGAAGGACGGGGAGGAGATTTCCAGGCGTCGATGGTGGGGTCTGAGGAAATGGCTTATTACCTGCACCCCCTTTCCCACCCTTCCCCTTCCCCCTTCCACCCCCCATCCCCTTCCCAGCTCCACTCTCTCAGCTCACCAACCCCACCGCACCTCCCTCCGCCTCACAACGCCGTCCCAGCCACCCATCGCACCATATTCCCCCTACACGCCTTCCCCTGCACCTCCCCACCCCCTTACAGCCCCCTTCCCAGCTGCCCCTCGCAACCCCTTCCCTCCACCCCTCCCCCTCGAACCCCCTCCTCCCACTGGCATCATCCTACACCTGTGTAAGGGCCCTAACAACCCCACTACCTTGTGGGCATCTCGGGAGAGACTATGGCTAAGGAAGTAAACACCAACAGAAAATCCAGAGCGGAACACCGTATGCATGTTGTGTCACCTTCAGAATGTTTCTGGCAGTTCCTACAGCCGTACCGGTGCCAACAGTCGTGCTCTGCATTCCTTTGGACCCCACCAGAAAGGCCGAGAGGGGGGTTTTGACTATTGGGGATCTCACAACCTCCATAAGTTCGCCCAGGAATGCGCCATGGAGAGGTCACTACATAGTTGCCTCACAGCGACTGAAACATGGAAGGTAGCAGTTACGGGTTATAAGTCCAGCTAAATTGGCGTACAGATTGGGAGCCACGGGTTGCCTTTGTCGGTGGGAGAGGTCATCGTAGCTCACTGGACAGCTACCGGCCGCCTCAAACCGAGCAGCCCCCGGTCAATAAGGTTCAGTTCCGCCACAGTTTACCTGCTTCAATGGGTGCTTGTTTCTCAGGGTCATTGCCCGAAAGGTGGACTACAACACCGCACCAAGCAACACGAAAAAAGGAAAGAAGGTACCAGCCCTTCGCTTTGCAAGCTGGAACGTCAGAACTATGTGTCCTGGCCTGTCGGAAGACCTTACACAAATCAACGATTCTCGGAAGACCGCCATCATTAACAGCGAGCACAGTGGACTCAATGTAGACATTGCAGCAATTCAGGAGACACGCCTCCCCGCGAGTGGATCTCTAGCAGAGCAAGACGACAACTTCTTCTGGCAGGGCATGGATCCTGAAGAACCAAGACAGCATGGAGTGCGCTTCGCCATCAGAAACAACTTGCTCAGCATGATAGAGCCCCCCTCAAATGGCTCGGAATGCACACTGTCCATCCGACTGCTCACCACATCTGGTCCAGTACACCTACTCAGCATCTATGCTCCAACACTCTGCTCCCCACCTGAAGATAAAGATCCGTTCTACGAGGAACACCTATTCCTGCTGGGGGACTTTAATGCCAGGGTTGGGGCCGACCATGACTCATGGCCCTCCTGCCTTGGGCGCTGTGGCGTTGGAAAGATGAATGAGAACGGGCAGAGACTGCTTGAGTTGTGTACCTATCATAACCTCTGCATCACCAAATCGTTCTTTCACACTAAACTCTGTCACCAGGTTTCATGGAGGCATCCAAGATCTCGTCGTTGGCACAAACTAGACCTCATCGTCACAAGGCGAGCCTCCTTAAACAGTGCTCAAATCACACGCAGCTTCCTAAGTGCAGACTGCGACACTGACCACTCCCTGGTGAGCAGAAAGGTTTGACTCAGACCAAAGAAGTTGCATCATTCCAAGCAGAAGGGCCAGCTGTGCATCAACACGAGCAGAATTTCTCATCCACAGCTGTTGCAAAAATTTCTAAATTCACTTCCAACAGCCCTTCCAAACACTCCAACAGGGGATGCTGAGACCAAGTGGGCCCACATCAGAGACGCCATCTATGAGTCAGCTTTGACCACCTATGGCAAACGTGCGAAGAGAAATGCAGACTGGTTTCAATCTCATAATGAAGAGCTGGAACCTGTCATAGCCGCTAAGTGCATTGCAATGTTGAACTACAAGACAGCCCGCAGCGATTTAACATCCGCAGCACTTAAAGCAACCAGAAGCACTGCACATAGAACAGCCAGGCGCTGCGCAAACGACTACTGGCAACACCTATGCAGTCATATTCAGCTGGCCTCAGACACCGGAAACATCAGAGGAATGTATGATGGCATTAAGAGAGCTCTTGGGCCAACCATCAAGAAGATCGCCCCCCTCAAATCTAAATCAGGGGACATAATCACTGACCAACGCAAACAAATGGACCGCTGGGTTGAGCACTACCCAGAACTGTACTCCAGGGAGAATGTTGTCACTGAGACTGCCCTCAATGCAGCCCAGCCTCTACCAGTCATGGATAAGCTGGACATACAGCCAACCAAATCGGAAGTCAGTGATGCCATTGATTCTCTAGCCAGCGGAAAAGCCCCTGGGAAGGACAGCATTACCCCTGAAATAATCAAGAGTGCCAAGCCTGCTATACTCTCAGCACTACATGAACTGCTATGCCTTTTCTGGGACGAGGGAGCAGTACCTCAGGACATGCGCGATGCCAATATCATCACCCTCTGTAAAAACAAAGGTGACCGCGGTGACTGCAACAACTACCGTGGAATCTCCCTGCTCAGCATAGTGGGGAAAGTCTTTGCTCGAGACGCTCTAAACAGGCTCCAGAAGCTGGCCGAGCGCATCTACCCTGAGGCACAGAGTGGCTTTCGTGCAGAGAGATTGACCTTTGACATGCTGTTCTCCCTTCGTCAGATACAGGAGAAATGCCGCGAACAACAGATGCCCCTCCACATTGCTTTCATTGATCTCACCAAAGCCTTTGACCTCGTCAGCAGACGTGGTCTCTTCACACTACGAGAAAAGATTGGATGTCCACCAAAGCTACTAAGTATCATCACCTCATTCCATGACAATATGAAAGGCACACTTCAACATGGCGGCACCTCATCTGACCCCTTTCCTATCCTGAGTGGTGTGAAACAGGGCTGTGTTCTCGCACCACACTTTTTGGGATTTTCTTCTCCCTACTGCTTTCACATGCAATCAAGTCTTCTGAAGAAGGAATTTTCCTCCACACAAGATCGGGCGGCAGGTTGTTCAACCTTGCCCGTCTAAGAGCGAAGTCCAAAGTACGGAAAATCCTCACCTTGGAACTCCTCTTTGTTGACGATGCTACTTTAACATCTCACACTCAAGAGTGCCTGCAGAGTCTCATCGACAGGTTTGCGGCTGCCTGCAATGAATCTTTCCTCACCATCGGACTCAAGAAAACGAACATCAAGGGGCAGGACGTCAGATCTGCTCAATCCATCAGTATTGGCGACCACGCTCTGGAAGTGGTTCAACATTTCACCTACCTCGGCTCAACTATCACCAGTAACCTGTCTCTAGATGCAAAAATCAACAAGCGCATGGGAAAGGCTTCCACTGCTATGTCCATAGTGGCCAAGAGAGTGTGGGAAAATGGCGCACTGACACGGACACAAAATTTCGAGTGCATCAAGACTGTGTCCTCAGTACCTTGCTCTGTGGCAGCGAGGCCTGGAGAACGTATGTCAGCCAAGAGCGACGTCTCAATTCATTCCATCTTCGCTGCCTCCGGACAATACTTGGCATCAGGTGGCAAGACCGTATCTGCAACACAGAAGTCCTCGAGGCGGCCAACATCCCCAGCTTATACAGTGTACTGAGTCAGCGGCACTTCAGATGGATGGCCATGTGAGCCGCATGGAAGATGGCAGGATCCCCAAAGACACATTGTACAGCGAGCTCGCCACTGGTATCAGACCCACGGGCCGTCCATGTCTGCGCTTCAAAGACTTCTGCAAACGCGACATGAAGTCCTGTGACACTGATCACAAGTCGTGGAAGTCAATTGCCAGCGTTCGCCAGAGCTGGCAGGCAGCCATAAAGGCGGGGCTAAAGTGTGACGAGTCAAAGAGACTTAGCAGTTGGCAGGAAAAAAGGCAAAAGCGCAAGGGGGGGCGAACTGTGCAACAGCCCCGAGAACACATTTTTCTGCAGCACCTGTGGAAGAGCCTGTCACTCTGGAATTGGCTTTATCGCCACTCCAGGCGCTGCTCCACACACCACTGACAACCTCCAGGCGCTTAACCATTGTTACTCGTGATAAGGAGGCCAAAGAAGGATTTCGAGTCTGAACATTGTCGGTTTCAGTCAGGGCACTCCCCCGCCGACGGACGAGAGCGCCTCGGGTGTCCGGGCGTCCGACTCCGGGTATAGACCAGCGGGTAGCGGAGTAGCCAAAGCCCCCGAACGCCCCTCACTGCGAGTGGCGAGGGGGCTCGGGAACGCTCTGCGCTCCCGGCTGAGCTGACCCCCGCTCGGCCAGTTCTGCTCATCGGACCCAGGCCCCAAAACGCTCCTCTGGACCCGGTCCCACCCGTGCCACCTCTCAGAAATGCCCTCCATGCCATTCTAATCAGCGCGGAGGCGTTTCCTTTACGAGCTTCTCCTACACAATCTCCACTTCCTCGCCCTTGTCTGCCAGCCGGACACACCCTGGTGGTCCATGTTGCCATCTGGCAGCGACGGAAAACACCGATGTAGGACTCTCGAAGCGGGAGTCCTCCCCCTTTACATCGGAGACTTGGCACGGGTGGAGGGTGCTGCACAGGGCATTCCCCTGCACTAGACTTTTAAGTTGGTTCATGGACTCCCAGGCTGCTGGCAATTTCTGCAGTCTGGACGAGTCTGTGTTCACGTATATATGGAGTGTGCGAGGTTGCAGCCCCTCTTTGAGTATTTGAAGGTGCTGCTCCTCAAGTTTTGCCTGAACTTCAGCCCCACGCTCCTGATCTTTGGGTACCTTGAGTGGAGGGGTGTGGGCCACTCCTCGTTGGTCCGCTCCTGGGCCTGGCCAAGGTGGCAATTCACAGGTCCAAGCTGCGGGCCGTCGGAGGGTACGTCCGCCCTGAATGTCTGCCCCTCTTCCGCGGTTACGTTCGCACCCGGGTGTCCCTGGAGAAACAGCATGTGGCGGCCACCGGCACACTTGAGGCCTTCCGCGACCGGTGGGCACCGTAGGGGCTGGAGTGCATCGTCGACGCCAACAATGGCATTTTAATTTGAGTTTTTGTTTTATTTATCCTTTCGTTAATAAAGTAATTTTAAAATGTCAATCAAGGGGGCCTGGAAGATAAAGGCCCTTTAGACAAAAAAAACGGGTTTCAGTACAAAGTAAACAAAAAAAAAGGGTCAGATACAGAGTAAAGCTCCCTCTACACTGCCCCAGCAAACACTCCCAGGGCAGGGACAGCACAGCGCTAGATACAGATTAAAAAATAAACCGGGTTATGTACAGATTAAAGTTCCTTCTACAGTGTTCAAGGTAGATGGAGAGCAGCTGGAGGCTGGTGCAAATGGACATTGATTATGGAAAAATCTCTTTCCCTCCTCCAGGAAATCATATAACAGAACAGGACAGATCGAAATTGAAACAAGCGACATTTTTTTATTGTAGCAGATATGCATTGCATGGCTTTTGATGTAATTACCTGCTGAACGTTGAAAACCTGATCTGCTGAGCGCAAGACTATTACAATTATATTAATTAGCTAGTTTCTGCTTTGTGATCTGTTGTAAAATTAAGATAGTTCATGGTTCATGTTAATGAAATTAATTAGAATAGTTAAAGATGCAAGCTGATCTACAGGCTCAAAAAACAACAAATATCATTCAATTATAGCATCGGTATCACGCTCCCCCTCAACCATGCCAGAGGGTCACTCTCACGAATGGAAACATTAAAAAGCAACCGACTGTCCCCTGCAGCTTCCCTGTTCCGTGACTGTGCCTGTGCGAAATGCAACAACTGGCTGTCTAATAACCTCACAAAACCTGATGAAAATTAACTATTTTTATTTTGGAAATAGCTTTGTCTGTCTATCTAGCTATCTATCTATCTATCTATCCATCCAGCTATCTGTCTATCTATCTGTCTATCCATCCATCTATTTATCTATCTATCTATCTATCTATCTATCTATCTATCTATCTATCTATCTATCTATCTATCTATCTATCTATCTATCTATCTATCTATCTATCTATCTATCTTTCTATCCATCTATTTTTCTCATGAAGAAAGATTCTACAGCAGTCAGCAGGGCTGACAGACACAGGACCATGTAAGAGTGTTATCTCTGCCAAGGGCATAACTCCAACACAGCATCTGGAACAAGACATTCCTAAAGCTGTTTAGATGGAGCCTCAAACTCTCTCTGCACAACTGTCTGGCAGATATTTACACGCTGTACCAAACACAAGATAAGGTGAAAAGTGAGTTCGGGGCAGAGTGATGGGCAGAGGTGGAATTTGCTTTGTTTACCTATCCCTTGGTGATTGGACAATTGGAATTAAAAAAAAAAAAATCATTGACCAGAGACACTGATCAGCCCCTAGAAATGACGTATCTAAACAAGTGTTCAGGAGGGAAATCTTCAGTCTTCTTCGGACAGAAGGGGAATTTCCCGAAGCTGAGCTTCAGCTGAGTGTTAAGCTGGAGCCTAACATTTTGGCTAGCTCAAGAAGACTGAGGACCTAAGAGACATTCAATACCTTGCCTGTCTCACCTGTCAGCAAGACTGCCACCACCGTTCTCTCTCATTGTCCAATCTCGGATTGGTAAACCGTTCAACCTGTTCTGTTCGTATGTATTTTCTGTGTACTTAGCTTATGTATCATCATATTCAAACAGCTGTCTCTTAAGAAACAACTTTAGAAATACGCCTGTGACTTCAATCCCCGTTTTTGGGTATCTGTGACTTCCAAACCAAATCTTACCCAAAGGCATGCCCAGCAGCAGTTAGTTAGGAGACAGGCGCTGAAAGCAATTTCACAACTCAGCCCTGTGGGGTACAGAGAATTTTACAAGCACTAAGTGCGGCCCGTCTCCATTGCCAACTGAATTATACAACTATTTGACATAATGTGACCCTGAACAACCCATCCGTAACCAGCTTTTTATTTTTCAGTAACCTGTGAATGATCTTTAAAGGGATCCTTTTCAAAGAACTGAACAAACTCTGACACAAATTGCGTCAAAACCCTCAATGTATGGTAGCATACTCTGTGGTCTGTGGAAGACTGCAGTTAACAGTCACAGCCTCTGCGACCGCCTGCTGACAGCATGCTCAACCTTCTGGGTGCCCTACAGTTGGCGCTATCGATAAGCCAGAGATGCTTCATCTCCGCCTCATTGAGAAGTGTGATTAGACTTTTATCAGTAAAGTTTTCATACTTTCTCCTCCCATCCGCCTTTTGCGCTGCTATTTTCCTTTTTTTTGGCAGCAAGTAGATCCGTGTTTTTTCCGAGACAGTTAATTAATTACTCTGTATTTTTTTTAAACTGCTAATTTCACTTCGGTAATCTGAACACTATCTTTCAAATGCACGGCTGCTTTTAAAAAAAGGTTTTTTAGGCTATTTCTTATCTGCCTTCGGAAGGTTGTAGAATTATTTCAACGCTTTAAAAGTTCTGACACGTTTGTAAAAGTTTTTAACCGTTAAAAAGCTCAGGAAGCAATTCTCACCTGATGATGAGCTGCAAGCTAACCGTAATGGGCATGTCTTCCACTCCTTACTGTCTTGGTACATTCTCTGGGCGTTGCCTCCAGGCCTCTTTGCCATTGTTCCAGTACATCAGGGAAACTTCAACCTGGATGATGAAATTCCTGCCCCCACCATCACATTAGGAAACAACAAAACAACTGTCATGAAAGTGATTCTGTTTTGTTAAAAAAAAAACATATTTTCAATGGAATTTATAGTTAAACTGATTCAATGTTGGAGCAAGCATTTTTTTTAAAGAAGCCATTAGAGGACACTGAGGGAGCCGATTGGCAGCAATGTTTCTGGTTATCACATGGCTTGGGTTGGGGATGGAGTGGAAACCCTGGTAACAAGGGCAGAAATGTGACAAGTGCTCCTTTAATTGGACAAGCCCAGTAGTAGCAGAGCACCTGGGATGGGCAGAGGCAAAAGCTGGCAAGCTTTTTGCTTGTCATTCAAGGTGTTTATATTTCACCTTCTGGAAGGAGATAAAGTCACGTGCTCATGAACTTTCAGCAAAAGAACAGAAGACCACAACACAGCTCGCTTTATGGAAAATCCCAAGAAAAGACCCTGTGAAGTCCACTGTGTCGATTCATCTTGTTTCCTGTATTTGAAGAAAGCCTGCTAAAATAATTATCAACATCCCCTAAAAAGAACTGTGTGTGGAAGATTCTAGTGACCTGTCTGCGTGTACTCGGAGGTTGGTCTGTGTGCCAGTTTGATGCAGCGTGTCTCATCTCCTATTTTTCTTCAGCGGTGGACAACTGATCTGCCCGGTGTTTTGTTGTATGTAATAGAGTTCTGATCCAAAAATCCCTTACATATTAGAATTAGAATTAGAACATTACAGCGCAGTACAGGCCCTTCGGCCCTCGATGTTGCACCGACCTGTGAAACAATCTGACCTACACTATTCCATTTTCATCCATAAGTCTATCCAATGACCACTTAAATGCCCTTAAAGTTGGCGAGTCTACTACTGTTGCAGGCAGGGCGTTCCACGCCCCTACTACTCTTGAGTAAAGAAACTACCTCTAACATCTGTCCTATATCTATCACCCCTAAACTTAAAGCTATGTCCCCTCGTGTTTGCCATCACCATCCGAGGAAAAAGACTCTCACTATCCATTCTATCTAACCCTCTGATTATCTTATATGTCTCTATTAAGTCACCTATTCTCCTCCTTCTCTCCAACGAAAACAACCTCAAGCCCCTCAGCCTTTCCTCGTAAGACCTTCCCTCCATACCCGGCAACATCCTGGTAAATCTCCTCTGCACCCTTTCCATAGCTTCCACATCCTTTCTATAATGCGGTGACCAGAGCTGCACGCAATACTCCAGGTGTGGCCTCACCAGAGTTTTGTCAGCTGCAGCATGACCTCGTGGCTCCGAAACTCGATCCCCCTACTAATAAAAGCTAACACACCATATGCCTTCTTAACAGCCCTATTAACCTGGGTAGCAACTTTCAGGGATTTATATATATATATATATATATTTGTGGCGAAACGGTGTGTGCATGTGTGTGTCTTTGTGATTGTGAACGTTCTAAGATATAAAGGAAGGACTTTAACATTTGGTTATGAAAGAAAAGGGACTTTTAATATTTGAGTTGGATTCTTTTTCAAATTAATATTTCTAATGTTGCTTTTTTCATTATTAACTCAGACCTTTTTATTATGTAGCTAATTTCGCTGTTCAGTAAATAAATCGTGTTAGTGTGCTCTATTCTGTGGAAGATAGTCTATCTGATTGGCTGTTTCAATAAATGGGAAAACTTTAAAAAGTATGTTGTGTGCTTTGGAGAAGTGGGACTGTATTAATAGTGCACTGCTCCCACCTCAGTCTTAACATATTTAATTGTGGGCTGGTCTGGGATAAACCCATGGCCGATGACATACAATTGTACGTGGGGTAACAATAAATGGAAAAGTGAGAAAAGAACCAGGTTTCTTGTGCAATAGAGCAAAGTTTAAACCAATGGAATGTCTTTAACAGTTGCTATGCTTTTTCCACAGAAGTAAATCTATCCCTCATTGCTTTCAGATGCTTCTGCAAAATTCAACTAAGGCATTTGAATGATCTGTGGGCATTAGAGTTCCAACCAGGGGCGAAGAAAACAGACGTAATTGCAGTAATAGCACAACATTTTGAATTGGAGGAAGGAGAACAAAGAAAACCGGGTGTAATGCAGTTCAATTAGCTAAAATGCAGTTACAGATGAAAACAATTGAGCAGGAAAAATAATTAAGTAGTAACTTGAGCTTGAGAAAGAATTGACAATGAAAAGCTTGAACTTCAGGTAAAGGAAAGAGAAAGAGAATGCCAGATTAGAAAGCTGGAATTAGTGAAAAGTGTGGTATTGACTTCAGTGAAATTCTGGTGGGGAAACATTTGTCTCCAGCTCAGGACCCAGTGGAGAGCTGTTTGATTGATTAAGCAGTGTTGTCTGCTCTGAACTTTATTACGTCCTTCAAGGTAGTAATTGAAGCTAGCGACCTAGGGGTCAGTGGAGTCATGTTGCAAATGATAAAATGGGAAAAGAAAGGCCAGTGGGATACATTTTCAAAAATCTAAATTCGCATCAAAACGATATTCCATAGTGGAAAAAGAAAACTTAGTTCTGTTATTGGCTCTGAAGCATTTTGAAATCTATGCTCGCCACGACAACAGAGAGACATTGGTATATACTGATCACAACCTCCTAACCTTTGTGGAAAAAATATATCAGAATGCCAGATTATTCCAATGGATAATACTATTGTAACGTTATCACTTAAGGATTATTAACATTGCAGGTAAAATTAATGTTGTTGCAGATGTTTTATCGAGAATCGAACTTTGTTCAAATAATTGAATGAAAAGAGAGTATGGAATAGATTTTTATTGACGACAAGAAAAGATTGAATGTGTATTAGTTGTAAAATGTGTTTTCTATCTTCCTACACGTTGTACCGAAATGCAATTAAATATGATGTTTCATTCCTCCGAGGATGGAGGTGTTATGAAAATGATTCTGTAATCTTAAAAATATTTTAACGGTAATTGTGGTTAAACTGAATAAACGTCAAAGCATTTTTTTTAAAGGAAGCCATCAATAGGACACTGAGGGATCCAGATTGGCAACAGTACTGCTGGTGGTCACATGGTCTGGGTTGGAAATGCACCAGAAACCAGGGAAATGGGCAGAAACATGACAAGCACTCATTCGATTGGACAAACCCAGTAGTAGCAGAGCACGTGGGATCGGCTCAGAAAAAAAAATCTGACAATCTTTTTTTGTCAGTCAGTGTGTTTGTGTGTTTTACCTTCCGGAAGGAGATAAAGTCAAGTGCTGCTGAGGTGTTTAAAAAGGACAGAAGACCACAACCCCACTCACTTTCCAGAAACTTCCATCCTGTTTCCTGTATTTGAAGAAACCTGTTCAAAATAATTCTCAACGTCGTCTGAAAAGAACTGATATGGAAGATTCTTGTGACCTGTCTGCATGTCCTCGGAGATTGGACTGTGGCCAGATTGAGCCAGAGTGTCTCATCTGATGTTTCTCGTCAGTGGTGGGGAAGTGATGTGTCCATGTGTTTTTGTCTGAAATAGTGCTGTTTTCCAAGATACCTTTTTTGTTTCAT
This sequence comes from Heterodontus francisci, assembly GCF_036365525.1. Classification (NCBI taxonomy): domain Eukaryota; kingdom Metazoa; phylum Chordata; class Chondrichthyes; order Heterodontiformes; family Heterodontidae; genus Heterodontus; species Heterodontus francisci. The sequence continues at coordinate 106,533 of NW_027142021.1, read as the reverse complement.
TTTCAGTTAATTGAATGAAATCTATTGAATCGATGTGTTGTGCGTGAGTGTAAAGGAATTAAGTTAAAAAGGGACTTTAACATTTGTTTAAGGTAGAAATGGGACTTTTTCAAAATGAAATGTTGGATTTTTTTAATTATTGAAATATGTGATCCTAAGACCTGCTTTATAATACATTTTTGCCCTTCAGTAAATAGACCTGGTTAGTGTGTTCCATTCTGGGAAAGTAGTGTATTGATTGACTGTTTCGTTAAGTGGGAACATTTTTTAAAAATGTTGTGACTGGTGTAGAAATAAGACTGAATTAATAGTGCAATCCTCCCACCTTAGTTGTAACATTTCTTATTTTTACATAACGCTTTTAACATAAAAAAACATTCCAGGGCGCTTCACAGGAGCGTTATCAAATAGGATGTGGCACGGAGAAATATAAGGAAATGTTAGATTAGCTGAACAAAAGCTTCACCAAATAGTTTGTTTTTAAGGAAAGATGTAAAGGAGGAAATCAAGGTGGACAGCCGGAGATGTGCAGGGAGAAAATTGCAGACGCGATGGCCTGGTCAACTAAAAGTGCGACCACAAATGGTGGAGTGATTAAAATCAGGGATTCACAAGAGGACAGTATTAGGGAAGCGCTGATATATGGCAGGGTTGTGGCTCTGGAGAAGTTTACGGAGATAAGGAAGGGTGAGACCATGCAGGGATTTGAAATCAAGGGTGATAATTTTAAAATCAAGACATTGTTTGACCGGGTGTCAATGTAGGTCAGCGAACACAGGGGTGATAAGGGAACAGGAATTGATGCGAGCAAAGATACGGGCAGCATAGTTTTGCATGACCTCAAGTTTTTGGAGAGTAGCATGTGGGAGATCAGCTAGCAGCGTGTTCGAATAGTCAAGTGTAGATGTAGCCAAAATCATGAAGGAGAGCTTCAGCAGCAGATGAGCAGAGCCATGGATGAATTCGGGCAATGTTATGGAGGTATGAATAGGTGGTTTTAATGTTGAAGTGAACTCACCTCAGAAACAGAAACTCACCTCAAGGACAAATCTGACACCAAGTCTGCAAACATACTGCGGTCATGGAGAAAGATGGAATCGATAGCTAGGGAAAGGAGCTTGAAGCAGGGACCAAAATCAATGTCGAAAGTGTTTCCAATATTTAATTTTAGGATTTGTTTTTGCTCATCCAGTACTGGATGTTGTTTTGACCAGGCGGACAACTTAGCAATAGTGAGGTTTGCTGATGTACAAAGAACAAAGAACAAAGAACAGTACAGCACAGGAACAGGCCATTCGGCCCGCCAAGCCTGCGCCGATCTTGATGCCTGCCGAAACTAACACCTTCTGCACTTCCGGGGCCCATATCCCTCTATTCCATTCCAATTCATATATTTGTCAAGCTGTCGCTTAAACGTCGCTATCGTATCTGCTTCCAACACCTCCCCTGGCAGCAAGTTCCAGGCACTCACCACCCTCTGTGTAAAAAACTTGCCTCACACATCCCCTCTAAACTTTGCCCCTCGCACCTTAAACATAAGTCCCCTAGTAACTAACTGTTCCACCCTGGGAAAAAGCTTCTGACTATCCACTCTGTCCATACCGCTCATAACTTTGTAAACCTCTATCATGTCGCCCCTGCACCTCCGTCGTTCGAGTGAAAACAATCGGAGTTTTTCCAACCTCTCCTCATAGCTAATGCCCTCCAGACCAGGCAACATCCTGGTATACCTCCTCTGTACCCTCTCCAAAACCTCCACGTCCTTTTGGTAGTGTGGCGACCAGAATTGCACGCAATATTCTAAGTGTGGCCTAACTAAGGTTCTGTACAGCTGCAACATGACTTGACAATTTTTATACTCAATGTACTGCTGGGTGACGTCAGTGTACTTGTGAAAATTAATGCTGCGCTTCTTGGATGATGTCATTGAGGGGCAGCATGGATTTAAAAATGCGAGGGGTCAAGGATCGATCCTAGGGTACCCACAGAGGTAAAAGTGCAGGAGCAGGAAGAGAAGACTTTGAAGGTGATTGTCTAGCTCCGACTGGAGAGGTAAGAATGGAACCAGGTGAGTGCAGTCCCAGCCTGATGGACGGCAGTGAAGAGACGTTGGAGGAGGATGGTGTGGTCAACCGGGCTGCCGACAGGTCGAGAAGGACGAGGGGGGAAAGTTTAAACTTTTCAATATCACATGGGATGTCATTTGTGACTTTACTGAGAGCCGTTTCAGTACAGTGAAAGGGGTAAAAACGTGATTAGAAGGATTGAAACTTGGAGTTCCAGGAAAGCTAGTTCCTTGGCGTTTCTGACTCCTCCTGCCAATGTACATTCAGTCCTCCAACTGTCAGCGAACATGCCCGACGCTCCCAGTTCTTTTGCGTTTTTCACTTCTCCTGACCTTTTCCTTCTTCTCGTCCGGTAATCACCTCATGTCCCTTACCAGCGACATCTTCGTGATTCCTGCTGTCATTCAGTTGATATAAGTATTGAGATTAATATTACATTCAGTAAATGAAAACACTGGGACGGGCCTCTGGACTGCTCTCAGTTGTTTTGCTTATTCATCAATTGAATAATTGATGTAACTAGATATTACATTGCATTTTTGATCTGCTCTCTGAATTTGGACTGAGTCGCCATATAAATAAATGTGTTTATGCAGCAACTTAAAGTCCGCAACAAAAATCCAACTTCTCCAAATATGTATTCAGAATCGGTGTAATCGCTGTGATCTGTTCCTGTAATGTTATAATATAAGAAATCCATAACATACACCAACCACAGAAGTATGAAGCTGCCGGATATGCTGAAGAGTAAAATCATAGACCTCCTTCTGCTCTCCATCTCTGGATCAGTGTGATTTTCTCCCCTGCTCTGACACTTCAGTCCCTTCCGGACTCGACTGGCCATTAAAACGTGTCTGATTGTCAGAGCGTTGAGCAACAGGATTAAAGCGAATGGTAGCAATGGGGTTAAAACCACAGCAAACCAGTCAAATCCCACCCATCCGGGTGCAGTATAATAGCTTGGATTTGTATAACAGTCCCACGGCACGTTGTCAATTATCTCTCTAGGTTCAAATGTACAGTAGAAGAAAACGTGTTTTAAACAGAGCAGAATGCAGCTTGTTGCTAGAACCACAGCTGCAGTTTTCTTGGTGCAATATTTAATATTCAGCTCCTGGCAAGAAATAGCCACAAGTCGATCAAAGGAGAAAGTGACGGTAAACAGGAAAGAACAGTCTGTGGCTGTACGACTTCGAACAGCGATAACACTACACACAGGGGTGATGTCCAGGAAAGATCCCGGGAAATAATAATAACTGATCCGCCACAGTATGACCTCAGAGATAATGACCAGTAGATCCGCCATTGCCATGGCCACCAGGTAGCGAGTGGTGCAGGTGGAGAGTCCGCACTTGCCCCGGGACAGCAACCCAATCGCCAGTAAATTAACTGCATGAGAGAGAAGAGAAAAGAAACTGTAAAGTAACTGATCAAACATTCTCTGTGTGTGATCCAGACAGGAAGGGCAGGATTTTAGCATGAATAGGAGTAATTGACACACACTCAATAAATTTTTACCGTGACAGATACTCCCAGTAGTACATGGTCACTGGGATCAGATGTTCCTCTCCGGTTAATGATCCACACGCAGTGTAGTTCTGCAGTGAGAGATCGTGCCATGATAAATGGCCACTGGGGTCAGGTGTTCCATTCTGCTTAATCACCAACAGTCACTAAAATTCTACAGTGACGGGCACTCCCATTCATACATGTTCAATGGGATCCGGTGTTCTACGAAACTTAGTGACCCCCACACAGTAAAATTCACAGCAATAGCTATATCATGTGATACATGGTCACTGGGATCAGGTGTTCCACTCCGGTTAGTTACAGGCACTATCTGAAATTCTACATTGACAGATATTCTTAGTACTACATAGCCACTGGGTTCAGGAGTTCCACTCCCGTTAGTGGCCCACAGTCAGTACAATTCTACAGTGACAGATGCTCCCACCAATACAGGCCACTGTGCTAAGCTGTTTCACTCTGGTTCTTGACTCACATGCAGGACAGTTCTCCAGTGACCAATACTCCCAGCAATACATGATCACTGGGATTAGGTATTTCTCACTGGTTAGTGACCCACATTCGGGACCATTCTACAGTGACCAATACTCCAGTAATACATGGCCACTGGGATTAGGTTTTCCTCACCTGTTAGTGACCCACACTCAGTACAATTCCACCTTGACAGCTACTCTCAATAATACATGGCCACTGCGATGAAGTGTTGCACTCTGGTTAGTGACTCACACTCAGTGCTGTTCTACAGTGGCAGAGATTCCTATTAATATTTGATCACTGTGATCAGGTGTTTCACTAAAATAAAAGCAAAATACTGCGGATGCTGGAAATCTGAAACAAAAACAAGAAATTCTGGATTCACTCAGCAGGTCTGGCAGCATCTGTGGAAAGAGAAGCAGAGTTAACGTTTCGGGTCAGTGACCCTTCGTTAACCCTGCTTCTCTTTCCACAGATGCTGCCAGACCTGCTGAGTGAATCCAGCATTTCTTGTTTTTGTATCAGGTGTTTCATCCTAGTTAGTGACACAAACACTCAGCAGAATTCTGCAGTGAAAGATACTTCCAGAGATGCAGGGCCTCTGGGATCACGTGTACAGCTCTTGTAAGCGACTCAAACTCAGTTAAATTCTATACTAACAGATATCCCCAGTAATACATAATGACTAGGATCAGGTGATCCACTCCCGTTAGTGATCCAAATTGATTACAATTCGATAGTAACTGATACTCCTGGTAATAACTGGTCACTATGGTCATGGGTTTAACCCCGTTTCGTGACCCACAGACAGAAATATTCTGCAGTGACAGGTATTCCCAATGATACATTATCACTGGTATAAAGTGTTTCACTCCATCTGGTGACCCATACACTGTGCAATTCCACATTGACAGATACTTCCTGCAATGTGTTGTCAATGTAATCAGCTGTTTCTTTCCAGTTAGTGACAAAAGCTCAGTACAATTTTGCAGTGACACATACCCACTGTAATAAATGCGCACAGGGATTAGCTGTTCCACATTGGTCAGTGTCCAACATTGAGTAAAATTATACTGTGACAGCTACTCTCAGTAATACATGGTCACTCGTTTAGGTGTTCAACTCCATGAATCAGGTGTACAAATCTGGAATGTGATCAAACTCAGTGCAATTCTGCACAGAAAAATACTTCCAGTGATACCTGGTCACTGTATTCAGGTTTTCCATTCTGGATAGAGACACCCACACTGAAAACAATTCTGTAGTGAAAGATACTCCCAGGAATACAGGAATACATAGCCACTGGGATCATGTGTTCCTGTCTGACGAGTGACCCAAGCTCAGTACAATTCTACCGTGATGGATACTCCCAGTGACAGATGCTCGCTGGGAACAGGTGTTTCACTCCGGTTTGTGAGCCACACTCAGTACAAATCTGCATTGGCATATGCTCCCACTACTACATTATCAGTTGTGTCAGGTGTTTCACTCTGGTTAGTGACCCACAGTCAGTACAATTGTACAGTGACAGACGCTCCCAATAATGCATGGCCACTCTGAGTGGGTTTTCTCACCGGTTGGCGACAACAGAAAGTACACATCTACATTAACAGACGCACCCAGCAATGCATTTTCAGTTGTGTCTTGTGTTCCAATCCGGTTAGTCACCCAAAATCAGTGCAATGCCACAGTGGCAGAAATTCTCAGCAACACATAGTCACTGGGATCAGGTGTTCCACTCCTGTTGCTGACCCACACACACTCCAATTCTATACTGACATATATTCCCATGTTCGCTGCAGTCAGGTGCTACACTTCGTTGAGTGACCTACATTTAGTATGATATCACACTGAATGATACTCCAAATAATATCTTTACTGAGAAATTTGCCTTCAGTTTGTTTAATTTAACAGTACAAGATATTCACCTAAACGCAATAGCTTGATATTTCGGAATGCCTGTGAGTTACTTAGCGATTTTTAACAAAGCTACAGAGATAATTCAAGATATTTGAGTTAATAAAGTCATATGTTACCTTTCCAGTTTTCTGTATAACGGTGACCACTAAATCACCATCTAACGTTATCAGTCACCCCAATATACCAGACAGCAGGCCATGCACAGACCTACATAACTTCAATGTTGATCATCACTTACCAGGAACACCAATGCCAGTGAAGATCAGGTAAGATATTTTCCTGATAGTGTAAAATGTTTCCTTCATTTTCTGTGTGAAATGGTGTGTCCCTTTGTGCTGCAGGCAGCCTCTCTGGATTAAACTCTAAGGCGAAACATTCCCAGAGTCTGCAATTTATACCCTATGGGATCTCCTTGGGGATATTGAAGTTGCAACATCATTCAGACTGTTTTTTTTTTTTAATTGAACCAACAGATTACAAAATCGAGTTAAGTCTCTGCTGTGATAAAATATAATAATACAGATATGAACAGCGTCTGGCTCACAAAACGAAGTGGAACACCTTATCGAAATTTCAGTCACTGAAGAGTTGTACTGAGTAAGGTACAGTAACCACAGTGGAACATTTGATTTGGAAAGCTGCAAAGAGTGGACAATTCTTGTCACGTTAATTAACTAATGAAGTTTTGAACGCGCTTTCTCCCAACAATTTAGTTGTTCCTTCAAACACCATCAATCGATTTCACTTTGTATATATATATATATATTCGTTTGTGGGATACTGGCTGATATTTATTGTTCACCCCTAATTGCTCTTGAACTGTGTGGCTTGCTAGGCCATTTAAGAGTCAACCACATTATTTCGGTCTGGAGTCGCATGCAGGCCAGACCAGGTCAAGATGTGAATGAGCCCGATTTTTTTTCTTTTTTACAACAACCGACAATTAATTTTTGGTTACAGATTAATAATTGAATTCATACTTCACCGTCTGTTGCGATGGGATTCGATCCCAAGGCACCCAGAGCATCATCCTTGGCTTTGGATTATTATTCCAGTGACATTATCACTATGCCACCGTCTCCCCTCGACTGCTGCCACTGAGTACTTAAATTCCAAAATTTAGAATGTCTCTCAGGGCTGCTCTACTGCAATCTCAGATGCGGCTGTCCCGTTTAACTATGGTCATTCAGTTCCATTATTAAAGTGGAATATTTATGACAATGTATTACAGAATTCAACTAATATAGTAACTAACACTAATCAACACAACAAACTGGCACAACCTCTGAATCTAATACAGCACCTCAAACTAATACAACTTTTTGCACCAACAGAACAACTCAGGTAAGACAGAAGATTCAACAGGTACAACCCGTCCAACTGTTAAAGCCCCTTCAACCGAAGCCGACTTTCAAGCTCATGCAGCCCCTGCAATTGAAGCGGCATCTCAAACAAATACAACTCAAAATAATAGTTCAACTGAAGCTAGTTATGTCCTGAAGCTAATACCTTACCTTACCTTACGCCCCTCACAGTCAAACACAGCCTCTCAAGATAATGCAGCACTTTATGTTAATACAGTATCTCAAGCAAATACCTCATACTAGCACAACACCTCAAAGTAACACAGCTCCTCAAACTAGTATAGCACACCAAACTGATGCAGCATGGAAATATAGGATAATTCAAATTTAGAGCAAATGAGGAGGCCATTCTGCCCATCATGTGTGTGCCAGCCACAAACTGGCTATTTAAACCAATCCCGCCGTATGTAGTCCTGTAGGTTACATCACCTTAAATGGAATGAGGGTATCCACCTCGACCATTGTTTCAGGCAAATGGTTCCAGATACCCATCAACCTCTGGGTGAAAACATTTCTCCTTAACTCCCCTCTAATCCTTCCACCAATTACTTTAAGTCTATCTACCCTGATTACTGGCTTCTGTGTTGAGGGAAACAAATCCTTCCCATTCACTCTGTGCAGGGACTTCATAACTAAGTACACCTTAATTGAATCTCTCCCTCATCCTTCTCTATTCCAAAGACAACATCCCCAGCCTAGCCAATCTTCCCTGATCGTTGAAAGCCAATCCCAGAAGCATCCTCTGTAAATCTCCTCCCCGCCATCTCTAATGTGATCTCATGCTTACTGTAATGTGGTGACCAGAATCGTTCATTGTCCGAGCTGTGGTCTACACTGTGTGGCACAGAGCAGTCAAAGAACAAAGAACAAAGAACTGCATGGCGCAGGAACAGGCCATTCGACCCTCCAAGCATGCGCCGATCTTGATGCCTGACTAGACTAAAACCTTCTGCTATTCCGGGGACTGTATCCCTCTATTCCCATCCTGTACACGTATTTGACAAGATGCCTCTTAAAAGTCGCTATCGGACCTGCTTCCACCACCTCCGCCGGCAGCAAGTTCCAGGCATTCACCACCCAGTGTGTAAAGAGCTTGCCTCGCACATTCCCTCTAAACTTTGCACCTCTCACCTTAAAACCAGGTCCCCTCGTAACTGACTCTTCCACCATGGGAAAAAGCTCCTGACTATCCACTCTGTCTATACGGCTCATAACTTTGTAAACATCATGTCGCCCCTCCACCTCCGTCGTTCCAGTGAAAACAATCCGAGTTTATCCAACCTCTCCTCATGGCTAATGCCCTCCAGACTAGGTAACATCCTGGTAAACCTCCTCTGTACCCTCTCCAAAGCCTCCACGTCCTTCTGGTAGTGTGGCGACCAGAATTACACGCAATATTGTAAGTTTGGCCTAACAAAAGTTCTGGACAGCTGCAGCATGACTTGTCAATTTTTATACTCTATGCCCCGACCTATGAAGGCAAGCATGCCGTATGCCTTCATGACTACCTTATCCCCCTGCGTTGCCACTTTCAGTGACATGTGGACCTGTACACCCAGATCTCCCTGCCTGTCAATACTCCTAAGGGTTCTGGCATTTGTTGCATACTTCCCACCTGCATTAGACCTTCCAAAATTCATTACCTCACATTTGTCCGGATTAACCTCCATCTGCTATTTCTTCGCCCAAGACTCCAACCGATCTATATCCTGCTGTATCTCTGACAATCCTCATCCTTATCCGCAACTCCACCAACATTTGTGTCGTCCGCAAACTTACTAATCAGACCAGCTACATTTTCTTCCAAATCATTTACATATACTACAAACAGCAAAGGTCCCAGCACTGATCCCTGTGGAACACCACTGGTCACATCCCACCATTCTGAAAAGTACCCTTCCACTGCTACACTCTGTCTTCTATGACAGAGCCAGTTCTGTATCCATCTTAACAGCTCTCCTCTGATCCCTTGTGACTTCACCTTTTGTACCTGTCTGCCATGAATGACCTATCAAAGACTTTACTGAAGTCCATATGGATAACATCCACTGCCCTTCCTTCATCAATTATCTTCGTCACTTCCTCAAAAAACTCAATGAAATTAGTGAGGCACGACCTCCCCCTCATAAAACCATGGTGCCTCTCGCTAATAAGCTCGTTTGTTTCCAAATGGGAGTAAATCCTGTCCCGAAGAATCCTCTCTAATAATTTCGCTACCACTGATGTAAGGCTACCGGCCTATAATTTCCTGGATTATATTTGCTACCCTTTTTAAACAAAGGAACAACATTGGCTCATCTCCAGTTCTCTGGGACCTCACCTGTAGCCAATGAGGATGCAAAGATTTCTGTCAAGGCCCCAGCAATTTCTTCCCTTGCCTCCCTCAGTATTCTGGGGTAGATCCCATCAGGCCCTGGGGAATTATCTACCTTAATGCTTTGCCAGGCACCCAACACCTCCTCCTTGTTGATAATGAGATGACTGAGACTCTCTTCACTCCCTTCCCTAGTTTCATCATTCACCACATCCTTCTTTTTGGTAAATACTGATGCAATGTACTCATTTAGTACCCCGCCCATTTCCTCTGGCTCCACCCATAGATTCCCTTCTCTGTCCTTGAGTGGGCCAACCCTTTCCCTAGTTACCCTCTTGCTCTTTATATACGTATGAAAAGCCTTGGAATTTTCCTTAACCCTGTTTGCCATTGAGTTTTCATGACCGCTTTTAGCCCTCCTGACTCCTTGCTTAAGTCCCTTCCTACTGTCTTTATATTCCTCAAGGGATTTGTCTGTTCCTCGCCTTACAGCCCTTAGGAATGCTTCCCTTTTCTTTTTGAGTAGGCTCACAATATCCCGCGTTATCCAAGATTCCCCAAACTTGCCAAAATTATCCGACTTCCTCACAGGAACATGCTGGTCCTGGAAATTGATTAACTGACGTTTGAAAGACTCCCACATGTCAGATGTTGATTTACCCTCAAACAGCCACCCCAAATCGAAATCCTTCAATTCCTGCCAAATATTGTTGTAATTAGCCTTCCCCCAATTTAGCACCTTCACCCGAGGACTACTCTTATCCTTATCCACAAATACCTTAAAACTTGTGGAATTATGGTCACTGTTCCCAAAATGCTCCGCTACTGAAACTTCGACCAGCTGGCCTGGCTCATTCCCCAATACCAGGTCTTGTATGGCCCCATTCCTAGTTAGACTATCTACATATTGTTTCAAGAAGCCTTCCTGGATGTTCCTTACAAACTCTGCCCCATCCAAGCCCCTCGCACTATGTGAGTTCCAGTCAATATAGGGGAAGTTAAAATCAGCTACCACTACAACCCTGTTACCGTTGCATCATTCCAAAATCTGTGAACATGTCTGCTCCTATACCTCCCGCTGGCTGTTGAGAGGCCTGTCGAAAATCCTCAACATCGTGACTGCACCCTTCCTATTCCTGAGCTCCGCCATATTGCCTTGCTGTACGACCCCTCCGAGATGTCCTCCCACAGTACAGCTGTGATATTCTCCTTAACAAGTAATGCAACTCCGCCACACCTTTGACATCCCCCTCTATCCCGCCTGAAGCTTCTAAATCCTGGAACATATAGCTGCCAATCCTGTCCTTCCCTCAACCAAGTCTCTGTAATAGCAACAACATCATAGTTCCAAGTACTAATCCAAGCTCTAAGTTCATCTGCCTTACCTGTTTAGAGATAGAGATAGAGATAGAGATAGAGATAGAGATACAGCACTGAAACAGGCCCTTCGGCCCACCGAGTCTGTGCCGACCATCAACCACCCATTTATACTAATCCTACACTAATCCCATATTCCTATCACATCCCCACCTGTCCCTATATATTTCCCTACCACCTACCTATACTAGGGGCAATTTATAATGGCCAATTAACCTATCAACCTGCAAGTCTTTGGCATGTGGGAGGAAACCGGAGCACCCGGAGGAAACCCACGCAGACACAGGGAGAACTTGCAAACTCCGCACAGGCAGTACCCAGAATCGAACCCGGGTCCCTGGAGCTGTGAGGCTGCGGTGCTAACCACTGCGCCACTGTGCCACCCAATATATTTCTCACATTGAAACAAGTGCACTTCAGACCACCAATCCCGCTGTGCTCTGCAACATCTCCCTGCCTGCTCTTCCTCTTGGCCTTACTGGCCTTATTTACTAGTTCCCCCTCATTTATTTCACTTGCTGTTCGAATGCTCTGGTTCCCAACCCCCTGCCACACTACTTTAAACCCTCCTGAGTGACGCTCGCAAACCTCGCAGCCTGGATTTCTGTGCCCCTCCAGTTTAGATACAACCCGTCCTTCTTGTACAGGTCTCACCTGTCCTGGAAGAGATCCCAATGATCCAGATATCTGAAACCCTCCCTCCTACACCAGCTGAACAGCCACGTGTTTAGCTGCACTATCTTCCTATTTCTAGCCTCACTGGCATGTGGCACAGGGAGTAATCCTGAGATTACAACCCTGGAGGTCCTGTCTTTTAACTTTCTACCTAACTCCCTAAAGTCCCCCTCGCAAGATATTGTCACTCATCCTGCCTAAGTCATTGGTAACGATGTGTACCACAACCTCTGGCTGTTCACCCACCCCCTTCAGAATGTCCCCTGCCTGTTCAGAGCCATCCTTGATCCTGGCACCAGGGAGCCAAGATATTATCCTGGAGTCTCTTTCACGTCCACAGAAGCGCCTATCTGTGCCCCTGACTATAGAGTCCCCTATAACTATTGCTCTTCTGCGCTTTGTTCCTCCCTGCTGAACAGCAGTGCCAGCCATGGTGCCACTGCTCTGGCTGCTGCTGTTTTCCCCTGATAGGCCATGCCCCCCAACAGCATGCAAAACTGTATACCTGTTAGAGAGGGGGATAGCTGCACTGACTGTCTGCCCCTTCTAGCGGTCACCCATCTATCTGCCTGTACCTTGGGTGTTATCACTTCTTTAAAACTCCTATCTATGACACTTTCTGCCACCTGCATGCTCCTAAGTGCATCCAGTTGCCGCTCCAACCTATCCATATGGTCTGTGAGGAGCTGCACTGGGTACACTTCCTACAGATGTAGTCGTACGGAACGCTGGAAGCGTCACGGACCTCCCACATCTCACAGGTGAAGCACTTCAACACTCTAACTGACATTTCTAGCACTAATCAATAAATTAATTTAAAATAAATACTTATTAAATCCTCACTAAATTGATATAATTAACTTTATGGTCCTCAGTGCTAGATTCCTGCTATAAATATTAAATGCTAACTAAATACAGTAATCTCCTCCCTCTGGTTTAGTTACTCTACTTAATTAGTTAATTAGGGTTTTAATCAATTTCTATCAATGTTTTATTTTCAAATTCCGTAAACAAAATCCATTCCAGCCAATAAGTTCACAGGTTTCCTGTGACGTCACTCAGTTTTTTTTACCAGAGGTGAGGAGTTGAGAATTACCGGTCCGGAATTCCACCCTCCAAGTCTTCTCCCAGTCAGCTGTGCTCTTTGGAAGCTCTTGGTTTCCCTCACTCTGAGGTCAGGTAAGAAATGAAAGGACATCCACGCTCCCTCCTTACCGAACTTCCTCAGTTACCAAACTTCCACTGTAGCACTCTAATGCAACCCAAGTTAGCACTGTAGTGCAAACAAAGTCAGGACGTAAGATGGCTCACTTTTATACTGACTGACTCTAGCCCCTGAAAACTTGTTTAAGCCACTTCTCTGATTAACAAGGTGCAGCTGCAAGCAGAGCCTGATTGAACCCTGCTTAAGAACAAAGAACAAAGAACAAAACTGCACATGAACAGGCCATTCGGCCCTCCAAGCCTGCGCCGGTCTTGATGCTTGCCTAAACTAACACATTCAGCACTTCCGGGGCCCATATCCCTCCAGTCGCTTCCTATTCATGTATTTGTCAAGATGACTCTTAAACGTCGCTATCGTATTTGCTTCCACCACCTCCCCTGGCAGCAGGTTCCAGGCACTCACAACCCTCTGTGTAAAAAAGTGCGTCGCACATCCCCTCTAAACTTTGCCCCTCGCACCTTAAACCTATGTCCACTAGTAACTGACTCTTCCACCCTGGGAAAAAGCATCGGACGATCCACTCTGTCCATGCCGCTCATATCTTTGTGAACCTCTATCATGTCGCCCCTGCCCCTCCGTCGTTCCAGTGAAAACAATTCGGATTTTTCCACCCTCTCCTCATAGCTAATGCCCTCTAGACCAGGCAACATGCTGGTAAACCTCCTCTGTACCCTCTCCAAAGCCTCCACGTCCTTCTGGTAGAGTGGCGACCAGAATTGCACGCAATATTCTAAGTGTGACCGAACTAAGGTTCTGTACAGCTGCAACATGACTTGCCAATTTTTATACTCTATGCCCCGACCGATGAAGGCAAGCATGCCGTATGCCTTCTTGACATCCTTGTCCACCTGCGTTGCCACTTTCAGTGACCTGTGGACCTGTACGCCCAGATCTCTCTGTCTGTCAATAGTCCTAAGGGTTCTGCCGTTACTGTATACCTCCCACCTGCATTAGACCTTCCAAAATGCATTACCTCACATTTGTCCGGATTAAACTCCATCTGCCATTTCTCTGCCCAAGTCTCCAACCGATCTATATTCTGCTGTATCCTCTGACAATCATCATCATTATCGGCAACTCCACCAACCTTTGTGTCATCTGCAAACTTACAAATCAGACCAGCTACATTTTCCTCCAAATCTTTTATATATACGACAAACAGCAAAGGTCCCAGCACTGATCCCTGTGGAACAGCACTAGTCACATCCCTCCATTCAGAAAAACACCCATCCACTGATACCCTCTGTCTTCTATGACCGAGCCAGTTCTGTATCCATCTTGACAGCTCTCCTCTGATCCCGTGTGACTTCACCTTTTGTTCCAGTCTGCCATGCAGAACCTTGTCAAAGTCTTTACTAAAGTCCATATAGATAACATCCACTGCCCTTCCTTCATCAATAATCTTCGTCACTTCCTCAAAAAACTCAATCAAATTAGTAAGACACGACTATAAAAACAAGAATTGCTGGAACCACTCAGCAGGTCTGGCAGCATTTGTGGAAAGAGAAGCAGAGTTAATGTTTCGGGTCAGTGACCCTTCATCGGAAGGGTAAGACACGACGACCCCTTCACAAAACCATGCTGTCTCTCGCTAATAAGTTCGTTTGTTTCCAAATGGGAGTAAATCCTGTCCCGAAGAATCCTCTCTAATAGTTTCCCTACCACTGACGTAAGGCTCACCGGCCTATAATTTCCTGGATTATCCTTGCCACCCTTCTTAAACAAAGGAACAACATTGGCTATTCTCCAGTCCTCTGGGACCTCCCCCTCAGCCAATGAGGATGCAAAGATTTCTGTCAAGGCCCCAGCAATTTCTTCCCTTGCCTCCCTCAGTATTATCGGGTAGGTCCCATCAGGCACTGGGGACTTATCTACCATACTGCTTTGCAAGACTCCCAGCACATCCTCCTTTTTAATAATGAGATGACTCAGACTATCTGCACTCCCTTCCCTAGGCTCATCAATCACCAAGTTCTTCTCTTTGGTGAATACTGAGGTCACCACGTTCTTGATACTGTAAATCACTTCCAGAGAAACCATGGTAACCTCTTGCAACAGGGGTTTAGCGTTCCCTACCCTAACTATCGCCTCTGGAATTGGGTGGGGGGAGCGTTGTCATCCTGGGCAAGCGAGTCTGCCTTTGATACTCATAAGTACTCAAATTATAACATTGTGTATCATAACAATCATGCCTATTTATTACATATTTACACACTTCCTGACAATACTGGCCATCAAGATCCGCTTCCAAATTGAAGGGGAGCAGACCAGTCTATCCGGCTGTGCTGTTTACTTCATGAAGGATGGTGCTGCTTGCGTTATTTGTTCGACATCCATGATACTATATACCCAACCCAGTCACATTATTTTGGATACATTTACGGTTTGGTTCCGAGATTCTCGTCTGGTGTGTCTGGGTGGTGACTTGGCCCGTAATCCGGGCCTTCGGCTTTTTAACCCATTCCCTCCTCTGGGGTGCTTAGCATATTGTCCAGGTTGCAGGCAGGTGTTGTCGTGCCCATGTACCGTCGATGCCTCCGACGTCACTACCGATCCGCTCAGGATAAGGAGATACCTGCAACAATATTAACATCAGCTCCCATCGCCCGGGTCACTGTTAGATGTTTCTATTTCTATATACAGTTTCAACTGTACATAATGTTTCCAATTACTTCCCGTTTTCAATTCTATGAGCGTACACGTATCACCTGTATTAATTACCTCATGTTGTCCATGCCATCGGGGTGGACGTCCACCACGTTCGGGACCCAATCTGACCATTACCTTATCTCTACCTGTGAAACCTTCTGTTTTTCCAACTGCTCCTCCAATTCTATGTTCTTAGCTGCCTGTCTGTCCTTAATCTCTTGTCTGAGCTTGTGTAGCTATTTACTCATCTCTCTGACATACTCTCGGATTCTGCCATTAAGTAGGCCTGTGTTCATCCGAACATTATTCCTTCTGGTAACTGCGTTTCCCGTACTGACATTAGCTCAAATGGAGTAAATCCGGTATTCTTATTTGAAGTGCCCCGTCGGCGCATCAGAATTCTGGGTAAAACTGTAGTCCAGCTATTCCCTGTTTCTTGTATTGCTTTAGCTATCGAGCTTTTTAAAGTCCTATTCATTCTTACTACCATTCCAAAACATTGAGGATGATAGAGGATGCGGAATGTCTGTTTTATCCCCAGAATTCCTTTGTTAGCTATTCCATCAGCCCAATCTAAATGCCAATTCCCATTAATTATAATTCTATTTCATTCATGAGCCCTGGAGAAACTGAACAGTCATAATACTTGAAAACAGTAATCAAACATTCCCATTTGATTCCAGGCATTGCCATATTTTTATTTCCTCTATCCTGGATGACATTTTAATTTCTTCAAAGTAACTTGCTAAATTACACTGGATTTCGGCATCTCAGATTGTTGCTGGAGCGACAGGCTTTTATTAATGTTCCATTTAATATCTCCCCAAAGAAACTTTGTCTTTTATACTTAGGAACCATCTACACTGCATTTGTTTTACTTTTATTCTCTAAATCTTAGATTGTCCTGTAAAATTTCACATAACGTTCCCTTTGAGTGCTTTGAATAACCACTCATATCAATTTAAATGTGTTTATTGATTCCAATTTCTTATACCCAGTCTTGGTGGTATTGCATTTTGTTTTACATGAAAGACAGAAGTGCTTGCAACAATCTCTGCTTCTGAAGCACTTTGTCTCATTGATAAAAATGCTGTTGTCTGTAGTTATATTCTTAAATTCTTAATGATGCTGGATTTCTTGCTGTGGCATTAGAATCCAGTTGTCCCAAAGCCCAGTGGGTCAATTGTACTTTCAGCAATGCAAACATTAAATGGAAAAACAACATCTGAAGCAAGGTTAATTTCATTGCTTGTCTCCAAGGGGGCAGAGCAAAACATTCTCAGCTGCATCACTTTGCGTAAGCGTTTTATTTTCCCTGATCGAAAAGAACAAAATTCCATTTTAAACTTTTTTTTGGATCCTTGTGGGTTTAAATCAACAAAATCATTAATAGCATTATCAACTTCAAAGGATATCATCTCCATTAGAGAAGACTGCAATTTAGATTAAACTCCTATAGTTTCCAAACTTTTAGCATCGTTTGGAAGAGGTTTCTATCCAAGGATTTCTTTATACGACCAGGATGATTCCAAATTCCAGTTTCCAGCAATAAATATTTAAAAGTTTTTTCTCAACTTAACAGGTTATTTAACCTTAACAGTATAAACTTAATTCAGACTTATTAATTTACAATACTTATTAACTGCACACAGAACAGAATATTTTTAAAGATAGGTCAACGTCATTTTTCATTTACTTTCTTCAGACGCCTTTTCAAATGACTGTAAAAAAAAACAAAAAGTAAAAAAAAAGTTACTTAGAATTCTTCAACAAGGGATTTAACACCAGCTTCTTACACAAACTTTGACCTTTCCCATAACTCCTTTGCTTACCTTTCTCTCCCATAAAACAATATTCAATTTCTGACATTTGCTACTTTAAACCAGTCAGAAAAACATATCTTCAATTTTAAACGGCAAAATAAACCAATAGCAGATTTTCAACGTTGGTCCAATTAAAGCAATGTTTTAAATTTCAAATTGGATTTCTGCCAGACATCTTCAGCCTTTCAAGGCTGAAGGTTGTCTCATAGAACATTGTTCATTGCCTTTTGACAGTTGCAAAACCAACTTTTAAAATAAAAACTAAATTTAACTTGAAAAAGGTAATTCAATTTATCGCCCATTCCTGGGTGCACAATCTTAAATTGAAATTAACACATGCAACAATCATTTTCACGTTCATTCAATTCCAAACATCTTAGAAAATTGATTCCTGTAATGAGTTATGAATTCAATGTCCCAAAATATCTGTCAAATGCCCTGTTACGACGCGAAGGAATACATACAGGTTCAACTATTTCACAACAAAAACATGACTCAAGTTTCTCACAAAATGTACAGTGTAAAAATAGAACAAGTAACAGACTCATGCTTTCAACATAAAAGCAGAACAACAATGAGTTAACGACTGTCAGTTCCACAGAACACAAGCTGCACATCCCAAGGACATTCATTTCATTCGTGGAAGCTTCCAACATTCACACATTCGAATCAAAAGACACAATAATTTGTTTCCTATATTTACGAGCGAGGTACAGAGACGTAGTCCCTTCGCCTCACCACTCCGCAACCAACTCAAGTTCCATTTTCTCAGCCGTCGCCACTTTGTGCGTGCTCTACTTTTCAATCTGGGATCCAATTGTCCCACGGGACACACTCATCTCAAATTATTCGTGCACTCGGGGATCCAATCGTCACTCCGGGGTGCTATTCACCCCACGCCTGAGTCTCAGGCCTAAATTCCGGCCACACCCGGTGGACCTCCGATCTAGTCTGTCTAAACTAAACTAAACTAAACAACAACAGGCCACTATTCTTTCAAATGAAATAATATTCACCATTGTTTTCGCCTTCATAGAGGACTGGGTGCATCCTGACGACTATGCCATGGAAAGGGATTTCAGTCACCCTCCGATTCCACGATAGGCCAGACGAGATGCAAGCTCCTTTGTTCACCGGCTTATTGCAAGAATATGCAGGCCAGACCGCACCCATGCAATATGGCGTAAAAATTCCCTGAGTAGTTTCAAAACATCAGTTTTATACCATTTTAAAGATAACAGTTAGTTTCCATTTACCAATCCTTCTATTACACATTCTTATTCTCTTATCTCTATACAATTGTATGTACTTGTATATAGCTGTGTTACACCATTACATTCTGAGCAGGTATACATTATACTATCCAATCATTAACAAGGCAGGTAGACGTGAAACTTTGACCCTTGTCTGGCCTTTGTCACTCATGACAGCTTGTGGTTCATCAGGCCTATTACTTTGTTCACTGCCCTTGTCGTTTGCTCCCCCTTCAGCATTGTTCATGGGTGAATGTAATCTACATATAGATTGGTCAAACCAAATTAGCAATAATACTGTGCAGGTAGATTTCCTGAACATGGCGGTTTTTTACACCAATGCCTTGGTGAACCTACTAGAGAACCGGTCATCCCAGACTGGGTATTGTGCAATGAAAAAGGATTAATTAACAATACTGTTCTGCGGTGTCCCTTGGGGAAGAGCGACCATAACATGACCGAATTCTTCATTTAGATGGAGAGTGAAGCAGTTGAATCCGAAACTGGGATCCTGAATGCAAATAATTGAAACTACGAAGGTATGAAGCGTATTTGGCCATGGTAGATTGGGGAACTTTCCAAAAGGATTGACGTTGGATGGGCAATTGATAATATTTAAAGGACGTGCGCATGAATTACAGCAATTATTCATTTCTGTCTGCCGCAAAAATACAACCAGGAAGGTGGCTCAACCGTGGCCTACAAAATAAATTTGGGATACTACGAGGTCCAAAGAGGAGGCATATTAAATTGTCAGAGAAAGCAGCAACCCTGAGGATTGGGAGCAGTTTAGAATTCAGCAAAAGTGGACAAAGAGTTTGACTTGGCGAGGGAAAATAGAGTATGAGAGTAAACTTGCGGGAAACATAAAAAAACTGACTGTAAAAGCTTCCATAATTATGTAAAGTGAAAACGATTTGGTGAAGAGAAATATAAGTCACCTACATCAGAAACGGGGGAAATTATACTGGGGAACAAAGAAGTGGCAGAACAATTAAACACATACTTTGAGTCTGTCTTCACAAGGGGTGGAACTAATAACATCCAGAAATGTTACGGAACCAAGGGTCTAATGAGAGGCAGGAACTGAAGGAAATCAGTATCAGGAAAAACAAAATCGAGCCCGGGATATTACTGAGGTTAAGGTTTGACAAATCTCTAGGGCCTGATAACCTACATCCCAGAGTTCTAAAATATGTGGCCTTGGATGCATTGGTGGCCATCTTCCAAAAACCGATGGACTCTGGATAAATTCCTACAGATTTTAAATAGCCCCTCTATTTAAAAAAGGAGAGAGAGAAACAAAGGGAATTACAGACCAGTTAGCCTCACATCAGTAGTGGGGAAATGCTACAGTCTATTATGAAGGGTGTGATAACAAAACACCTCGAAAGCTTAAATGGGATTGGACAATGTCAGCATGGGTTTACGAAATGGAAATCCTGCTTAACAAATCTACTGCAATTTTATGAGGATGTAACTAGTAGAATAGATAAGGGAGGACCAGTGGATGTATTTGGATATCTCGAAGGCTTTTGAAGACTTTTGGATATACAGAAGGCCCCAGATAAGAGGTAAGTATGCAAAATTCAAGCACATGGAATTGGGAATATATACTGACATGGATTGAGAAGTGGTTTACAGACAAGAAACAGAGAGTAGGAATAAATGGGTGTTTTTCTGGATATCAGCCGGTAACCAGAGGGGTAGCACAGGGATCAGTGCTTGGGCCCCTGCTATTCACAATATATATTAATGACTTGGGTGAGGGAACGAATGGTAACATTTTCAAGTTGACAGATGATACAAAGCTGGGAGGACTGTGAGCTGAGAAGAGGATGCAAACAGGCTCCAATATGATTTGGACATATTGGGTGAGTGGGCAAATGCATGGCACTTGGAGTATAACGTGGATAAATAGAAAATTATCCACTTTGCTTGTA
Source organism: Heterodontus francisci (assembly GCF_036365525.1). Classification (NCBI taxonomy): domain Eukaryota; kingdom Metazoa; phylum Chordata; class Chondrichthyes; order Heterodontiformes; family Heterodontidae; genus Heterodontus; species Heterodontus francisci. The sequence continues at coordinate 85,923 of NW_027142021.1, read as the reverse complement.
AAAACTGAAAGGAAGAATATTATCTGAATGGTGATAGATTGGGACAGGGGGAGGTGCAACGAGACCTGGTTTCCTTATACACCAGTCGCTGAAAGCAAGTATTCAGGTTCAGCAAGCAATTAGGAAGCCGAATGATATAAAAACAAGAAATGCTGGAACCACTCAGCTGGACTGGCAGCATCTGTGGAAAGATAATTTTTTAGAATTAGAATATTATAGCGCAGTACAGGCCCTTCGGCACTCGATGTTGCGCCGATCATCTGACCTACACTATTCCACTTACATCCATATGTCTATCCAATGACCACTTAAATGCCCTTAAAGTTGGCGAGTCTACTACTGTTGCAGGCAGGGCGTTCCACGCCCCTACTACTCTCTGCGTAAAGAAATTACCTCTGACATCTGTCCTATATCTTTCACCCCTCAACTTAAAGCTATGTCCCCTCGTGTTTGCCATCCTCATCCGAGGAAAAAGACTCTCACTATCCACCCTATCTAACCCTCTGATTATCTTGTATGTCTCTATTAAGTCACCTCTCCTCCTCCTTCTCTCTAACGAAAACAACCCCAAGTCCCTCAGCCTTTCCTCGTAAGACCTTCCTTCCATACCAGGCAACATCCTAGTAAATCTCCTCTGCACCCTTTCCAAAGCTTCGACATCCTTCCTATAATGCGGTGACCAGAACTGCACGCAATACTCCAGGTGCGGCCTCACCATAGTTTTGTCCAGCTGCATCATGACCTCGTGGCTCCGAAACTCGATCCCCCTACTAATAAAGGCTAACACACCATAAGCCTTCTTAACAGCCCTATTAACCTGGGTAGCAACTTTCAGGGATTTATGTACCTGGATACCAAGATCTCTCTGCTCATCTACACTACCAAGAATCTTCCCATTAGCCCAGTACTCTGCATTGCTGTTACTCCTTCCAAAGTGAATCGCCTCACACTTCTCCGCATTAAACTCCATTTGCCATCTCTCAGCCCAGCTCTGCAGCCTATCTATGCCCCTCTGTACCCTACAACACCCTTCGACACTATCCACAACTCCACCGACCTTCGTGTCATCCGCAAATTTACTAACCCACCCTTCTGCACCCTCATCCAGGTCGTTTATAAAAATGACAAACAGCAGTGGCCCCAAAACAGAACCTTGCGGTACACCACTAGTAACTAAACTCCAGGATGAACATTTGCCATCAACCACCACCCTCTGTCTTCTTTCAGCTAGCCAATTTCTGATCCAAAGCTCTAAATCACCTTCAACCCCATACTTCCGTATTTTCTGCAATAGCCTACCGTGGGGAACCTTATCAAACGCCTTACTGAAATCCATATACACCACATCCACGGCTTTACCCTCATCCACCTGTTTGGTCACCTTCTCGAAAAACTCAATAAGGTTTGTGAGGCACGACCTACCTTTCACAAAACCGTGCTGACTATCGCAAATGAACTTATTCTTTTCAAGATGATTATAAATCCTGTCTCTTATAACCTTTTCCAACATTTTACCCACAACCGAAGTAAGGCTCACAGGTCTATAATTACCAGGGCTGTCTCTACTCCCCTTCTTGAACAAGGGGACAACATTTGCTATCCTCCAGTCCTCCGGCACTACTCCTGTCGACAATGACGACTTAAAGATCAACAACAACGGCTCTGCAATCTCCTCCCTGGCTTCCCAGAGAATCCTAGGATAAATCCCATCTGGCCCAGGGGACTTATCTATTTTCACTCTTTCCAAAATTGCTAACACCTCCTCCTTGTGAATCTCAATCCCATCTAGCCTGGTAGGCTGTATCTCAGTAATCTCCTCGGCAACATTTTCTTTTTCTACTGTAAATACTGACGAAAAATATTCATTTAACGCTTCCCCTATCTCCTCTGATTCCGCACACAACTTCCCACTACTATCCTTGATTGGCCCTGTTCTAACTCTTATCATTCGTTTATTCCTGATATACCTATAGAAAGCCTTAGGGTTTTCTTTGATCCTATCCGCCAATGACTTCTCGTGTCCTCTCCTTGCTCTTCTTCGCCCTCCCTTTAGATCCTTCCTGGCTAGCTTGTAACTCTCAAGCGCCCTAACTGAGCCTTCACGTCTCATCCTAACATAAGCCGCCCTCTTCCTCTTGACAAGCGCTTCAACTTCTTGAGTAAACCACGGCTCCCTCGCTCGACAACTTCCTCCCTGCCTGACAGGTACATACTTATCAAGGACACGCATTAGCTGCTCCTTGAATAAGCTCCACATTTCGTTTGTGCCCATCCCCTGCAGTTTCCTTCCCCATCCTACACATCCTAAATCTTGCCTAATCGCGTCATAATTTCCTTTCCCCCAGCTATAATTCTTGCCCTGCGGTATATACCTGTCCCTGCCCATCGCTAAGGTAAACCTAACTGAATTGTGATCACTATCGCCAAAGTGCTCACCTACATCTAAATCGAACACCTGGCCGGGTTCATTACCGAGTACCAAATCCAATGTGGCATCGCCCCTGGTTGGCCTGTCCACATACTGTGTCAGAAAACCCTCCTGCACACACTGGACAAAAACAGACCCATCTTAAGTACTCGAACTATAGTATTTCCAGTCAATATTTGGAAAGTTAAAGTCCCCCATAACCACTACCCTGTTACTCTCGCTCCTTTCGTTAATCATCTTCGCTATCCTTTCCTCTACATCTCTGGAACTATTCGGAGGTCTATAGAAAACTCCCAACAGGGTGACCTCTCCTCCCCTGTTTCTAACCTCGGCCCATACTACCTCAGTAGACGAGTCCTCAAACGTCCTTTCTGCCGCTGTAATACTTTCCTTGATTAACAATGCCACACCCCCCCCCCCCCTCTTTTACCCTCTACTCTGTTCTTACTGAAACATCTAAATCCCGGAACCTGCAACATCCATTCCTGCCCCTGCTCTACCCATGTCTCTGAAATGGCCACAACATCAGGATCCCAGGTACCAACCCATGCTGCAAGCTCACCCACCATATTCCGGATGCTCCTGGCGTTGAAGTAGACACACTTTAAACCAAGTTCTTGCTTGCCAGTGCCCTCTTGCGTCCCTGTAACCTTATCCCCTACCTCACTACTCTCAACAGAGTTAATGTTTCAGGTCAGTGACCCTTCTTCGGAACTGACCTGAAACGTTAACTCTGCTTCTCTTTCCACAGATGCTGCCAGACCTGCTGAGTGGTTCCAGCATTTCTTGTTTTTATTTCAGATTTCCACATCCACAGTATTTCAGAGCCGAATGGTATGTTGGTCTTCATTGGAAGAGTGTTTGAGCACATAAGCAATGATGTCTTACTGCAGTTATACAGAACCTTGGTGAGACCACTTCTGGAGTATTGTATGCAGTCTGGTCTCCTTCTCTGAGGAAGGATATTCTTTCCATGGAAGGATTGCAAATAAGATTTACGAGGCTGAATCTTGGGATGGCAGGATCAACGTAAGAGGAGAGATTTGATCGACGTGGCCTATATTCACAAGAGTTTAGAAGAATTACAGGGTATCTCATAAAAACCTATAAAATTCTAACAGGATTAGACAGACTAGATGCAGGGAGAATGTTCCCGATAGCTGAGGAGTCCAAAACAATGGGTCAAAGTCTAAAGATATGGCGTATGCCATTTAGAACCAACGTGAGGAGAAATGTCTTCACGAAGTGGATGGTGAATCTGTGGAGTTCTCGACAGCGGAAGGCAGTGAACGTCAAGTCATTATATATATTCAGGAAGGAGATAGATGTATATTTTAATGCCAAAGGGGTCCAGGGATATGGAGAGAAGGCGGGAACACGGTACTGAATTAGACAAACTGTCATGATCATTTTTGAATGCCGGAGCAGGCCCAATGGATCGAAGGGCCTACTCCTGCTCCTATTTTCTATGTTTATATGTTTCTATGGTTCAAGATGAATGCCCACATTTTGCTCTTAGTAACCAGGGATAGAAAACTAATTCTGGCCTTTCCAGTGTCACCCATATCCTGAGAACAAATAGACATGAAATAATATACAAATAAAATCAATGAGTTTGTAATTGACTGTTTGAAACCAGGAGAGGTCTTTGATCAGAGTGGACGTCATAAACCAATAAACACATTTTCAACAGAATTTACCTCATCAGCTCCTTGTGTTTGCCATTCTGCTGTTGTCTTCATCAGAAAACAAGTTACAATTAATCTCTGGCATAAAAACTGCTGACCATCAATTGTACAGATGCTCAATGGTTTCTGTTATCAGATAGTCACAGAATCACACAGCACAGGAGGAGACTATTTAACAAATCGTACCAGTTCCAGATCTTTGACGGAGATTTCCAATTATTCTTCTCCCCTGTTCTTCTCCCCCAGTCCAGCAAATCACCCTGTTAGTATTGATCCAATTCCCTTTAGAAAGTTTCTGTTAAATCTGCTTCCACAACCCTTTCAGGAAGTGAATTCCAAATCATAAACACTCGCTGTGTAAGGAAATGAAGATCTCGTCATCGGTCCTCTGTTTGTGTGTTAATTAACATTAAACTGTATTATCTGGTTACTGACCCTTGGGCCAGTGAAACCAGGTCCTCCTTTTATATTCAATCAAAACAATTCATGATTTTCAGCCCCTCTATTTAATCTCCCTTTTACCTTATCTGCTGTAAAGGGAACAATCCCAGCTTTTTTCCACAGAATTGAAGTCCCTCATCCCTGTTACCATTCTAATATATCACGTGGGCACCATCTCCAAGGCCGTTAAATCCTTCATAAAGTGTGCTGTCCAGAAGGGGAGACGATATTCCAGCTGAGGCTTAACCAGTGATTTATCTAGGCTTAGCAGAATGCACCTGTGTTCTTTTTTAATCTTTGTTTCCAGTTATAAAGCTGAGGATCCCGTACTTCTTTTTAAAACCTTCACAACTTGTGCTGCCACCATTGAAGATTTGTGCATATACACACCCAGGGCTCTGTGCTCCCATACCATCTGTTAAATGGTTCAATTCAGTTTCTATTCACTCCCCTTAATATCCCTCCCTAAATGATCACTTCTCCAAATCGATGTGGTAAATTTCATGCTCCACACGTATTGTTATTTTGCCATCTCACTTTCCATGTCCTCCTGAAGCCTACTGCTTTTTCCCAGACTGGTCACTGCATTCATGAGTTTGATGTCATCTGCAAGAGTTGACATTATGTGTGTTTTTTTACATACAAGTCTATGTAATTTATATATCTACATCCATATCTATATCTATATATATATATAGCACTGGCTCCAATACTACCCCTGACAGACAGCCCTGTATACTCCTCTCCCCCCATTCTGAACAATGTCTGTTCACCACTTTTTTGGCCTCCTTATCTCGAGAGACAATGGGTAAGCGCCTGGAAGTGGTCAGTGGTGTGTGGAGCAGCGCCTGGAGTGGCTATAAAGGCCAATTCTGGAGTGACAGGCTCTTCCACAGGTGCTGCAGAAAATATTTGATTGCCGGGGCTGTTACACAGTTGGGTCTTCCCTTGCACCTCTGTCTTTGTTCCTGCCAACTGCTAACTCTATTCGACTCGCCACACTTTAGCCCTGTCTTTATGCCTGTCCGCCAGCTCTGGCACACGCTGTCAACTGACTTCCACGACTTGTGATCAATGTCACAGGATTTCATGTCGCGTTTGCAGACGTCTTTAAAGTGGAGACATGGACGGCCGATGGGTCTGATACCAGTGGCGAGCTCGCTGTACAATGTGTCTTTGGGAATCCTGCCATCTTCCATGCGGCGCACATGGCCAAGCCATCTGAACCGCCGCTAACTCAGTAGTATGTATAAGCTGGGGATGTTGGCCGCCTTGAGGACTTCTGTGTTGGAGATACGGTCCTGCCACCTGATGCCAAGGATTCTCCGGAGGCAGCGAAGATGGAATGAATTGAGACGTCGCTCTTGGCTGACATACGTTGTCCAGGCCTCCCTGCCATGGAGCAAGGTACTGAGGACACAGGCTTGATACACTCGGACTTTTGTGTTCCGTGTCAGTGCGCCATTTTCCCACGCTCTCTTGGCCAGTCTGGACATAGCAATGGAAGCCTTTCCCATGCGCTTGTTGATTTCTGCATATAGAGACAGCTTACTGATGATAGTTGAGCCTAGGTAGGCGAACTCTTGAACAACTTCCAGAGCGTGGTCGCCAATATTGATGGATGGAGCATTTCTGACGTCCTGCCCCATGATGTTCGTTTTCTTGAGACTGATGGTTAGGCCAAATTCATTGCAGGCAGCCGCAAACCTGTCGATGAGACTCTGCAGGCACTCTTCTGTGTGAGATGTTAAAGCAGCATCCTCAGCAAAGAGGAGTTCCCTGATGAGGAATTTCCATACTTTCGACTTCGCTCTTAGACGGGCAAGGTTGAACAACCTGTCCCCTGATCTTGTGTGGAGGAAAATTCCTTCTTTCGAGGACTTGAACGCATGTGAAAGCAGTAGGGAGAATGAAAATCCCAAAAAGTGTGGGTGCGAGAACACAGCACTGCTTCACGCCTCTCAGGATAGGAACGGGGTCTGATGAGGAGCCACCATGTTGAATTGAGCCTTTCATATTGTCATGGAATGAGGTGATGATACTTAGTAGCTTTGGTGGGCATCCAATCTTATCTAGTAGTCTGAAGAGACCACGGCTGCTGACGAGGTCAAAGGCTTTGGTGAGATCAATGAAAGCAATGTAGAGGGGCATTTGTTGTTCGCGGCATTTCTCCTGTATCTGACGAAGGGAGAACAGCATGTCAACGGTCGATCTCTCTGCACGAAAGCCACACTGTGCCTCAGGGTAGACGCGCTCGGCCAGCTTCTGGAGCCTGTTTAGAGCGACTCGAGCAAAGACTTCCCCACTATGCTGAGCAGGGAGATTCCACGGTAGTTGTTGCAGTCACCTCGGTCACCTTTGTTTTTATAGAGGGTGATGATATTGCCATTGCGCATTTCCTGAGGTAAAGCCCCCTCGTCCCAGCAAAGGCATAGCAGTTCATGTAGTGCTGAGAGTATAGCAGGCTTGGCAATCTTTATTATTTCAGGGGTAATACTGTCCTTCCCAGGGCCTTTTCCGCTGGCTAGAGAATCAGTGGCATCACTGAGTTCCGATTTGGTTGGCTGTATGTCCAGCTCATCCATGACTGGTAGAGGCTGGGCTGCATTGAAGGCAGTCTCAGTGACAACATTCTACCTGGAGTACAGTTCTCAGTACTGCTCAACCTAGCGGTCCATTTGTTTGCGTTGGTCAGTGATTATGTCCCCTGATTTAGATTTGAGGGGGGCGATCTTCTTGATAGTTGGTCCAAAAGCTCTCTTAATGCCATCATACATTCATATATATATATATTTTTTAATTTAGAGATACAGCACTGTAACAGGCTCTTCGGCCCACCGAGTCTGTGCCGACCAACAACCACCCATTTATACTAACGCTACAGTAATCCCATATTCCCTGTCACCTCCCTACACTAGGGGCGATTTACAACGGCCAATTTACCTATCACCTGCAAGTCTTTTGGATGTGGGAGGAAATCGGAGCACCGGGCGGAAACCCACGCAGACACAGGGAGAACTTGCAAACTCAGCACAGGCAGTACCCAGAATAGAACCCAGGTCCCTGGAGCTGTGAGGCTGCGGTGCTAACCACTGCGCCACTGTGCCTCCCTAAATGGGCTTTCTTGTTCGTGGATGCTTGTTCTGAGTTTTTTATGCTCAAAGCTGTACATAAAGCCTATTAATAAGCTGTTCATAATGGCTATCCAGTCAAACCATTCTAATTCCTTATCAGACTATTAAACCAAAGGGTGATACACTAAAGTAATTTCCATTCTACTTCCACACACTAATTAACTTTCGCATTCCAGCTCTGCTTCTCCATTTCCAAAACCACAGTAGATTTGGCTATCATGGGGAGACAGTGGCGTTGTGGTAATGTCACTGGACTAGTAAACCAGAGAGCCAGGCTAATGCTTTGGGGGCATGGGTTCAAATCCCACTGTGACAGTTGATGTAAGTTAAATTCAATGAATTAATTATACAAAATCTGGAACTGAAAGCTAGTCACAGTCATGATACCATGAAACTATCATCGACTGTCATAAAAACCCATCTGAGATAATGTCTCCCCACCCCATGTACGACACAGGTGGAATCAGGAGAAGGAAGAGGCCATTCGACCCCTCAAGCCTGTTCTGCCATTCCAAGAGATAATGGCTGACTGGTATGTTCATTACACTTCAAGTAAGATGCCCTTCTGATACAGGCCTGGGCTGATAAGGTGAAAGTAACATTTGCCCCACACACATGCTAATCAGTTACCTTGTCAACAGGAGAGAGTCAAACCACCTCATTTCGAAATAATACGACACTACCATCGCCGAATACCACAACATTAACATCCTGGAGATAACCATTGACTAGACACTTTACTGGACCAGATATTGAAATACTGTGGCTACAGGAGTAGGTCAAATGCTCGGTATACAACAGCCAACAACTCATCTACCGTCTCCACAAAGACATTTCACCATCTACAAAGCACAAGTCTACTGGTGGAATAGTTCCCACTTGCCTGCCGAGAGCAGCTTCAACTATTTATAACAATTAGTTGCAGTTTCCATGGAAAACATGTCGTGACTGCATGGCTCTCGGTCCACTCACTAATGTCAATCTGCACCTTTCAGTCGCACCAGAAACGGATAGAATTCGGATCATTGAATATCAATCCCAGTATTTATGAGGAATGAAGGACTATTTAATTGTGAAGTGTTATATATAGTTTCCACGATAGTTTAAATTTTAATCAAACTGCTGTTTTAATGTGTGAACTGACGTGTTTCCACTCCAGATCTATCCAAATGTAGTTGTCCATCCAGCAGAAGCGTAGCTGGGGGATTTGACAAGTGAATCTAGTCACCAATCCATTCAGAAAATGAGGTGTTCAATAGTTTAGAGTTTATTTTACACCCCCTAAAAGTGAGCACGAGATGATGGAGTTATTCTGTAAGAGAAGCTCAGAAAAACATAAACATGGTTTAAACTTCAGTTACACTAATATAGTCTGGGACAGACCATAGTAAAGGAGAAGGTGAGATCAGCTACTTCTTATTTACGTAATATCCTTACATAGTTGAAATATCCAAATCATATTATCAAAGACAGCTTGATAGTGAGCAGCGTTAAAAGATATTATGGCAAATGACCAAATGTTTCGTCAACGTGGTAAGTTTTAAGCAGCATCTTAAAGGGGGAAAAGATATAGTGAGGCAGAGGTTTATGGATGGAATTCCAGAATTTAGGATCTTGGCTGATGAAAACAAGATCACAAGCGGTGGAGCGATTAAATTCGGGAATGCTCATGATTCCGGAATTGAAGGAGCACAAATATCTGATAGGGCTGAAAGAGATTACAGAGATAGTGAGGAAAGAGGTCACGGAGAGATTGGAACATTAGCTTGGGAATTTCAATATTGTTAAGGTGAATGACCAGAAGCTAATGCAAGTGCAGCAATAATGGATGAACGGGACCTGGTGCGTGTTGGAGATAGGCAGCAGAGGTTTGGATGTCCTCAGTTTAACTGAGGATGCAAAGACGGAGGCTGGCCAGGACCTGCATTGGAATAGTCAAGTCTGGAGGTGAAGATGGGGAATTAAATGCTGCACCCTCTGGATGAAAGATGAATTTTCAGTTCAAGCCAAAGAGAAAGAAGAGATTCATTACAAATTCCAATTCAAGAATATAATCCAAAACCAAATAGAAGGCAGAATGTACAGGGAGAAATAGAAAAAGAATACAATAAGGGCAAAGGGAGAGTAGAGAAAAGATTAGCAGCTAACAGTAATGGGGATCATAAATCTTGTAAAATACAGAAAAGTAAAAGGGATAGTTAAAGGGACGGTGAGGCTGATTATGGAGAAAGAAGTAAATATTCCTGTCGAGTCAGAGGGCGTGACTGAGTTACTGAATGAATAATTTGCATCTGCCTTCACAAAGGAAGAGGCTGAAATTAATCTCGCATTCGAGGAGAGGGAAGCCGAGATCTTGCATAGGATAAAATAGACGGCATGGGGGTGCTAAACATTTTAACGTCACAAAATGTCGACAACACCCCTGGTCCAGATGGGAAGCATCCTAGTTTGTGAAAGGAATCTGGGTTGGGGATAACAAAAGCTCTGACTACAATGTTTTAATCCTCATTGTATATCACACTGGGGTCAGAGGACCGGAATTGGCAATTGTTAGACTCCTTTTCGAAACAAGAGAGGGTAAGCCTTGTGACTACAGGCTGATCTATCTAACAACAGTGACACTTGAAATAGCTACTAGAGGCCTTCATCAAGGACAAAATTAATTCTCACTTGCAGACGTACGGGTTAAGATGAGAAAACGATATCGGATTTGTAAAAGGCCAATCGCGTGTAACTAACCTGACTGAGTTCTTTAATCCGGTAAGAGACTGAAGTAGGCCTTGTGTATGTGGGCATCCAATGTTGGCGAAGTACCTCATAACAGACCTATTCAGAAAATAGGAATGCATATTATTAAAGGGACGATGTCAGCTCGTGTAGTCGATTGGGTAAGAGATAGGAGGAAGAGAATAGTGGTGAATGGATGTTCTTCTGAGAGGAGAGAGTGGGGTTGCCTGGGGGTTGGTTTTAAGACTACTGTTTTTCTTTCTACACATAAATGGCATAGATTTAGGTTTAAAATGTATTAATTTTGACATTTGTGGTTGGTGAAAAACATGGCTCTGTAGTAATTCCTGAATATTCTAATAGCAGACTTCAGGGTAGACAGTCTGCTGAAATGGGCAGATCAAAGGCAGATGCAACTTATTGTGATCAAGTCAGAAGTGATGATCATTGGGAAAACATCATGTCAGTATAGTATAAATGGTACCATTTTCATGGGATGCAGGAACAGAGGGAGCCGGGGAATGCATGTCCATAAATCTTTGAGGATTGCAGGGCAAGTAGAGCAGCTGATTAAGAAAGTGTATCAGATACTTGTTTTAAAAATGGCGTTATTGAATTCAAACATAAACGAAATCAAGATAAGCCTTTACAAATCAATTGTTATGGCTCAGCTGGCGTCTTGTGTGCAATTCCGGGCACGAATACCTTGCAAGAATGTCAGGGCCCTGGAGAGGGTACAGAGGAGGTTTAGTAAGAAGGCACCATGGGTGAGGGAATTCATTTACGTGGAGAGAATGGAGGAGCCTGGAACTTTATCTTCAGAGCAGAGAAGGTTCGTTGGGATCGCAACATAGAAACAGAGAAACTAGGAGCAGGAATAGGCCATTCGGCCCTTTGAGCCTGTTCCGCCATTCACTATGTTCATGGTTGGGCATCCGACTCAGTAACCAGTTCCCACTTTCGCCCCATACTGTTTGATCCCTTTGACCCAAGAGCTATACCTAACTCCTTCTGGAAAACATACAATGTTTTGGCCTCAACTGCTTTCTGTGCTGGTGAATTACACAGACTCACCACTCTCTGGGTGAAGACATTTCTCCTCACCTCAGTCCTGAAATGAATACCCCATACAATTATCCAATGGCCCTTGGTTCTGGACTCCCCCACCATCGGGAATATCCTTCCTGCATGTACCCTGTCAAGTCCTGCGACAATTGTATAGGTTTCAAAGAGATTCCCCCTCACTCCTCTGAGCCCCAGCGAATATAATCCTAATCGACACAATCTCTCCCCATACGTCAGTCGCGCCATCCCAGATCTAATAGAGCTCAGAAAAATTAAAGATTATGATAGGGTAAGAATGCCGAAATTATTTCGTCTCATGAATACGTTTGTCATCAGAGATGATGGGCAGGAATTACTGTCCCCCAGAGGCGTGATTTGAAGCCTGGAGGGGTGAGGAGGGGGCACAGAAAAAAGCGGTGGGTGGCAGGGGATGTGGCAGGTTGGAGATCCCATCTCCTCCCCACCGTCCAGTGATCTCGGGGTGGGATAGACCGACAACAACCTTCTCGCCCAGTGGCAGACTGAGGATCATAAGTGGCCTATTAAAGTCAGTGAGGACCTCCACCAAATGGAGAGGGCACCTTGTAAAACGAAGCAATGTCCCTGTGGTCTTGTGGGTGGGGAGGGACGTTGCCTCCTTCGTAGGTAATTTGAGGCCGACAAAGAAACCCACCACGAACCAGTTCATTCCCTGTGACATCCCTCCTACTGCACCACAGACATGGCCCTCTCACCGGGCCCTACGGACTGGCTTCAGTGACCCCGTGTCATCTACCTTTTCTCTGGGCTTCCACAGCTGCGTCTGGGACAGAGGCCTTCCATAGAACCAGCTGAATAACTAGAGGGGGAATCAATTTCTTCACACAGAGGCATGTTAAGATCTGGAAAGCACGACCTGAAAGAATGATAAAATCAGATTCCAGAGGAAACTTTAAAGACAATTAAACAAGAGCTTGCAGTGAAATAATTTGCAGGGTTACGAGAAAAAGCTACAATTGTGACAATAAATGAGACAGCTCTTTCAATGGGACGACTCTGACTAAAGAAGCCGAATGGTCATTCCTGTGGGAACCAAATGGCAACCAAATGAGGAGGTCAGTGGACAGTAAGGAGATAGTAACTAAAGCCTGTAAGGAACTAGATTATGAAGTCAGCGTTACTAAGGAAAAGAGTAGACAGGGAGCAGATGAAGAACGCAAAGGGACTGGTGGTCTGAAGTGCATTTGTTTTAATGAAAGAAGTGTAGCAGGTAAGGCAGATGAACTTAGGGCCTGGATTAGTACCTGGGAGTATGATGTTATTGCTATTACTGAGACTTGGTTGAGGGAAGGGCATGATTGGCAACTAAATATCCCAGGATATCGATGTTTCCGGCGGGACAGAGAGGGAGGTAAATGGGGTGGAGGAGTTGCAGTACTGGTCAAAGAGGATATCACAGCTGTGCTGAAGGAGGGCACTATGGAGGACTCGAGCAGTGAAGCAATATGGACAGAACTCAGAAATAGGAAGGGTGCGGTAACAATGTTGGGGCTGTACTATAGGCCTCCCAACAGCGAGCGTGAGATAGAGGTACAAATATGTAAACAGATTATGGAAAGATGTAGGAGCAACAGGGTGGTGGTGATAGGAGATTTTAATTTACCCAACATTGACTGGGATTCACTTAGTGTTAGAGGTCTAGATGGAGCAGAATTTGTAAGGAGCATCCAGGAGGGTTTTCTAGAGCAGTATGTAAATAGTCCAACTCGGGAAGGGGCCATAATGGACCTGGTGTTAGCGAATGAGCCCGGCCAGGTGGTTGAAGTTTCAGTAGGGGACTACTTTGGGAATAGTGATCACAATTCTGTAAGCTTTAAAATACTCTTGGACAAAGATGAGAGTGGTCCTAAAGGAAGAGTGCTAAATTGGGGGAAGGCCAACTATACCAAAATTCGGCAGGAGCTGGGGAATGTAGATTGGGAGCAGCTGTTTGAAGGTAAATCCACATTTGATATGTGGGATGCTTTTAAAGAGAGGTTGATTAGCGTGCAGGAGAGACATGTTCCTGTGAAAATGAGGGATAGAAACGGCAAGATTAGGGAACCATGGATGACAGGTGAAATTGTGAGACTAGCTAAGAGGGAAAAGGAAGCATACATAAGGTCGAGGCGGCTGATGAAAGACGAAGCTTTGAAAGAATATCGGGAATGTAGGACCAATCTGAAACGAGGAATTAAGAGGGCTAAAAGGGGTCATGAAATATCTTTAGCAAACAGGGTTAAGGAAAATCCCAAAGCCTTTTATTCATATGTAAGGAGAAAGAGGGTAACTAGAGAAAGGATTGGCCCACTAAAGGACAAAGGAGGAAAGTTATGCTTGGACTCAGAGAAAATGGGTGAGATTCTAAACGAGTACTTTGCATCGGTATTCACCGAGGAGAGGGACATGACGGATGTTGAGCTTAGGAACAGATGTTTGATTACTCTAGGTCAAGTCGGCATAAGGAGGGAGGAAGTGTTGGGTATTCTAAAGGGCATTAAGGTGGACAAGTCCCCAGGTCCGGATGGGATCTATCCCAGGTTACTGAGGGAAGCGAGAGAGGAAATAGCTGGGGCCTTAACAGATATCTTTGCAGCATCCTTAAACATGGGTGAGGTCCCGGAGGACTGGAGAATTGCTAATGTTGTCCCCTTGTTTAAGAAGGGTAGCAGGGATAATCCAGGTAATTATAGACCGGTGAGCCTGACATCAGTGGTAGGGAAGCTGCTGGAGAAGATACTGAGGGATAGGATCTATTCCCATTTGGAAGAAAATGGGCTCATCAGTGATAGGCAACATGGTTTTGTGCAGGGAAGGTCATGTCTTACCAACTTAATAGAATTCTTTGAGGAAGTGACAAAGTTGATTGATGAGGGAAGGGCTGTCGATGTCATATACATGGACTTCAGTAAGGCGTTTGATAAGGTTCCCCATGGCAGGCTGATGGAGAAAGTGAAGGCGCTTGGGGTCCAAGGTGTACTAGCTAGATGGATAAAGAACTGGCTGGGCAACAGGAGACAGAGAGTAGCAGTAGAAGGGAGTTTCTCAAAATGGAGACGTGTGACCAGTGGTGTTCCACAGGGATCCGTGCTGGGACCACTGTTGTTTGTGATATACATTAATGATTTGGAGGAAAATATAGGTGGACTGATTAGCAAGTTTGCAGACGACACTAAGATTGGTGGAGTAGCAGATAGTGAAGGGGACTGTCAGAGAATACAGCAGAATATAGAAAGATTGGAGAGTTGGGCAGAGAAATGGCAGATGGAGTTCAATCAGGGCAAATGCGAGGTGATGCATTTTGGAAGATCCAATTCAAGAGTGAACTATACAGTAAATGGAAAAGTCCTGGGGAAAATTGATGTCCAGAGAGATTTGGGTGTTCAGGTCCACTGTTCCCTGAAGGTGGCAACGCAGGTAAATAGAGTGGTCAAGAAGGCATACGGCATGCTTTCCTTCATCGGAAGGGGCATTGAGTACAAGAGTTGGCAGGTCATGATACAGTTGTATAGGACTTTGGTTCGGCCACATTTGGAATACTGCGTACAGTTCTGGTCGCCACATTAGCAAAAGGATGTGGATGCTTTGGAGAGGGTGCAGAGGAGGTTCACCAGGATGTTGCCTGGTATGGAGGGCGCTGGCTATGAAGAGAGGTTGAGTAGATTAGGATTATTTTCATTAGAAAGACGGAGGTTGAGGTGGGACCTGATTGAGGTGTACAAAATCATGAGAGGTATAGACAGGGTGGATAGCAAGAGGCTTTTTCCCAGAGTGGGGGATTCAATTACTAGAGGACACGAGTTCAAAGTGAAAGGGGAAAAGTTTAGGGGGATATGCGTGGAAAGTTCTTTACACAGAGGGTGGTGGGCACCTGGAACGCATTGCCAGCGGAGGTGGTAGATGCGGGCACGATTGAGTCTTTTAAGATGTATCTAGACAGATACATGAATGGGCAGGAAGAAAAGAGATACAGAACCTTAGAAAATAGGCGACATGTTTAGAGAGAGGATCTGGATCGGCGCAGGCTTGGAGGGCCGAAGGGCCTGTTCCTGTGCTGCAAATATCTTTGTTCTCTTAAAAACCTTCCCCACACACTGAATCCCCTTCCTCACACACTGAAACACCTTCCCCAAACAGTGGAACCCTTCCCCACACAATAAAACCCTTCCCCACACACTGAAACCCCTTCTCCACACACTGAAACCATTCCCCACACAGTGAAACCATTCCCCACACACTGAAAACCCTTCCCCTCACAGTGAAACCCTTTGCCCACACATTGAATACCTTCCCCACACACTGAAACCATTCCCCACACACTTAAAACTTTCCCCACACACTGAAACCCCTTCCGCACACAGTGAAACCCCTTCCCCACACACTGAAACCCTTCCCCACACACTGAACCCCGTCCCCACACACTGAAATCCTACCCCACACACTGAAACCCCTTCCCCACACACTGAAACCCAGTCCCCACACACTGAAAACCCTGCCCCACACACTGAAACCATTCCCACCACACTGAAATCCTTCCCCACACACTGAAATCCTTCCCCACACAGTGAAACCCCTTCCCCACACACTGAAAACATTCCCCACACAGTGAAACCATTCCCCACACACTGCAACCCTTCCCCACACACTGCAACCATTTCCCCTCACACTGAAACCCTTCCCCACACACTGAAAGCCTTCCCCACACATTGAATCCCCTGCCCCACACACTGAAACACCTTGGCCACACAGTGAAACCCTTCCCCACACACTGAAACCCTTCCCCACACACTGCAACATTTCCCCACACACTGAAACCCCTTCCCCACACAATGAAAACCTTCCCAACACACTAAAACCCTTCCCCACACACTGAAACCCTTCCCCACACACCGAAACCCCTTCCCCACACACTGAAACACATTCCACACACAGTGAAACCCCTCCCCACACATGGAAACCCTTCCCCACACACTGAAACTCCTTCACCCCACACTGAACCACCTTCCACACACAGTGAAACCCCTTCCCCACACACTGAAACCATTCCACTCACAGTGAAACCATTCCCCACACACTGAAACCCTTCCCCTCACAGTGAAACGCCTTCCCCACAGACTGAGTACCTTCCCCACACACTGAAAACATTCCCCACACACTGAAACCCCTTCCCCACACAGTGAAACCCCTTCCCCACACACTGAAACACTTCCCCACACACTGAAACCCGTCCCCACGCACTGCAACCATACCCCACACACTGAAACCCCCTCCCCACACACTGAAACCCCGTCCCCACACACTGAAACCCCTTCCCTACACACTGAAACCCTTCACCACACACGGAAACCCCTTCCCCACACACTGAAACCATTCCCCACACACTGAAACCCCTTCCCCACACAGTGAAATCCCTTCCCCACAGAGTGAAAACCCTTCCCCACACACTGCAACCATTCGCCACACACTGAAACCCCTTCCCCACACAATGAAACCCCGTCCCCACAAACTGAAACCCCTTCCCTACACACTGAAACCCTTCACCACACACGGAAACCCCTTCCCCACACACTGAAACCATTCCCCACACACTGAAACCCCTTCCCCACACAGTGAAACCCCTTCCCCACATACTGAAACCATTCCCCACACACTGAAACCCCTTCCCCACACACTGAAACACATTCCCCACACACAGAAACCATTTCCACACACACTGAACCCCCTTCCCCACACACTGAAACCATTTCCCACACACTGAAACCCCTTCCACACACACTGAAACCCCTTCCCCACACACTGAAACCCTTCCCCACACACTGAAACCGTTCCCCACGCACTGAAACCCCTTCCACACACACACTGAAACCCCTTCACTACACATTGAAACCAAGTCCCCACACACAGAAACCCCTTCCCCACATACTGAAACCCATTCCCCACATAGTGAAACCCCTTCCCCACACACTGAAACACCTTCCCCACAGACTGACACACCTTCCCCACACAGTGAAACCTCTTCCCCACACAGTGAAACCCCTTCCCCACACACTGAAACACCTTCCACACACACTGAAACCCCTTCCCCACACCCTGCAACACCTTCCCCACACACTGAAACAACGTCCTCACACACTGAACGCCCTTCCCCACACACTGAAACTCCTTCCCCACACAGTGAAACCCCTTCCCCACACAATGAAACCCCTTCCCCACACACTGAAACCCCTTCCCCACACACTGTAACAACGTCCCCACACACTGAAACCCCTTCCCCACACACTGAAACCCCCTCCGCACACAGTGAAACCCCTTCCCCAGACACTGAAACCCCTTCCCCACACAGTGAAACCCCTTCCCCAAACACTGAAACACCTTCCCCACACACTGAAACACTTCCCCACACACTGAAACCCCTTCCCCACACACTGAAACCCTTCCCCACACACTGAAACCATTCCCCACGCACTGAAACCCCTTCCCCACACACTGAAACCCCTTCCCCACATACTGAAACCATTGCCCACAAACTGAAACCCCTTCCCCACACACTGAAACACTTCCCCACACACTGAAACCCCTTCCCCACAGAGTGAAAACCCTTCCCCAGACACTGAAGCCATTCCCCACACACTGAAACTGCTTCCCCACACACTGAAACACATTCCCCACACATTGAAACCATTTCCACATACACTGAACCCCCTTCCCCTCACACTGAAACATTTCCCCACAAACTGAAGCCCCTTCCACACACACTGAAACCCCTTCCCCACACACTGAAACCCTTCCCCACACACTGAAACCATTCCCCACGCTCTGAAACCCCTTCCCCACACACTGAAACCCCTTCCACACACACACTGAAACCCCTTCACCACACACTGAAACAACGTCCCCACACACTGAAACACCTTCCCCACATACTGAAACCCATTCCCCACACAGTGAAACCCCTTCCCCACACACTCACACACCTTCCCCACACACTGACACACCTTCCCCACACAGTGAAACCCCTTTCCCACACAGTGAAACCCCTTCCCCACACACTGAAACACCTTCCACACACACTGAAACCCCTTCCCCACACCCTGCAACCCCTTCCCCACACACTGAAACAACGTCCTCACACACTGAAACCCCTTCCCCAGACACTGAAACCCCCTCCCCACACAGTGAAACCTCTTCCCAACACAATGAAACCCCTTCCACACACATTGAAACCCCTTCCGCACACACTGAAACAACGTCCCCACATACTGAAACCCTTCCCCACACACTGAAACCATTCCCCACGCACTGAAACCCCTTCCCCACACACTGAAACCCCTTCCACACACACACTGAAACCCCTTCCCCACTCACTGAAACAACGTCCCCACACACTGAAACCCCTTTCCCGCATACTGAAACCCATTCCCCACACAGTGAAACCCCTTCCCCACACACTGACACACCTTCCCCACACACTGACACACCTTCCCCACACACTGAAACCCCTTCCCCACACAGTGAAACCCCTTCCCCACACACTGAAACACCTTCCACACACACTGAAACCCCTTCCCCACACCCTGCAACCCCTTCCCCACACACTGAAACAACGTCCTCACACTCTGAAACCCCTTCCCCATACATTGAAATCCCTTCCCCACACAGTGAAACCCCTTCCCCAAACAATGAAACCCCTTCCCCACACACAGAAACCCCTTCCCCACACACTGAAACAAATTCCCCACACACTGAAACCCCTTCGCCACACACTGAAACCCCTTCAGCACACAGTGAAACCCCTTCCCCACACAGTGAAACCCCTTACCCACACAGTGAAACCCCTTCCCCAAACACTGAAACCCCTTCCCCACACCCTGAAACCCTTCCCCACACACTGAAACACCTACCCTACACACTGAAACCCCTTCCCCACACACTGAAACCCCGTCCCCACACAGTGAAACACCTTCACCACACACTTAAACCCCATCCCCACACACTGAAACCCTTCCCCACACACTGAGACCCATACCCACACACTGAAACCCTTCCCCACACACTGAAACACATTCCCCACACACTGAAATCCATTCCCCACACAATGAAACCATTCCCCACACACTGAAACCATTGCCCACACACTGAAACCCTTCCCCACACACTGAAAGCCCTTCCACACACAATGAAACCCTTCCACACGCAATAAAACCCTTCCCCACACACTGAATCCCCTTCCCCACACACTGAAACACCTTCCCCACACAGTGGAACCCTTCCCCACACAATGAAACCCTTCCCCACACACTGAAACCCCTTCCCCACACACTGAAACCATTCCCCACACAGTGAAACCATTCCCCACACACTGAAAACCCTTCCCCTCACAGTGAAACCCCTTCCCCACACACTGAAACCCGTCCCCACACACTGAAATCATTCCCCACACACTGAAACCCCTTCTCCACACACTGAAACCCGGTCCCCACACACTGAAACCCCCTCCCCACACACTGAAACCCTTCACCACACACTGAAACCCCTTCCCCACACTCTGAAACCCCTTCCCCACACACTGAAACACTTCCCCACACACTGAAACCCCTTCCCCACACACTGAAACCATTTCCCACACACTGAAACCCCATCCCCACACAGGGAAACCCCTTCCCCGCGCACTGAAACCATTCCCCACACACTGAAACCCCTTCCCCACACACTGAAACCATTCCCCACACACTGAAACCCCTTCCCCACACACTGAAACCCCTTCCCCACACACTGAAACAACGTCCCCACACACTGAAACCCCTTTCCCAAATACTGAAACCCATTCCCCACACAGTGAAACCCCTTCCCCACACACTGAAACACCTTCCCAACACACTGAAACACCTTCCCCACACACTGAAACCCCTTCACCACACTGTGAAACCCCTTCCCCACACACTGAATCACCTTCCCGACACACTGAAACCCCTTCCCCACACCCTGCAATCCCTTCCCCACACACTGAAACGACGTCTTCATACACTGAAACCCCTTCCCCACACACTGAAATCCCTTCCGCATACAGTGAAAGCCCTTCCCCACACAATGAAACCCCTTCCCCACACACTGAAACCCCTTCCCCACACACTGAAACCCCTTCCCCACACACTGAATCCCCTTCCCCACACACTGAAACAACGTCCCCACACACTGAAACCTTTTCCCCACACACTGAAACCCCTTCCGCACACAGTGAAACCCCTTCCCCACACACTGAAACCCCTTCCCCACACAGTGAAACACCTTCCCCACACACTGAAACCCCTTCACCACACACTGAAACCTTTCCCCACACACTGAAACCCCTACCCTACACACTGAAACCCCTTCCCCACACACTGAAACCCCGTCCCCACTCAGTGAAACACCTTCATCACACACTGAAACCCCATCCCCACACAATGAAACCCTTCCCCAGACACTGAAACCCCTTCCCCACACACTGAAAACCTTCCCCACACACTGAAATCCTTCCCCACACACTGAAACCCCTTCACGACACACTGAAACCATTCCCCACACACTGAAACCATTGCCCACACACTGAAACCATTGCCCACACACTGAAACCCCTTCTCCACACACTGAAACCCCGTCTCCACGCAGTGAAACACCTTCACCACACACTGAAACCCCTTCCCCACACACTGAAACCCATACCCACACACTGAAACCCTTCCCCATACACTGTAACACCTTCCCAACACACTGAAACCCATTCCCCACACACTGAAACCATTCCCCACACACTGAAACCATTGCCCACACACTGAAACTCTTCCCCACACACTGAAAGCCCTTCCCCACACAATACAACCATTCCCCACACACTGAATCCCCTTCCCCACACACTGAAACCATTCCCCACACAGTGAAACCATTCCCCACACACTGAAAACCCTTCCACTCACAGTGAAACATCTTCCCCACACACTGAATACATTCCCCACACACTGAAACCATTCCCCACACACTGAAACCCCTTCCGCACACAGTGAAACCCCTTCCCCACACACTGAAACCCGTCCCCACAAACTGAAATAATTCCCCACACACTGAAACCCCTACTCCACACACTGAAACCACGTCCCCACACACTGAAACCCTTTCCCCACACACTGACACCCTTCACCACACACTGAAACCCCTTCCCCACACACTGAAACCATTCCCCACAAACTGAAACCCCTTCCCCACACAGTGAAACCCCTTCCCCACACACTGAAACCATTCCCCACACACTGAAACCCCTTCCCCACACACTGAAACACATTTCCCACACAGTGAAGCCATTTCCACACACACTGAAACCCCTTCCCCACACACTGAAACCATACCCCACACAACGAAACCCCTTCCACACACACTGAAGCCCCTTCCCCACACACTGAAACCCGTCCCCACACACGGAAACCATTCCCCACACACTGAAACCCCTTCCCCACACACTGAAACCCCTTCCCCACACACTGAAACAACGTCCCCACACACTGTAACCCCTTCCCCACATACTGAAACCCATTCCCAACACAGTGAAACCCCTTCCCCACACACTGAAACACCTTCCCAACACACTGAAACACCTTCCCCACACCCTGAAACCCCTTCAACACACAGTGAAACCCCTTCCCCACACACTGAAACACCTTCCCCACACACTGAAACCCCTTCCCCATACCCTGCAATCCCTTCCCCACACACTGAAACAACGTCTTCACACACTGAAACCCCTTCCCCACACACTGAAATCCCTTCCCCACACAGTGAAAGCCCTTCCCCACACAATGAAACCCCTTCCCCTCACAGTGAAACCCCTTCCCCACACACTGAAACCCGTCCCCACACACTGAAATCATTCCCCACACACTGAAACCCCTTCTCCACACACTGAAACCCGGTCCCCACACACTGAAACCCCTTCCCCACACACTGAAACCCTTCACCACACACTGAAACCCCTACCCCACACTCTGAAACCCCTTCCCCACACACTGAAACAATTCCCCACACACTGAAAACCCTTCCCCACACACTGAAACCATTTCCCACACACTGAAACCCCATCCCCACACAGTGAAACCCCTTCCCCACGCACGGAAACCATTCCCCACACACTGAAACCCCTTCCCCACACACTGAAACACATTCCCCACACACTGAAACCCCTTCCCCACCCACTGAAACCATTCCCCACACACTGAAACCCCTTCCCCACACACTGAAACACCTTCCCCACACACTGAAACAACGTCCCCACACACTGAAACCCCTTTCCCAAATACTGAAACCCATTCCCCACACAGTGAAACCTCTTCCCCACACACTGAAACACCTTCCCAACACACTGAAACACCTTCCCCACACACTGAAACCCCTTCACCACACAGTGAAACCCCTTCCCCACACACTGAATCACCTTCCCCACACACTGAAACCCCTTCCCAACACCCTGCAATCCCTTCCCCACACACTGAAACAACGTCTTCAAACACTGAAACCCCTTCCCCACACACTGAAATCCCTTCCGCATACAGTGAAAGCCCTTCCCCACACAATGAAACCCCTTCCCCACACACTGAAACCCCTTCCCCACACACTGAAACCCCTTCGCCACACACTGAATCCCCTTCCCCACACACTGAAACAACGTCCCCACACACTGAAACCTTTTCCCCACACACTGAAACCCCTTCCGCACACAGTGAAACCCCTTCCCCACACACTGAAACCCCTTCCCCACACAGTGAAACACCTTCCCCACACACTGAAACCCCTTCACCACACACTGAAACCTTTCCCCACACACTGAAACCCCTACCCTACACACTGAAACCCCTTCCCCACACACTGAAACCCCGTCCCCACTCAGTGAAACACCTTCATCACACACTGAAACCCCATCCCCACACAATGAAACCCTTCCCCACACACTGAAACCCCTTCCCCACACACTGAAAACCTTCCCCACACACTGAAATCCTTCCCCACACACTGAAACCCCTTCACGACACACTGAAACCATTGCCCACACACTGAAACCATTGCCCACACACTGAAACCATTGCCCACACAATGAAACCCCTTCTCCACACACTGAAACCCCGTCCCCACACAGTGAAACACCTTCACCACACACTGAAACCCCTTCCCCACACACTGAAACCCATACCCACACACTGAAACCCTTCCCCATACACTGTAACACCTTCCCAACACACTGAAACCCATTCCCCACACACTGAAACCATTCCCCACACACTGAAACCATTGCCCACACACTGAAACTCTTCCCCACACACTGAAAGCCCTTCCCCACACAATACAACCATTCCCCACACACTGAATCCCCTTCCCCACACACTGAAACTCCTTCCCCACACAGTGGAACCCTTCCCCACACAATGAAACCATTCCCCACACACAGAAACCCCTTCCCCACACACTGAAACCATTCCCCACACAGTGAAACCATTCCCCACACACTGACAACCCTTCCACTCACAGTGAAACCCCTTCCCCACACACTGAATACTTTCCCCACACACTGAAACCATTCCCCACACACTGAAACCCCTTCCGCACACAGTGAAACCCCTTCCCCACACACTGAAACACTTCCCCACACACTGAAACCCGTCCCCACAAACTGAAATCATTCCGCACACACTGAAACCCCTACTCCACACACTGAAACCCCGTCCCCACACAGTGAAACCCTTTCCCCACACACTGACACCCTTCACCACTCACTGAAACCCCTTCCCCACACACTGAAACACCTTCCCCACACACTGAAACACTTCCCCACACACTGAAACCCCTTCCCCACACACTGAAACCATTCCCCACAAACTGAAACCCCTTCCCCACACAGTGAAACCCCTTCCCCACACACTGAAACCATTCCCCACACACTGAAACCCCTTCCCCACACACTGAAACACATTTCCCACACAGTGAAACCATTTCCACACACACTGAAACCCCTTCCCCACACACTGAAACCATACCCCACACAACGAAACCCCTTCCACACACACTGAAGCCCCTTCCCCACACACTGAAACCCGT
The DNA here is from genome assembly GCF_036365525.1 of Heterodontus francisci. Lineage (NCBI taxonomy): Eukaryota > Metazoa > Chordata > Chondrichthyes > Heterodontiformes > Heterodontidae > Heterodontus > Heterodontus francisci. The sequence goes on along the minus strand of NW_027142021.1, from coordinate 61,309 downwards.
CCCCACACACTGAAACCATTCCCCACACACTGAAACCCCTTCCCCACACACTGAAACAACGTCCCCACACACTGAAACCCCTTCCCCACATACTGAAACCCATTCCCAACACAGTGAAACCCCTTCCCCACACACTGAAACACCTTCCCAACACACTGAAACACCTTCCCCACACCCTGAAACCCCTTCAACACACAGTGAAACCCCTTCCCCACACACTGAAACACCTTCCCCACACACTGAAATCCCTTCCCCATACCCTGCAATCCCTTCCCCACACACTGAAACAACGTCTTCACACACTGAAACCCCCTCCCTACACACTGAAATCCCTTCCCCACACAGTGAAAGCCCTTCCCCACACAATGAAACCCCTTCCCCACACACAGAAACCCCTTCCCCACACACTGGCACACCTTGCCCACACAGTGAAACACCTTCCCCACACAGTGAAACCCCTTCCCCACACACTGAAACACCTTCCACACATACTGAAACCCCTTCCCCACACACTGGAACCCCTTCCCCACACACTGAAACAACGTCCTCACACACTGAAACCCCTTTCCCACACACTGAAACCCCGTCCCCACACACTGAAACCCTTTCCCCACACACTGACACCCTTCACCACACACTGAAACCCCTTCCCCACACACTGAAACACCTTCCCCACACACTGAAACACTTCCCCACACACTGAAACCCCTTCCCCACACACTGAAACCATTCCCCACAAACTGAAACCCCTTCCCCACACAGTGAAACCCCTTCCCCACACACTGAAACCATTCCCCACACACTGAAACCCCTTCCCCACATACTGAAACACATTTCCCACACTGTGAAACCATTTCCACACACACTGAAACCCCTTCCCCACACACTGAAACCATACCCCACACAACGAGACCCCTTCCACACACAATGAAGCCCCTTCCCCACACACTGAAACCCGTCCCCACACACTGAAACCATTCCCCACACACTGAAACCCCTTCCCCACACACTGAAACCCCTTCCCCACACACTGAAACAACGTCCCCACACACTGAAACCCCTTCCCCACATACTGAAACCCATTCCCAACACACTGAAACACCTTCCCCACACCCTGAAACCCCTTCAACACACAGTGAAACCCCTTCCCCACACACTGAAACACCTTCCCCACACACTGAAACCCCTTCCCCATACCCTGCAATCCCTTCCCCACACACTGAAACAACGTCTTCACACACTGAAACCCCTTCCCCACACACTGAAATCCCTTCCCCACACAGTGAAAGCCCTTCCCCACACAATAAAACCCCTTCCCCACACACAGAAACCCCTTCCCCACACACTGGCACACCTTGCCCACACAGTGAAACCCCTTCCACACACAGTGAAACCCCTTCCCCACACACTGAAACACCTTACACACATACTGAAACCCCTTCCCCACACACTGGAACCCCTTCCCCACACACTGAAACAACGTCCTCATACACTGAAACCCCTTTCCCACACACTGAAACCCCTTCAGCACACAGTGAAACCCCTTCCCCACACACTGAAACCCCTTCCCCATACCCTGCAATCCCTTCCCCACACACTGAAACAACGTCTTCACACACTGAAACCCCTTCTCCACACACTGAAATCCCTTCCCCACACAGTGAAAGCCCTTCCCCACACAATGAAACCCCTTCCCCACACACAGAAACCCCTTCCCCACACACTGAAACAACGTCCCCACACACTGAAACCTTTTCCCCACACACTGAAACCCCTTCCCCACACAGTGAAACCCTTTCCCCACACACTGAATCCCCTTCCCCACACACTGAAACCTTTCCCCACAAACTGAAACCCCTACCCTACACACTGAAACCCCTTCCCCACACACTGAAACCCCGTCCCCACTCAATGAAACACCTTCACCACACACTGAAACCCCATCCCCACACAAGGAAACCCTTCCCCACACACTGAAACCCATACCCACATACTGAAAACCGTCCCCACACACTGAAACACCATCCCCACACACTGAAACCCCTTCCCCACACAGTGAAAACCTTCCCCACACACTGAAATCCTTCCCCCCACACTGAAACCCCTTCACAACCACTGAAACCATTCCCCACACACTGAAACCATTGCCCACACACTGAAACCCCTTCCCTACACACTGTAACCCTTCCCCACACAATAAAACCCTTCCCCACACACTGAATCCCCTTCCCCACACACTGAAACACCTTCCCCACACAGTGGAACCCTTCCACACACAATGAAACCCTTCCCCACACAGTGAAACCATTCCCCACACACTGAAAACCATACCCGTCGCAGTGAAACCCCTTCCCCACACACTGAATACCTTCCCCACACACTGTACCATTCCCCACACACTGAAACCGCTTCCGCACACAGTGAAACCCCTTCCCCACACACTGAAACCCTTCCCCACACACTGCAACCCGTCCCCACACACTGAAATCATTCCCCACACACTGAAACCCCTTCTCCACACACTGAAACCCCGTCCCCACACACTGAAACCCCTTTTCCACACACTGAAACCCCGTCCTCACACCCCGAAACCCCTTGCCCACACACTGAAACCCTTCACCACACACTGAGACCCCTTCCCCACGCACTGAAACCATTCCCCACACACTGAAACCATTCTCCACACACTGAAACCCATTCCACACACACTGAAACCCCTTCCCCACACACTGAAACCACTCCCCACACACCGGAACCCCTTCCACACACAATGAAACCCCTTCCCCATACACTGAAACTCCTTCCCCACACACTGAAACAACGTCCCCACACACTGAAACCCCTTCCCCACACACTGAAACCCATTCCCCACACAGTGAAACCACTTCCCCACACATTGAAACACCTTCCCCACACACTGAAACACCTTCCCCACACACTGAAACCCCTTCCCCACATAGTGAAACCCTTTCCCCAGACACTGAAACACCTTCCCCACACACTGAAACCCCTTCCCCACACCCTGCATCCCCTTCCCCACACACTGAAACAACGTCCCCGCACACTGAAACCGCTTCCCCACACACTGAAACCCCTTCCCCACACAGTGAAACCCCTTCCCCACAGACTGAAACACCTTCCCCACACACTGAAACCCCTTCCCCACATAGTGAAACCCTTTCCCCAGACACTGAAACACCTTCCCCACACACTGAAACCCCTTCCCCACACCCTGCATCCCCTTCCCCACACACTGAAACAACGTCCCCGCACACTGAAACCGCTTCCCCACACACTGAAACCCCTTCCCCACACAGTGAAACCCCATCCCCACAGACTGAAACACCTTCCCCACACACTGAAACCCCTTCCCCACACACTGAAACAACGTCCCCACACACTGAAACCCCTTCCCCACACACTGAAACCCCTTGCCCACACAGTGAATACCCTTCCCCACACACTGAAACCCCTTCCCCACATAGTGAAACCCCTTCCCCACACACTGAAACCATTTCCCCACACGCTGAAACCCCTACCGCACACACTGAAACCCCATCCCCACACACTGAAACATCTTCCCCACACACTTAAACCTCATCCCCACACAGTGAAACACCTTCGCCACTCACTGAAAACCCTTCTTCACACACTGAAACCCTTCCACACTCACTGAAACCCCTACACTACACACTGAAACCTCTTCCCAACACACTGAAACCCCGTCCCCACTCAGTGAAACACCTTCACCACTCACTGAAACCCCTTCCCGACACACTGAAACCCTTCCCCACACACTGAAACCCTTTCCCACACACTGAAATACTTCCCCACACAGTAAAATCACGTTCCGCACACGGTGAAACCATTCCCCACGCACTGAAACCATTCCCCACACACTGAAACCCTTCCCCACACACTGAAACCCCTTTACCACACACTGAAACCCGTGCCCAAAAACTGAAACCCTTCCGCACACACTGAATCCCCTTCCACACACATTGAAACACATTCCCCACACAGTGAAACCCTTCCCCACACACTGAAATCCTTCCCCACACACTGAAACCCCTTCCCCACAGAATGAAACCCTTCCCCACACACTGAAACCGCTTCCCCACACACTGAAACACATTCCACACACAGTGAAACCGCTACCCACACACTGAAACAACGTCCCCACACACTGAAACCCCATCCCCACTTACTGAAACTCCTTCCCCACACAGTGAAACCCCTTCCCCACACACTGAAACACCTTCCCCACACACTGAAACACCTTCCCCACACACTGAAACCCTTCCCCACACACTGAAACCCATACCCACACACTGAAACCATTCCCCACACACTGAAACCCCTTCCCCACACACTGAAACACGTTCCCCACACACTGAAGCCCTTCCCCACACACTGAAACCCTTCCCCACAAACTGAAACCCCTTCCCCACACACTGAAACCATTCCCCACACTCTGAAACAACTTCCCCACAAACTGAAACCCTTCCCCACACACTGAAACCCCTTCCCCACACACTGAAAACCATCCCCACACACTGAAACACCATCCCCACACACTGAAACCCCTTCCCCACACAGTGCAAACCTTCCCCACACACTGAAATCCTTCCCCCCACACTGAAACCCCTTCACCACACACTGAAACCATTCCCCACACACTGAAACCATTGCCCACACACTGAAACCCCTTCCCTACACACTGTAACCCTTCCCCACACAATAAAACCCTTCCCCACACACTGAATCCCCTTCCCCACACACTGAAACACCTTCCCCACACAGTGGAACCCTTCCCCACACAATGAAACCCCTTCCCCACACAGTGAAACCATTCCCCACACACTGAAAACCATACCCGTCGCAGTGAAACCCCTTCCCCACACACTGAATACCTTCCCCACACACTGTACCATTCCCCACACACTGAAACCGCTTCCGCACACAGTGAAACCCCTTCCCCACACACTGAAACCCTTCCCCACACACTGAAACCCGTCCCCACACACTGAAATCATTCCCCACACACTGAAACCCCTTCTCCACACACTGAAGCCCCGTCCCCACACACTGAAACCCCTTCTCTACACACTGAAACCCTTCACCACACACTGAGACCCCTTCCCCACGCACTGAAACCATTCCCCACACACTGAAACCATTCTCCACACACTGAAACCCATTCCACACACAATGAAACCCCTTCCCCATACACTGAAACTCCTTCCCCACACACTGAAACCCCTTCCCCACACACTGAAACCCATTCCCCACACAGTGAAACCCCTTCCCCACACATTGAAACACCTTCCCCACACACTGAAACACCTTCCCCACACACTGAAACCCCTTCCCCACATAGTGAAACCCTTTCCCCAGACACTGAAACACCTTCCCCACACACTGAAACCCCTTCCCCACACCCTGCATCCCCTTCCCCACACACTGAAACAACGTCCCCGCACACTGAAACCGCTTCCCCACACACTGAAACCCCTTCCCCACACAGTGAAACCCCTTCCCCACAGACTGAAACCCTTCCCCACACACTGAAATCCTTCCCCACACACTGAAAACCCTTCCCCACACACTGAAACCCTTCCCCACACACTGAAACCCTTCCCCACACACTGAAACCCCTTCCCCACACACTGAAACCATTCCCCACAAACTGAAACCCCTTCCCCACACAGTGAAACCCCTTCCCCACACACTGAAACCATTCCCCACACACTGAAACCCCTTCCCCACACACTGAAACACATTTCCCACACAGTGAAACCATTTCCACACACACTGAAACCCCTTCCCCACACACTGAAACCATACCCCACACAACGAAACCCCTTCCACACACACTGAAGCCCCTTCCCCACACACTGAAACCCGTCCCCACACACTGAAACCATTCCCCACACACTGAAACCCCTTCCCCACACACTGAAACAACGTCCGCACACACTGAAACCCCTTCCCCACATACTGAAACCCATTCCCAACACAGTGAAACCCCTTCCCCACACACTGAAACACCTTCCCAACACACTGAAACACCTTCCCCACACCCTGAAACCCCTTCAACACACAGTGAAACCCCTTCCCCACACACTGAAACACCTTCCCCACACACTGAAACCCCTTCCCCATACCCTGCAATCCCTTCCCCACACACTGAAACAACGTCTTCACACACTGAAACCCCTTCCCTACACACTGAAATCCATTCCCCACACAGTGAAAGCCCTTCCCCACACAATGAAACCCCTTCCCCACACACAGAAACCCCTTCCCCACACACTGGCACACCTTGCCCACACAGTGAAACCCCTTCCCCACACAGTGAAACCCCTTCCCCACACACTGAAACACCTTCCACACATACTGAAACCCCTTCCCCACACACTGGAACCCCTTCCCCACACACTGAAACAACGTCCTCACACACTGAAACCCCTTTCCCACACACTGAAACCCCGTCCCCACACACTGAAACCCTTTCCCCACACACTGACACCCTTCACCACACACTGAAACCCCTTCCCCACACACTGAAACACCTTCCCCACACACTGAAACACTTCCCCACACACTGAAACCCCTTCCCCACACACTGAAACCATTCCCCACAAACTGAAACCCCTTCCCCACACAGTGAAACCCCTTCCCCACACACTGAAACCATTCCCCACACACTGAAACCCCTTCCCCACACACTGAAACACATTTCCCGCACTGTGAAACCATTTCCACACACACTGAAACCCCTTCCCCACACACTGAAACCATACCCCACACAACGAGACCCCTTCCACACACACTGAAGCCCCTCCCCACACACTGAAACCCGTCCCCACACACTGAAACCATTCCCCACACACTGAAACCCCTTCCCCACACACTGAAACCCCTTCCCCACACACTGAAACAACGTCCCCACACACTGAAACCCCTTCCCCACATACTGAAACCCATTCCCAACACACTGAAACACCTTCCCCACACCCTGAAACCCCTTCAACACACAGTGAAACCCCTTCCCCACACACTGAAACACCTTCCCCACACACTGAAACCCCTTCCCCATACCCTGCAATCCCTTCCCCACACACTGAAACAACGTCTTCACACACTGAAACCCCTTCCCCACACACTGAAATCCCTTCCCCACACAGTGAAAGCCCTTCCCCACACAATGAAACCCCTTCCCCACACACAGAAACCCCTTCCCCACACACTGGCACACCTTGCCCACACAGTGAAACCCCTTCCCCACACAGTGAAACCCCTTCCCCACACACTGAAACACCTTACACACATACTGAAACCCCTTCCCCACACACTGGAACCCCTTCCCCACACACTGAAACAACGTCCTCACACACTGAAACCCCTTTCCCACACACTGAAACCCCTTCAGCACACAGTGAAACCCCTTCCCCACACACTGAAACCCCTTCCCCATACCCTGCAATCCCTTCCCCACAGACTGAAACAACGTCTTCACACACTGAAACCCCTTCTCCACACACTGAAATCCCTTCCCCACACAGTGAAAGCCCTTCCCCACACAATGAAACCCCTTCCCCACACACAGAAACCCCTTCCCCACACACTGAAACAACGTCCCCACACACTGAAACCTTTTCCCCACACACTGAAACCCCTTCCCCACACAGTGAAACCCTTTCCCCACACACTGAATCCCCTTCCCCACACACTGAAACCTTTCCCCACAAACTGAAACCCCTACCCTACACACTGAAACCCCTTCCCCACACACTGAAACCCCGTCCCCACTCAATGAAACACCTTCACCACACACTGAAACCCCATCCCCACACACGGAAACCCTTCCCCACACACTGAAACCCATACCCACATACTGAAAACCTTCCCCACACACTGAAACACCATCCCCACACACTGAAACCCCTTCCCCACACAGTGAAAACCTTCCCCACACACTGAAATCCATCCCCCCACACTGAAACCCCTTCACCACACACTGAAACCATTCCCCACACACTGAAACCATTGCCCACACACTGAAACCACTTCCCTACACACTGTAACCCTTCCCCACACAATAAAACCCTTCCCCACACACTGAATCCCCTTCCCCACACACTGAAACACCTTTCCCACACAGTGGAACCCTTCCCCACACAATGGAACCCTTCCCCACACAGTGAAACCATTCCCCACACACTGAAAACCATACCCGTCGCAGTGAAACCCCTTCCTCACACACTGAATACCTTCCCCACACACTGTACCATTCCCCACACACTGAAACCGCTTCCGCACACAGTGAAACCCCTTCCCCACACACTGAAACCCTTCCCCACACACTGAAACCCGTCCCCACACACTGAAATCATTCCCCACACACTGAAACCCCTTCTCCACACACTGAAACCCCGTCCCCACACACTGAAACCCCTTTTCCACACACTGAAACCCCGTCCCCACACCCCGAAACCCCTTGCCCACACACTGAAACCCTTCACCACACACTGAGACCCCTTCCCCACGCACTGAAACCATTCCCCACACACTGAAACCATTCTCCACACACTGAAACCCATTCCACACACACTGAAACCCCTTCCCCACACACTGAAACCACTCCCCACACACCGGAACCCCTTCCACACACAATGAAACCCCTTCCCCATACACTGAAACTCCTTCCCCACACACTGAAACAACGTCCCCACACTCTGAAACCCCTTCCCCACACACTGAAACCCATTCCCCACACAGTGAAACCACTTCCCCACACATTGAAACACCTTCCCCACACACTGAAACACCTTCCCCACACACTGAAACCCCTTCCCCACATAGTGAAACCCTTTCCCCAGACACTGAAACACCTTCCCCACACACTGAAACCCCTTCCCCACACCCTGCATCCCCTTTCCCACACACTGAAACAACGTCCCCACACACTGAAACCCCATCCCCACACACTGAAACATCTTCCCCACACACTGAAACCCCTTCCCCACACACTGAAACAACGTCCCCACACACTGAAACCCCTTCCCCACACACTGAAACCCCTTCCCCACACAGTGAATACCCTTCCCCACACACTGAAACCCCTTCCCCACATAGTGAAACCCCTTCCCCACACACTGAAACCCTTTCCCCACACGCTGAAACCCCTTCCCCACACACTGAAACCCCATCCCCACACACTGAAACATCTTCCCCACACACTTAAACCTCATCCCCACACAGTGAAACACCTTCGCCACACACTGAAAACCCTTCTTCACACACTGAAACCCTTCCCCACTCACTGAAACCCCTACACTACACACTGAAACCTCTTCCCAACACACTGAAACCCCGTCCCCACTCAGTGAAACACCTTCACCACTCACTGAAACCCCTTCCCGACACACTGAAACCCTTCCCCACACACTGAAACCCTTTCCCACACACTGAAATACTTCCCCACACAGTAAAATGACCTTCCGCACACGGTGAAACCATTCCCCACGCACTGAAACCATTCCCCACACACTGAAACCCTTCCCCAAACACTGAAACCCCTTTACCACACACTGAAACCCGTGCCCACAAACTGAAACCCTTCCGCACACACTGAATCCCCTTCCACACACATTGAAACACATTCCCCACACAGTGAAACCCTTCCCCACACACTGAAATCCTTCCCCACACACTGAAACCCCTTCCCCACAGACTGAAACCCTTCCCCACACACTGAAACCGCTTCCCCACACACTGAAACACATTCCACACACAGTGAAACCGCTACCCACACACTGAAACAACGTCCCCACACACTGAAACCCCATCCCCACTTACTGAAACTCCTTCCCCACACAGTGAAACCCTTTCCCCACACACTGAAACACCTTCCCCACACACTGAAACACCTTCCCCACACACTGAAACCCTTCCCCACACACTGAAACCCATACCCACACACTGAAACCATTCCCCACACACTGAAACCCCTTCCCCACACACTGAAACACCTTCCCCACACACTGAAGCCCTTCCCCACACACTGAAACCCTTCCCCACAAACTGAAACCCCTTCCCCACACACTGAAACCATTCCCCACACTCTGAAACAACTTCCCCACAAACTGAAACCCTTCCCCACACACTGAAACCCCTTCCCCACACACTGAAACCCTTCCCCACACACTGAAACCCATACCCACATACTGAAAACCATCCCCACACACTGAAACACCATCCCCACACACTGAAACACCTTCCCCACACAGTGAAAACCTTCCCCACACACTGAAATCCTTCCCCCCACACTGAAACCCCTTCACCACACACTGAAACCATTCCCCACACACTGAAACCATTGCCCACACACTGAAACCCCTTCCCTACACACTGTAACCCTTCCCCACACAATAAAACCCTTCCCCACACACTGAATCCCCTTCCCCACACACTGAAACACCTTCCCCACACAGTGGAACCCTTCCCCACACAATGAAACCCCTTCCCCACACAGTGAAACCATTCCCCACACACTGAAAACCATACCCGTCGCAGTGAAACCCCTTCCCCACACACTGAATACCTTCCCCACACACTGTACCATTCCCCACAAACTGAAACCGCTTCCGCACACAGTGAAACCCCTTCCCCACACACTGAAACCCTTCCCCACACACTGAAACCCGTCCCCACACACTGAAATCATTCCTCACACACTGAAACCCCTTCTCCACACACTGAAGCCCCGTCCCCACACACTGAAACCCCTTCTCTACACACTGAAACCCCGTCCCCACACACCGAAACCCCTTGCCCACACACTGAAACCCTTCACCACACACTGAGACCCCTTCCCCACGCACTGAAACCATTCCCCACACACTGAAACCATTCTCCACACACTGAAACCCATTCCACACACAATGAAACCCCTTCCCCATACACTGAAACTCCTTCCCCACACACTGAAACCCCTTCCCCAGACACTGAAACCCATTCCCCACACAGTGAAACCCCTTCCCCACACATTGAAACACCTTCCCCACACACTGAAACACCTTCCCCACACACTGAAACCCCTTCCCCACATAGTGAAACCCTTTCCCCAGACACTGAAACACCTTCCCCACACACTGAAACCCCTTCCCCACACCCTGCATCCCCTTCCCCACACACTGAAACAACGTCCCCGCACACTGAAACCGCTTCCCCACACACTGAAACCCCTTCCCCACACAGTGAAACCCCTTCCCCACAGACTGAAACACCTTCCCCACACACTGAAACCCCTTCCCCACACAGTGAATACCCCTTCCCCACACACTGAAACCCCTTCCCCACACACTGAAACCCCTTCCCCACACAGTGAATACCCTTCCCCACACACTGAAACCCCTTCCCCACACAGTGAAACCCCTTCCCCACAAACTGAAACACTTTCCCCACACGCTGAAACCCCTTCCCCACACACTGAAACCCCATCCCCACCCACTGAAACATCTTCCCCACACACTTAAACCTCATCCCCACACAGTGAAACACCTTCGCCACACACTGAAAACCCTTCTTCACAAACTGAAACCCTTCCCCACTCACTGAAACCCCTACACTACACACTGAAACCCCTTCCCAACACACTGAAACCCCGTCCCCACTCAGTGAAACACCTTCACCACTCACTGAAACCCCTTCCCGACACACTGAAACCCTTCCCCACACACTGAAACCCTTTCCCACACACTGAAATACTTCCCCACACAGTAAAATCACCTTCCGCACACGCTGAAACCATTCCCCACGCACTGAAACCATTCCCCACACACTGAAACCCTGCCCCACACACTGAACCCCCTTTACCACACTCTGAAACCCGTGCCCACAAACTGAAACCCTTCCGCACACACTGAATCCCCTTCCACACACATTGAAACACATTCCCCACACAGTGAAACCCTTCCCCACACACTGAAATCCTTCCCCACACACTGAAACCCCTTCCCCACACACTGAAACCCTTCCCCACACACTGAAACCGCTTCCCCACACACTGAAACATATTCCACACACAGTGAAACCGCTACCCACACACTAAAACAACGTCCCCACACACTGAAACCCCATTCCCACTTACTGAAACTCCTTTTCCACACAGTGAAACCCCTTCCCCACACACTGAAACACCTTCCCCACACACTGAAACACCTTCCCCACACACTGAAACCCTTCCCCACACACTGAAACCCATACCCACACACTGAAACCATTCCCCACACACTGAAACCCCTTCCCCACACACTGAAACACCTTCCCCACACACTGAAGCCCTTCCCCACACACTGAAACCCTTCCCTACAAACTGAAACCCCTTCCTCACACACTGAAACCATTCCCCACACTCTGAAACAACTTCCCCACAAACTGAAACCCTTCCCCACATACTGAAACCCCTTCACCACACACTGAAACCCTTCCCCACATACTGAAACCCTTCCCCACACACTGAGTCCCCTTCCCCACACACTGAAACACCTTCACCACACAGTGGAACCCTTCCCCCAACACTGAAACCCTTCTCCACACACTGAAACACCTTCCCCACACACTGAAACCATTCCCCCAAAGTGAAACCGTTCCCCACACACTGAAAATCCTTCCCCTCACAGGGAAACCCCTTCCCCACACACTGAAAACCTTCCCCACACACAGAAACCATTCCCCACAGACTGAAACCCCTTCCGCACAAAGTGAAACCACTTCCACACACACTAAAACCCATCCCCACACACTGAAACCCGTCCCCACATATTGAAATCATTCCCCACACACTGAAACCCCTTCCCCAAACACTGAAACCCCGTCCCCACACACTGAAACAACGTCCCCACACACTGAAACCATTCCCCACACTCTGAAACCTCTTCCCCACACAGTGACACCCTTTCCCCACACACTGAAACCATTCCCCACACACTGAAACACCTTCCCCACACACTCAACCACATTCCCCACACACTGAAACCCCTTCAACACACACTGAAACCCCTTCCCCACACACTGAAACCATTCCCCACACACTGAAACCCCTTCCACACACAATGAAACCCCTTCCCCACACACTGAAACCCGTCCCCACACACTGAAATCATTCCCCACACACTGAAACCCCTTCTCCACAGACTGAAACCCCGTCCCCACACACTGAAACCCCTTCTCCACAAACTGAAACCCCGTCCCCACACACCGAAACCCCTTTGCCACTCACTGAAACCCTTCACCACACACTGAAACCCCTTCCTCACACACTGAAACCATTCCCCACACACTGAAACCATTCCCCACACACTGAAACCCCTTCCCCACACAGTGAAACCCCTTCCCCACACACTGAAACCATTCTCCACACACTGAAACCCATTCCACACACACTGAAACCCCTTCCCCACACACTGAAACCACTCCCCACACACTGAAACCCCTTCCACACACAATGAAACCCCTTCCCCACACACTGAAACCCCTTCCCCACACACTGAAACAACGTCCCCATGCACTGAAACCCCTTCCCCACACACTGAAACCCATTCCCCACACAGGGAAACCCCTTCCCCACACACTGAAACACCTTCCCCACACACTGAAACACCTTCCCCACACACTGAAACCCCTTCCCCACATAGTGAAACCCTTTCCCCAGACACTGAAACACCTTCCCCGCACACTGAAACCACTACGCCACACACTGAAACCGCTTCGCCACACAGTGAAACCCCTTCCCCACAGACTGAAACACCTTCCCCATACACTGAAACCCCTTCCCCACACACTGAATCAACGTCCCCACACACTGAAACCCCTTCCCCACACACTGAAACCCCTTCCCCACACAGTGAATACCCTTCCCCACACAGTGAAACCCCTTCCCCACTCACTGAAACCCTTTCCCCACACTCTGAAACCCCTTCCCCACACACTGAAACCCCATCCCGACACACTGAAACATCTTCCCCACACACTTAAACCTCATCCCCACAAAGTGAAACACCTTCGCCACACACTGAAAACCCTTCTTCACACACTGAAACACTTCCCCACTCACTGAAACCCCTACACTACACACTGAAACCCCTTCCCAACACACTGAAACCCCGTCCCCACATAGTGAAACACCTTCACTACACACTGAAACCCCTTCCCGACACACTGAAACCCTTCCCCACACACTGAAACCATTTCCCACACACTGAAATACTTCCCCACACAGTAAAATCACCTTCCGCACACGCTGAAACCATTCCCCACGCACTGAAACCATTCCCCACACACTGAAACCCATCCCCACACACTGAAACCCCTTTACCACACACTGAAACCCGTGCCCACAAACTGAAACCCTTCCGCACACACTGAATCCCCTTCCCCACACAGTGAAACACATTCCCCACACAGTGAAACCCTTCCCCACACACTGAAATCCTTCCCCACACACTGAAAACACTTCCCCACACACTGAAACCCTTCCCCACACACTGAAACCCTTCCCCACACACTGAAACCCCTTCCCCACACACTGAAACACATTCCACACACAGTGAAACCGCTCCCCACACTCTGAAACAACGTCCCCACACACTGAAACACCATCCCCACTCACTTAAACTCCTTCCCCACTCAGTGAAACCCCTTCCCCACACACTGAAACACCTTCCCCACTCACTGAAACACCTTCCCCACACACTGAAACCCTTCCCCAAACACTGAAACCCGTACCCACACACTGAAACCCTTCCCCACACACTGAAACCGCTTCCCCACACACTGAAACACATTCCACACACAGTGAAACCGCTACCCACACACTGAAACTACGTCTCCACACACTGAAACCCCATCCCCACTTACTGAAACTCCTTCCCCACACAGTGAAACCCCTTCCCCACACACTGAAACACCTTCCCCACACACTGAAACACCTTCCCCACACACTGAAACCCTTCCCCACACACTGAAACCCATACCCACACACTGAAACCATTCCCCACACACTGAAACCCCTTCCCCACACACTGAAACACCTTCCCCACACACTGAAGCCCTTCCCCACACACTGAAACCCTTCCCCACTCACTGAAACCCTTCCCCAAAAACTGAAACCCCTTTCCCACACACTGAAACACCTTCCCCACACACTGAAGCCCTTCCCCACACACTGAAACCCTTCCCCACAAACTGAAACCCCTTCCCCACACACTGAAACCCTTCCCCACAAACTGAAACCCCTTCCCCACACACTGAAACCCTTCCCCACATACTGAAACCCTTCCCCACACACTGAATCCCCTTCTCCACACAATGAAACACCTTCCCCACACACTGAAACCATTCCCCCAAAGTGAAACCGTTCCCCACACACTGAAAATCCTTCCCCTCACAGGGAAACCCCTTCCCAACACACTGAAAACCTTCCCCACACACAGAAACCATTCCCCACAGACTGAAACCCCTTCCGCACACAGTGAAACCACTTCCCCACACACTAAAACCCATCCCCACACACTGAAACCCTTCCCCCATATTGAAATCATTCCCCACACACTGAAACCCCTTCCCCAAACACTGAAACCCCGTCCCCACACACTGAAACAACGTCCCCACACACTGAAACCATTCCCCACACCCTGAAACCCCTTCCCCACACAGTGAAACCCTTTCCCCACACACTGAAACCATTCCCCACACACTGAAACACCTTCCCCACACACTGAACCACATTCCCCACACACTGAAACCCCTTCAACACACACTGAAACCCCTTCCCCACACACTGAAACCATTCCCCACACACTGAAACCCCTTCCACACACAATGAAACCCCTTCCCCACACACTGAAACCCGTCCCCACACACTGAAATCATTCCCCACACACTGAAACCCCTTCTCCACACACTGAAACCCCTCCCCACACACTGAAACCCCTTCTCCACAAACTGAAACCCCGTCCCCACACACCGAAACCCCTTTGCCACACACTGAAACCCTTCACCACACACTGAAACCCCTTCCTCACACACTGAAACCATTCCCCACACACTGAAACCATTCCCCACACACTGAAACCCCTTCCCCACACAGTGAAACCCCTTCCCCACACACTGAAACCATTCTCCACACACTGAAACCCATTCCACACACACTGAAACCCCTTCCCCACACACTGAAACCACTCCCCACACACTGAAACCCCTTCCACACACAATGAAACCCCTTCCCCACACACTGAAACCCCTTCCCCACACACTGAAACAACGTCCCCACACACTGAAACCCCTTCCCCACACACTGAAACCCATTCCCCACACAGGGAAACCCCTTACCCACACACTGAAACACCTTCCCCACACACTGAAACACCTTCCCCACACACTGAATCCCCTTCCCCACATAGTGAAACCCTTTCCCCAGACACTGTAACACCTTCCCCACACACTGAAACCCCTTCCCCACACCCTGCATCCCCTTCCCCACACACTGAACCAACGTCCCCGCAAACTGAAACCACTTCGCCACACACTGAAACCGCTTCGCCACACAGTGAAACCCCTTCCCCACAGACTGAAACACCTTCCCCACACACTGAAACCCCTTAGCCACACACTGAATCAACGTCCCCACACACTGAAACCCCTTCCCCACACACTGAAACCCCTTCCCCACACAGTGAATACCCTTCCCCACACACTGAAACCCCTTCCCCACATAGGGAAACCCCTTCCCCACTCACTGAAACCCTTTCCCCACACTCTGAAACCCCTTCCCCACACACTGAAACCCCATCCCGACACACTGAAACATCTTCCCCACACACATAAACCTCATCCCCACACAGTGAAACACCTTCGCCACACACTGAAACGCCTTCTTCACACACTGAAACCCTTCCCCACTTAGTGAAACACCTTCACCACACACTGAAACCCCTTCCCGACACACTGAAACCCTTCCCCACACACTGAAACCCTTTCCCACAAACTGAAATACTTCCCCACACAGTAAAATCACCTTCCGCACACGCTGAAACCATTCCCCACGCACTGAAACCATTCCCCACACTCTGAAACCCATCCCCACTAACTGAAACCCCTTTAACACACACTGAAACCCGTGCCCACAAACTGAAACCCTTCCGCACACACTGAATCCCCTTCCCCACACACTGAAACACATTCCCCACACAGTGAAACCCTTCCCCACACACTGAAATCCTTCCCCACACACTGAAATCCCTTCCCCACACACTGAAACCCTTCCCCACACACTGAAACCCTTCCCCACACACTAAAACCCCTTCCCCACACACTGAAACACATTCCACACACAGTGAAACCGCTCCCCACACACTGAAACAACGTCCCCATACACTGAAACCCTTCCCCACACACTGAAACCATTCCCCACACACTGAAAACACTTCCCCACACAGTGAAACCCTTCCCCACACACTGAAACCCTTCCCCAAACACTGAAACCCCTTCCCCACTCACTGAAACTCCTTCCCCACTCTGTGAAACCCCTTCCCCACACGCTGAAACACCTTCCCCACTCACTGAAACACCTTCCCCACACACTGAAACCCTTCCCCACACACTGAAACCCATACCCACACACTGAAACCATTCCCCACACACTGAAACCCCTTCCCCACACACTGAAACACCTTCCCCACACACTGAAATCCTTCCCCACAAACTGAAACCCCTTACCCACACACTGAAACCATTCCCCACACTCTGAAAAAACTTCCCCACAAACTGAAACCCTTCCTCACACACTGAAACCCCTTCCCCACACACTGAACCCCTTCCCCACATACTGAAACCCTTCCCCACACACTGAATCCCCTTCCCAACACACTGAAACACCTTCAGCACACAGTGGAACCCTTCCCCATACACTGAAACCATTCCCCCAAAGTGAAACCGTTCCCCACACACTGAAAATCCTTCCCCTCACAGGGAAACCCCTTCCCCACACACTGAAAACCTTCCCCACAGACAGAAACCATTCCCCACAGACTGAAACCCCTTCCGCACACAGTGAAACCACTTCCCCACACACTAAAACCCTTCCCCACACACTGAAACCCGTCCCCACATATTGAAATCATTCCCCACACACTGAAACCCCTTCCCCACACACTGAAACCCCGTCCCCACACACTGAAACCCCTTCCCCACACACTGAAACCATTCCCCACACACTGAAACCCCTTCCCCACACCGTGAAACCCTTTCCCCACACACTGAAACCATTCCCCACACACTGAAACACCTTCCCCACACACTGAACCACATTCCCCACACTCTGAAACCCCTTCAACACACACTGAAACCCCTTCCCCACACACTGAAACCATTCCCCACACACTGAAACCCCTTCCACACACAATGAAACCCCTTCCCCACACACTGAAACACCTTCCCCACACACTGAAACCATTCCCCACACACTGAAACCCCTTCCCCACACACTGAAACCCCTTACCCACACACTGAAACCCCTTCCCCACACAGAGAATCCCCTTCCCCACACACTGAAACCATTCCCCAGACACTGAAACCCATTCCCCACGCAGTGAAACCCCTTCCCCTCACACTGAAACCCTTTCCCCACACAGAGAAACCCCTTCCCCACAAACTGAAACCCGTCCCCACACACTGAAACCATTCCCCACGCATTGAAACCCCTTCCCCACACACTGAAACCCCTTCCCCACACACTGAAACAATGTCCGCACACACTGAAACCCCTTCCCCACACACTGAAACCCCTTCCCCACACAGTGAATCCTCTTCCCCACACACTGAAAGACCTTCCCCACACACTGAAAACGATTCCCCACACACTGAAACCATTCCCCACACACTGAAACCCCTTCCCCACACATTGAAACCCCTTCCCCACACACTGAAACCCCTTCCCCACACAGAGAAACCCCTTCCCCACACACTGAAACCCCGTCCCCACACACTGAAACCCTTTCCCCACACACTGAAACCCCATCCCCACACAGTGAAACCCCTTCCCCACACTCTGAAACCCCTTCCCTCTCACTGAAACCCTTCCCCACCCACTGAAACCCCTGCCCTACACACTGAAACCCCTTCCCCACACACTGAAACCCCGTCCCCACACACTGAAACTCCTTCCCCACACACGGAAACCCATCCCGACACACTGAAACCCATACCCACACACTGAAACACTTCCCCACACACTGAAATCCCTTCCCCACACACTGAAACCCTTCCGCACACACAGAAACACTTCCCCTCACACTGCAACCCATTCCCCACACGCTGAAACCATTCCCCACACACTGAAACCATTCCCCACACACTGAACCACTTCCCCACACACTGAAACCCCTTCCCCACCCACTGAAACCCTTCCCCACACACTGAAAACCTTCCGCACACAGTGAATCCCCTTCCCCACACACTGAAACACCTTCCCCACACACTGAAACCCTTCCCCACACACTGAAACCCCTTCCCCACACACTGAAACCCCTTCCCCACACACTGAAACCCTTCCCCACACACTGAAACCCATTCCCCACACACTGAAACCCTTCCCCACACACTGAAACCCTTTCCCACACACTGAACTACTTCCCCACACACTGAGATCACCTTCCCCACACGCTGAAACCATTCCCCACGCACTGAAACCATTCCCCACACACTGAAACCCTTCCCCACACACTGAAACCCCTTCACCACACACTGAAACACTTGCCCACACACTGAAACCCTTCCCCACACACTGAATCCCCTTCCCCACAAACTGAAACACCTTCCCCACACAGTGAAACCCTTCCCCACACACTGAAACCATTCCCCACACACTGAAACACATTCCACACACAGTGAAACCGCTCCCCACACACTGAAACAACGTCCCCACACACTGAAACCCCATCCCCACTCACTGAAACTCCTTCCCCACACAGTGAAACCCCTTCCCCACACACTGAAACACCTTCCCCACACACTGAAACACCTTCCCCACACACTGAAACCATTCCCCCAAAGTGAAACCGTTCCCCACACACTGAAAATCCTTCCCCTCACAGGGAAACCCCTTCCCCACACACTGAAAACCTTCCCCACACACAGAAACCATTCCCCACAGACTGAAACCCCTTCCGCACACAGTGAAACCACTTCCCCACACACTAAAACCCTTCCCCACACACTGAAACCCGTCCCCACATATTGAAATCATTCCCCACACACTGAAATCCCTTCCCCTTACACTGAAACCCCGTCCCCACACACTGAAACCCCTTCCCCACACACTGAAACCATTCCCCACACACTGAAACCCCTTCCCCACACAGTGAAACCCTTTCCCCACACACTGAAACCATTCCCCACACACTGAAACACCTTCCCCACACACTGAAACACCTTCCCCACACACTGAAACCCCTTCAACACAGACTGAAACCCCTTCCCCACAAACTGAAAACATTCCCCACACACTGAAACCCCATCCCACCACTGTGAAACCCCTTCCCCACACTCTGAAACCACTTCCCTCTCACTGAAACCCTTCCCCACTCACAGAAACCCCTGCCCTACACACTGAAACCCCTTC
Organism: Heterodontus francisci; assembly: GCF_036365525.1. Classification (NCBI taxonomy): domain Eukaryota; kingdom Metazoa; phylum Chordata; class Chondrichthyes; order Heterodontiformes; family Heterodontidae; genus Heterodontus; species Heterodontus francisci. Next base: position 40,623 of record NW_027142021.1, on the reverse strand, counting down.
CCCACACACTGAAACCCCGTCCCCACACACTGAAACTCCTTCCCCAAACACGGAAAACCATCCCGACACACTGAAACCCATACCCACACACTGAAACACTTCCCCTCACACTGCAACCCATTCCCCAAACGCTGAAACCATTCCCCACACACTGAAACCATTCCCCACACACTGAACCCCTTCCCCACACACTGAAACCTCTTCCCCACCCACTGAAACCCTTCCGCACACACTGAAAACCATCCGCACACAGTGAATCCCCTTCCCCACACACTGAAACATCTTCCCAACACACTGAAACCCTTCCCCACACACTGAAACCCTTCCCCACACACTGAAACCCCTTCCCCACACACTGAAACCCTTCCCCACACACTGAAACCCCTTCCCCACACACTGAAACCCTTCCCCACAGACTGAAACCCCTTCCGCACACAGTGAAACCACTTCCCCACACACTAAAACCCTTCCCCACACACTGAAACCCGTCCCCACATATTGAAATCATTCCCCACACACTGAAACCCCTTCCCCACACACTGAAACCCCGTCCCCACACACTGAAACCCCTTCCCCTCATACTGAAACCATTCCCCACACACTGAAACCCCTTCCCCACACCGTGAAACCCTTTCCCCACACACTGAAACCATTCCCCACACACTGAAACACCTTCCCCACACACTGAACCACATTCCCCACACTCTGAAACCCCTTCAACACACACTGAAACCCCTTCCCCACACACTGAAACCATTCCCCACACACTGAAACCCCTTCCACACACAATGAAACCCCTTCCCCACACACTGAAACACCTTCCCCACACACTGAAACCATTCCCCACACACTGAAACCCCTTCCCCACACACTGAAACCCCTTACCCACACACTGAAACCCCTTCCCCACACAGAGAATCCCCTTCCCCACACACTGAAACCATTCCCCAGACACTGAAACCCATTCCCCACGCACTGAAACCCCTTCCCCACACAGTGAATCCCCTTCCCCACACACTGAAACCCCTTCCCCACACAGTGAAACCCCATCCCCTCACACTGAAACCCTTTCCCCACACAGAGAAACCCCTTCCCCACACACTGAAACCCGTCCCCACACACTGAAACCATACCCCACGCATTGAAACCCCTTCCCCACACACTGAAACCCATTCCCCACACACTGAAACAATGTCCGCACACACTGAAACCCCTTCCCCACACACTGAAACCCCTTCCCCACACAGTGAATCCTCTTCCCCACACACTGAAAGACCTTCCCCACACACTGAAAACGATTCCCCACACACTGAAACCATTCCCCACACACTGAAACCCCTTCCCCACACAGTGAAACCCCTTCCCCACACACTGAAACCCCTTCCCCACACAGAGAAACCCCTTCCCCACACACTGAAACCCCGTCCCCACACACTGAAACCCTTTCCCCACACACTGAAACCCCATCCCCACACAGTGAAACCCCTTCCCCACACTCTGAAACCCCTTCCCTCTCACTGAAACCCTTCCCCACCCACTGAAACCACTGCCCTACACACTGAAACCCCTTCCCCACACACTGAAACCCCGTCCCCACACACTGAAACTCCTTCCCCACACACGGAAACCCATCCCGACACACTGAAACCCATACCCACACACTGAAACACTTCCCCACACACTGAAATCCCTTCCCCACACACTGAAACCCTTCCGCACACACTGAAACACTTCCCCTCACACTGCAACCCATTCCCCACACGCTGAAACCATTCCCCACACACTGAAACCATTCCCCACACACTGAACCCCTTCCCCACACACTGAAACCCCTTCCCCACCCACTGAAACCCTTCCCCACACACTGAAAACCTTCCGCACACAGTGAATCCCCTTCCCCACACACTGAAACACCTTCCCCACACACTGAAACCCTTCCCCACACACTGAAACCCATTCCCCACACACTGAAACCCCTTCCCCACACACTGAAACCCTTCCCCACACACTGAAACACCTTCCCCACACACTGAAACCCTTCCCCACACACTGAAACCCTTTCCCACACACTGAACTACTTCCCCACACACTGAGATCACCTTCCCCACACGCTGAAACCATTCCCCACACACTGAAACCATTCCCCACACACTGAAACCCTTCCCCACACACTGAAACCCCTTCACCACACACTGAAACACTTGCCCACACACTGAAACCCTTCCCCACACACTGAATCCCCTTCCCCACACACTGAAACACCTTCCCCACACAGTGAAACCCTTCCCCACACACTGAAACCATTCCCCACACACTGAAACACATTCCACACACAGTGAAACCGCTCCCCACACACTGAAACAACGTCCCCACACACTGAAACCCCATCCCCACTCACTGAAACTCCTTCCCCACACAGTGAAACCCCTTCCCCACACACTGAAACACCTTCCCCACACACTGAAACACCTTCCCCACACACTGAAACCATTCCCCCAAAGTGAAACCGTTCCCCACACACTGAAAATCCTTCCCCTCACAGGGAAACCCCTTCCCCACACACTGAAAACCTTCCCCACACACAGAAACCATTCCCCACAGACTGAAACCCCTTCCGCACACAGTGAAACCACTTCCCCACACACTAAAACCCTTCCCCACACACTGAAACCCGTCCCCACATATTGAAATCATTCCCCACACACTGAAATCCCTTCCCCTTACACTGAAACCCCGTCCCCACACACTGAAACCCCTTCCCCACACACTGAAACCATTCCCCACACACTGAAACCCCTTCCCCACACAGTGAAACCCTTTCCCCACACACTGAAACCATTCCTCACACACTGAAACACCTTCCCCACACACTGAAACCCATTCCCCACACACTGAAACAATGTCCGCACACACTGAAACCCCTTCCCCACACACTGAAACCCCTTCCCCACACAGTGAATCCTCTTCCCCACACACTGAAAGACCTTCCCCACACACTGAAAACGATTCCCCACACACTGAAACCATTCCCCACACACTGAAACCCCTTCCCCACACAGTGAAACCCCTTCCCCACACACTGAAACCCCTTCCCCACACAGAGAAACCCCTTCCCCACACACTGAAACCCCGTCCCCACACACTGAAACCCTTTCCCCACACACTGAAACCCCATCCCCACACAGTGAAACCCCTTCCCCACACTCTGAAACCCCTTCCCTCTCACTGAAACCCTTCCCCACCCACTGAAACCACTGCCCTACACACTGAAACCCCTTCCCCACACACTGAAACCCCGTCCCCACACACTGAAACTCCTTCCCCACACACGGAAACCCATCCCGACACACTGAAACCCATACCCACACACTGAAACACTTCCCCACACACTGAAATCCCTTCCCCACACACTGAAACCCTTCCGCACACACTGAAACACTTCCCCTCACACTGCAACCCATTCCCCACACGCTGAAACCATTCCCCACACACTGAAACCATTCCCCACACACTGAACCCCTTCCCCACACACTGAAACCCCTTCCCCACCCACTGAAACCCTTCCCCACACACTGAAAACCTTCCGCACACAGTGAATCCCCTTCCCCACACACTGAAACACCTTCCCCACACACTGAAACCCTTCCCCACACACTGAAACCCATTCCCCACACACTGAAACCCCTTCCCCACACACTGAAACCCTTCCCCACACACTGAAACACCTTCCCCACACACTGAAACCCTTCCCCACACACTGAAACCCTTTCCCACACACTGAACTACTTCCCCACACACTGAGATCACCTTCCCCACACGCTGAAGCCATTCCCCACACACTGAAACCATTCCCCACACACTGAAACCCTTCCCCACACACTGAAACCCCTTCACCACACACTGAAACACTTGCCCACACACTGAAACCCTTCCCCACACACTGAATCCCCTTCCCCACACACTGAAACACCTTCCCCACACAGTGAAACCCTTCCCCACACACTGAAACCATTCCCCACACACTGAAACACATTCCACACACAGTGAAACCGCTCCCCACACACTGAAACAACGTCCCCACACACTGAAACCCCATCCCCACTCACTGAAACTCCTTCCCCACACAGTGAAACCCCTTCCCCACACACTGAAACACCTTCCCCACACACTGAAACACCTTCCCCACACACTGAAACCATTCCCCCAAAGTGAAACCGTTCCCCACACACTGAAAATCCTTCCCCTCACAGGGAAACCCCTTCCCCACACACTGAAAACCTTCCCCACACACAGAAACCATTCCCCACAGACTGAAACCCCTTCCGCACACAGTGAAACCACTTCCCCACACACTAAAACCCTTCCCCACACACTGAAACCCGTCCCCACATATTGAAATCATTCCCCACACACTGAAATCCCTTCCCCTTACACTGAAACCCCGTCCCCACACACTGAAACCCCTTCCCCACACACTGAAACCATTCCCCACACACTGAAACCCCTTCCCCACACAGTGAAACCCTTTCCCCACACACTGAAACCATTCCTCACACACTGAAACACCTTCCCCACACACTGAACCACATTCCCCACACACTGAAACCCCTTCAACACACACTGAAACCCCTTCCCCACAAACTGAAAGCATTCCCCACACACTGAAACCCCATCCCACCACAGTGAAACCCCTTTCCCACACTCTGAAACCCCTTCCCTCTCACTGAAACCCTTCCCCACTCACAGAAACCCCTGCCCTACACACTGAAACACATACCCACACACTGAAACACTTCCCCACACACTGAAATCCCTTCCCACACACTGAAACCCTTCCCCACACACTGAAACACTTCCCCTCACACTGCAACCCATTCCCCAAACGCTGAAACCATTCCCCACACACTGAAACCATTCCCCACACACTGAACCCCTTCCCCACACACTGAAACCTCTTCCCCACCCACTGAAACCCTTCCGCACACACTGAAAACCATCCGCACACAGTGAATCCCCTTCCCCAAACACTGAAACACCTTCCCCACACAGTGAAACCCTTCCCCACACACTGAAACCCTTCCCCACACACTGAAACCCCTTCCCCACACACTGAAACCCTTCCCCACACACTGAAACCCCTTCCCCACACACTGAAACCCTTCCCCACACACTAAAACCCTTTCCCACACACTGAACTACTTCCCCACACACTGAAATCACCATCCCCACACGCTGAAACCATTCCCCACGCACTGAAACCATTCCCCACACACTGAAACCCTTCCCCACGCAATGAAACCCTTTCACCACACACTGAAACACTTGCCCACACACTGAAACCCTTCCGCACACACTGAATCCCATTCCCCACACACTGAAACACCTTCCCCACACAGTGAAACCATTCCCCACACACTGAAACCCTTCCCCACACACTGAAACCCCTTCCCCACACACTGAAACACATTCCACACACAGTGAAACCCCTCCCCACACATTGAAACAACGTCCCCACACACTGAAACCCCTCCCCACTCACTGTAACTCCTTCCCCACACAGTGAAACCCCTTCCCCACACACTGAAACACCTTCCCCACACACTGAAACCCCTTCCCCACACACTGAAACCCCTTCCCCACACACTGAAACCAATTACCCACACACTGAAACAACGTCCCCACACACTGAAACCCCTTCCCCACACAGTGAAACCACTTCCCCACACACTGAAATCCTTTCCCCACACACTGAAACCCCTTCCCCACACAGTGAAACCCCTTCCCCATACACTGAAACCATTCCCCACACACTGAAACCCCTGCCCTACACAATGAAACCCCTTCCCCACACATTGAAACCCCGTCCCCACACAGTGAAACACCTTCCCCTCACAGTGAAACCCCTTCCCCACACACTGAATACCTTCCCCACACACAGAAAGCATTCCCCACACACTGAAACCCCTTCCGCACACAGTGAAACCCCTTCCCCACACACTGAAACCCCTTCCCCACACACTGAAACCCGTCCCCACACACTGAAATCATTCCACACGCACTGAAACCCCTCTGCAAGCACTGAAACCCCGTCCCCACACATTGAAACCCCTTCCCCACACTCTGAAACCCTTCACCTCACACTGAAGCCCCTTCCCCACACACTGAAACCATTCCCCACACACTGAAACCCCTTCCCCACACAGTGAAACCCCTTCCCCGCACACTGAAACCATTCCCCACACACTGAAACACCTTCCCAAACACTGAAACACATTCCCCACACACTAAAACCCCTTCCCCACACAGTGAAACCCCTTCCCCTCACACTGAAACCCTTTCCCCACACAGTGAAACCCCTTCCCCACACACTGAAACCCTTCCCCACACACTGAAACCATTCCCCACGCTTTGAAACCCCTTCCCCACACACTGAAACGCCTTCCTCACACACTGAAACCATTCCCCACGCATTGAAACCCCTTCCCCAGACACTGAAACCCCTTCCCAATACACTGAAACCCTTCCCCACACACTGAAACCCCTACATTACACACTGAAACAAATCCCCCACACATTGAAACTCCGTCCCCACACAGTGAAACACCTTCCCCTCACAGTGAAACCCCTTCCCCACACACTGAATACCTTCCCCAAACAGAGAAAGCATTCCCCACACACTTAAACCCCTTCCCCACACAGTGAAACCCCTTCCCCACACACTGAAGCAACTTCCCCACACACTGAAACCCCTTCCCCACACACTGAAACCCCTTACCCACACACTGAAACAACGTCCCCACACACTGAAACCCCTTCCCCACACAGTGAAACCACTTCCCCACACACTGAAACCCTTTCCCCACACACTGAAACCCCTTCCCCACACACTGAAACCCCTTCCCCATGCACTGAAACCCATCCCCACACACTGAAACCCCTGTCTTACACAATGAAACCCCTTCCCCACACATTGAAACCCCGTCCCCACACAATGAAACACCTTCCCCTCACAGTGAAACCCCTTCCCCACACACTGAATACCTTCCCCACACACAGAAAGCATTCCCCACACACTGAAACCCCTTCCGCACACAGTGAAACCCCTTCCCCACACACTGAAACCCCTTCCCCACACACTGAAACCCGTCTCCACACACTGAAATCATTCCACACGCACTGAAACCCCTCCCCACGCACTGAAACCCCGTCCCCACACTCTGAAACCCTTCACCTCACACTGAAACCCCTTCCCCACACACTGAAACCATTCCACACACACTGAAACCCCTTCCCCACACAGTGAAACCCCTTCCCCACACACTGAAACCATTCCCCACACACTGAAACACATTCCCCAAACACTGAAACACATTCCCCACACACTGAAACCCCTTCCACACACACTGAAACCCCATCACCACACACTGAAACCCCTTCTCCACACACTGAAACCATTCCCCACACACTGAAACCCCTTCCCCACACAGTGAAACCCCTTCCCCACACACTGAAACCATTCCCCACACAGTGAAACACCTTCCCCACACACTGAACCACATTCCCCACACACTGAAACCCCTTCAACACACTCTGAAACCCCTTCCCCACACACTGAAACCATTCCCCACACACAGAAACCCCTTCCACACACAACGAAACCCCTTCCCCACACACTGAAACCATTCCCCACACACTGAAACCCCTTCCCCACACACTGGAAGCCCTTCCCCGCACACTGAAACCCCTTCCCCACACAGAGAATCCCCTTCCCCACACACTGAAATCCTTTCCCCACCCACTGAAACCATTCCACACGCACTGAAACCCCTTCCCCACACAGTGTAACACCTTCCCCACACACCGAAACCCCTTCCCCACACGGTGAAACCCCTTCCCCTCTCACTGAAACCCTTTCCCCACACAGTGAAACCCCTTCCCCACACACTGAAACCCGTCCCCACACACTGAAACCATTCCCCACGCTTTGAAACCCCTTCCCCACACACTGAAACGCCTTCCCCACACACTGAAACCATTCCCCACGCATTGAAACCCCTTCCCCACACACTGAAACCCCTTCCCCATACACTGCAACCCTTCCCCACACACTGAAACCCCTACCCTACACATTGAAACCAATTCCCCACACATTGAAACTCCGCCCCTCACAGTGAAACCCCTTCCCCACACACTGAATACCTTCCCCAAACACAGAAAGCATTCCCCACACACTGAAACCCCTTCCGCACACAGTGAAACCCCTTCCCCAGACACTGAAACCCTTCCCCACACACTGAAACCCGTCCCCACACACTGAAATCATTCCATACACACTGAAACCCCTTCCGCAAACACTGAAACCCCGTCCGCACACATTGAAACCCCTTCCCCACACTCTGAAATCCTTCACCTCACACTGAAACCCCTTCCCCACATACTGAAACCATTCCCCACATACTGAAACCCCTTCCCCACACAGAGAAACCCCTTCCCGACACACTGAAACCATTCCCCACACACTGAAACACCTTCCCCAAACACTGAAACACATTCCCCACACACTGAAACCCCTCCACACACACTGAAACCCCTTCACCACACACTGAAACCCCTTCCCCACACACTGAAACCTTTCCCCACACACTGAACCCCCTTCCCCATACAGTGAAACCCCTTCCCCACACACTGAAACCATTCCCCACACACTGAAACACCTTCCCCACACACTGAACCACATTCCCCACACACTGAAACTCCTTCAACACACACTGAAACCCCTTCCCCACACACTGAAACCATTCCTCACACACTGAAACCCCTTCCACACACAATGAAACCCCTTCCCCACACACTGAAACGCCTTCCCCACACACTGAAACCATTCCCCACCCAATGAAACCATTCCCCACGCACTGAAACCCCTTCCCCACACAGTAAAAGCCCTTCCCCACACACTGAAACCCCTTCCCCACACAGTGAAACCCCTTCCCCTCACACTGAAACCCTTTGCCCACACAGTGAAAACCCTTCCCCACACACTGAAACCCTTTCACCACACACTGAAACCATTCCCCACGCATTGAAACCCCTTCCCCACACACTGAAACTCCTTCGCCACACACTGAAACAACGTCCACGCACACTTAAACACCTTCCCCACACACTGAAACCCCTTCCACACACACTGAAACCCCTTCACCACACACTGAAACCCCTTCACAACACACTGAAACCACTTCCCCACACACTGAAACCATTCCCCACACACTGAAACCCCTATCCCACACATTGAAACACCTTCCCCACACACTGAACCACATTCCCCACACACTGAAACCCCTTCAACACACACTGAAACCCCTTCCCCGCACACTGAAACCATTCCCCACACACTGAAACCCCTTCCACACACAATGAAACCCCTTCCCCACACACTGAAACCCCTTCCCCACACACTGAACCCATTCCCCACACACTGAAACCCCTTCCCCACACACTGAAACCCCTTCTCCACACAGTGAAACCCCTTCCCCACACAGAGAATCCCCTTCCCCACATACTGAATCACCTTCCCCACACACTGAGCTCCTTTCCCCACCCACTGAAACCATTCCCCACGTACTGAAACCCCATCCCCACACAGTAAAAGCCCTTCCCCACACACTGAAACCCCTTCCCCACACAGTGAAACCCCTTCCCCTCACACTGAAACCCTTTCCCCATACAGTGAAACCCCTTCCCCACACACTGAAATCCTTTCCCCACACACTGAAACCATTCCCCACGCATTGAAACCCCTTCCCCACACACTGAAACCCCTTCCCCACACACTGAAACAACGTCCACACACACTGAAACCCCTTCCACACACACTGAAACCCCTTCACCACTCACTGAAACCCCTTCACAACACACTGAAACCATTCCCCACACACTGAAACCCCTTCCCCACACATTGAAACAGCTTCCCCACACACTGAACCACATTCCCCACACACTGAAACCCCTTCAACACACACTGAAACCCCTTCCCCACTCACTGACACCATTCCCCACACACTGAAACCCCTTCCACACACAATGAAGCCCCTTCCCCACACACTGAAACCCCTTCCCCACACACTGAACCCATTCCCCACACTCTGAAACCCCTTCCCCACACACTGAAACCCCTTCCCCACACAGAGAATCCCCTTCCCCACATACTGAATCACCTTCCCCACACACTGAACTCCTTTCCCCACCCACTGAAACCATTCCCCACGTACTGAAACCCCTTCCCCACACAGTGAAACCCCTTCCCCACACACTGAAACCCCTTCCCCACACATTGAAACCACTTCCCCTCACACTGAAACCCTTTCCCCACACTGTGAAACCCCTTCCCCACTCACTGAAACCCGTCCCCACACACTGGAACCATTCCCCACGCATTGAAACCCCTTCCCCACACACTGAAACCCCTTCCCCACACACTGAAACAACGTCCGCACACACTGAAATCCCTTCCCCACGCACTGAAACCCCTTCCCCACACAGTGAAACCCCTTCCCCACACACTGAACCACCTTCCCCAAACACTGAAAACCATTCCCCACACTCTGAAACCATTCCCCACACACTGAAACCCCTTCCCCACACAGTGAAACCCCTTCCCCACACACTGAAACCCCTTCCCCACACAGTGAAACCCCTTCCCCACACACTGAAACAACGCCCCCACACACTGAAACATCTTCCCCACACCCTGAAACCCCATCCCCACACAGTGAAACCCCTTCCCCACACTCTGAAACCCCTTCCCCACACACTGACACCCTTCCCCACACACTGAAACCCCCACCCTACACACTGAAACCCCTTCCCCACACACTGAAACCCCGTGCCCACACAGTGAAACACCTTCCCCACACACTGAAACTCCTTCCCCACACACTGGAACTTTTCCCGACACACTGAAACCCATACCCACACACTGAAACCCTTCCCCACACACTGAAATCCCTTCCCCACACACTGAAATCCTTCCCCACACACTGAATCCCTTCCTCTCACACTGCAACCCCTTCCCCACACGCTGAAACCATTCCCCACACACTGAAACCATTCCCCACACACTGAAACCCTTCCCCACACACTGAATCCCTTCCTCTCACACTGCAACCCCTTCCCCACACGCCGAAACCATTCCCCACACACTGGAACCATTCCCCACACACTGAAACCCTTCCCCACACAGTGAAACCCCTTCCCCACACACTGAAACCCTTCCCCACACACTGAAACCCTTCCGCACACACTGAATCCCCTTCCCGACACACTGAAACACCTTCCCCACACAGTGAAACCCTTCCCCACACACTGAAAACATTCCCCACACACTGACACCCCTTCCCCACACACTGAAACTTTTCCCCACACACTGAAACCCTTCCCCACACACTGAAACCCTTTCCCCACACATTGAAACACATTCCACACACAGTGTAATCCCTCCCCACACACTGAAGCAACGTCCCCACACACTGAAACCCCTTCCCCACTCACTGAAACTCCTTCCCCACACAGTGAAACACTTTCCCCACAAACTGAAAACCATCCCAACACACTGAAACCCCTTCCCCCACACTGAAACCCTGTCCCCACACAGTGAAACACCTTCCCCACACACTGAAACTCCTTCCCCACACACTGAAACCATTCCCCACACACTGAAACGCATACCCACACACTGAAACCCTTCCCCACCCACTGAAACCCCTTCCCCACACACTGTACCACATTCCCCACACACTGAAACCCCTTCAACACATACTGAAACCCCTTCCCCACACACTGAAACCATTCCCCACACAATGAAACCCCTTCCACACACAATGAAACCCGTTCCCCACACAGTGAAACCCATCCACACACACTGAAAGCATTCCCCACACACTGAAACCCCTTCCCCACACACTGAAACCATTCCCCACACACTGAAACCCTTCCCTGAACACTGAAACCCTTTCCCCACACAGTGAAACCCCTTCCCCACACACTGAAACACTTCCCCACACACTGAAACCCTTCCCCACCCACTGAATCCCCTTCCCCACACACTGAATCACATTCCCCACACACTGAAACCCCTTCCCCACACACTGAAACCATTCCCCACACACTGAAACCCCTTCCACACACAATGAATCCCCTTTCCCACACAGTGAAACCCTTCCCCACACACTGAAAACATTCCCCACACACTGGAACCCCTTCCCCACACACTGAAACCATTCCCCACACACTGAAACCCCTTCCACACACAATGAAACCCCTTTCCCACACAGTGAAACCCTTCCCCACACACTGAAAACATTCCCCACACACTGGAACCCCTTCCCCACACACTGAAACCATTCCCCACACACTGAAACCCTGTCCCCACACAGTGAAACACCTTCCCCACACACTGAAACTCCTTCCCCACACACTGAAACCATTCCCCACACACTGAAACGCATACCCACACACTGAAACCCTTCCCCACACACTGAAACCCCTTCCCCACACACTGAAACCCTTCCCCACACACTGAAACCCTTTCCCACACACTGAAATAATTACCCACACAGTGAAATCACCTTCCCCACATGCTGAAACCATTCCCCACGCACTGAAACCATTCCCCACACACTGAAACCCTTCCCCACACACTGAAACCCCTTCACCACACACTGAAACCCTTGCCTACAAACTGAAACCCTTCCGCACACACTGAATCCCCTTCCCCACACACGGAAACACCTTCCCCACACAGTGAAACCCTTCCCCAAACACTCAAATCCTTCCCCACAGGCTGAAACCACTTCCCCACACACTGAAACCATTCCCCACCCACAGAAACCCCTTCACCACTCACTGAAACTCCTTCCCCACACAGTGAAACACTTTCCCCACAAATTGAGACAACTTCCCCACACACTGAAACCCCTTCCCCCACACTGAAACCCTGTCCCCACACAGTGAAACACCTTCCCCACACACTGAAACTCCTTCCCCACACACTGAAACCATTCCCCACACACTGAAACGCATACCCACACACTGAAACCCTTCCCCACCCACTGAAACCCCTTCCCCACACACTGAATCACATTCCCCACACACTGAAACCCCTTCCCCACACACTGAAACCATTCCCCACACACTGAAACCCCTTCCACGCACAACGAAACCCCTTTCCCACACAGTGAAACCCTTCCCCACACACTGAAAACATTCCCCACACACTGGAAGCCCTTCCCCACACACTGAAACCATTCCCCACACACTGAAACCCTTCCCCACACACTGAAACCCTTTCCCCACACAGTGAAACCCCTTCCCCACACACTGAAACCCTTCCCCACACACTGAAACCCTTCCGCACACACTGAATCCCCTTCCCCACATACTGAAACACCTTCCCCACACAGTGAAACCCTTCCCCACACACTGAAAACATTCCCCACACACTGAAACCCCTTCCCCACACACTGAAACCATTTCCCACACACTGAAACCCTTCCCCACACACTGAAACTCATTCCACACACAGTGAAATCCGTCCCCACACACTGAAGCAACGTCCCCACACACTGAAACCCCTTCCCTACTCACTGAAACTCCTTCCCCACACAGTGAAACACTTTCCCCACAAACTGAAACACCTTCCCCACACACTGAAACCCCTTCCCCCACACTGAAACCCTGTCCGCACGCAGTGAAACACCTTCCCCACACACTGAAACTCCTTCCCCACACACTGAAACCATTCCCCACACACTGAAACGCATACCCACACACTGAAACCCTTCCCCACCCACTGAAACCCCTTCCCCACACACTGAAACCCTTCCCCACACACTGAAACCCTTTCCCACACACTGAAATAATTACCCACACAGTGAAATCACCTTCCCCACATGCTGAAACCATTCCCCACGCACTGAAACCATTCTCCACACACTGAAACCCTTCCCCACACACTGAAACCCCTTCACCACACACTGAAACCCTTGCCTACAAACTGAAACCCTTCCGCACACAGTGAATCCCCTTCCTCACACACGGAAACACCTTCCCCACACAGTGAAACCCTTCCCCAAACACTCAAATCCTTCCCCACAGGCTGAAACCACTTCCCCACACACTGAAACCCTTCCCCACACACTGAAACCCTTCCCCACACACTGAAACCCCTTCCCCACACACTGAAACACATTGCGCACACAGTGAAACCCCTCCCACACACTGAAACAACTTCCCCACACACTGAAACCCCATCCCCACACACTGAAACTCCTTCCCCACACAGAGAATCCCCTTCCCCACACACTGAAACACCTTCCCCACACACTGAAACACCTTCCCCACACACTGATACCCCTTCCCCACACAGTGAAACCCCTTACCCACACACTGAAGCAACTTCCCCACACACTGAAACCCCTTCCACACACACTGAAACCCCTTCACCACACACTGAAACCCCTTCCCCACACACTGAAACCATTCCCCACACACTGAAACCCCTTCCCCACACAGTGAAACCCCTTCGCCACACACTGAAACCATTCCCCACACACTGAAACACCTTCCCCACACACTGAACCACATTCCCCACACACTGAAACCCCTTCAACAGACACTGAAACCCCTTCCCCACACACTGAAACCATTCCCCACACACTGAAACCCCTTCCACACACAATGAAACCCCTTCCCCACACACTGAAACACCTTCCCCAATCACTGAAACCATTCCCCACACAATGAAACCATTCCCCACGCACTGAAACCCCTTCCCCAAACAGTGAAATCCCTTCCCCACACACTGAAACCCCTTCTCCACACAGTGAAACCCCTTCCCCTCACACTGAAACCCTTTCCCCGCACAGTGAAACCCCTTCCCCACACACTGAAACCCGTCCCCACACACTGAAACCATTCCCCACGCATTGAAACCCCTTCCCCACTCACTGAAACCCCTTCCCCACACACTGAAACAACGTCCGCACACACTGAAACCCCTTCCCCACACACTGAAACCCCATCCACACACACTGATAACCCTTCACCACACACTGAAACCCCTTCACCACTCACTGAAACCACTTCCCCACACACTGAAACCATTCCCCACACACTGAAACCCCTTCCCCACACAGTGAAACACCTTCCCCACACACTGAACCACATTCCCCACACACTGAAACTCCTTCAACACACACTGAATCCCCTTCCCCACACACTGAAACCATTCCCCACACACTGAAACCCCTTCCACACACAATGAAACCCCTTCCCCACACACTGAAACCCCTTCCACACACAGTGAAACCATTCCCCACACACTGAAACCCCTTCCCCACACTCTGAAACCCCTTCCCCACACACTGAAACCCCTTCCCCACATAGAGAATCCCCTTCCCCACATACTGAATCACCTTCCCCACACACTGAATTCCTTTCCCCAACCACTGAAACCATTCCCCACGTACTGAAACCCCTTCCCCACGCAGAAAACCCCTTCCCCACACACTGAAACCCCTTCCCCACACAGTGAAACCCCTTCCCCTCACACTGAAACTATTCCCCACGCATTGAAACCCCTTCCCCAAACACTGAAACCCCTTCCCCACACACTGAAACAACGTCCGCACACACTGAAACCCCTTCCCCACACATTGAAACCCCTTCCCCACACAGTGAAACCCCTTCCCCACACACTGAACCACCTTCCCCACTCACTGAAAACCATTCCCCACACACTGAAACCATTCCCCACACACTGAAACCCCTTCCCCACACAGTGAAACCCCTTCCCCACACACTGAAACCCCTTCCTCACACAGTGAAACCCCTTCCCCACACACTGAAACAACGCCCCCACACACTGAAACATCTTCCCCACACACTGAAACCCCATCCCCACACAGTGAAACCCCTTCCCCACACTCTGAAACCCCTTCCTCACACACTGACACCCTTCCCCACACACTGAAACCCCGTGCCCACACACTGAAACACCTTCGCCACACACTGAAACTCCTTCCCCACACACTGGAACTTTTCCCGACACACTGAAACCCATACCCACACACTGAAAGCCTTCCCAACACACTGAAATCCCTTCCCCACACACTGAAACCCATCCCCACACACTGAACCCATTCCCCTCACACTGCAACCCCTTCCCGACACGCCGAAACCATTCCCCACACACTGAAACCATTCCCCACACACTGAAAACCTTCCCCACACACTGAAACCCCTTCCCCACAGACTGAAACCCTTCCCCACACACTGAAACCCTTCCGCATACACTGAATACCCTTCCCCACACACTGAAACACCTTCCCCACACAGTGAAACCCTTCCCCACACACTGAAAATATTCCCCACACACTGAAACCCCTTCCCCACGCACTGAAACCATTCCCCACACACTGAAACCCTTCCCCACACACTGAAACCCTTTCCCCACACACTGAAACACATTCCACACACAGTGAAATCCCTCCCCACACACTGAAGCAACGTCGTCACACACTGAAACCCCTTCCCCACTCACTGAAACTCCTTCCCCACACAGTGAAACACTTTCCCCACAAACTGAAACACCTTCCGCACACACTGAAACCCCTTACCCCACACTGAACCCTGTCCCAACACAGTGAAACACCTTCCCCACACACTGAAACGCATACCCACACACTGAAACCCTTCCCCACCAGCTGAAACCCCTTCCCCACACACTGAAACCCTTCCCCACACACTGAAACCCTTTCCCACACACTGAAACCCTGTCCCCACACAGTGAGACACCTTCCCCACACACTGAAACTCCTTCCCCACACACTGAAACCATTCCCCACACACTGAAACGCATACCCACACACTGAAACCCTTCCCCACCCACTGAAACCCCTTCCCCACACACTGAATCACATTCCCCACACACTGAAACCCCTTCCCCACACACTGAAACCATTCCCCACACACTGAAACCCCTTCCACGCACAATGAAACCCCTTTCCCACACAGTGAAACCCTTCCCCACACACTGAAAACATTCCCCACACACTGGAACCCCTTCCCCACACACTGAAACCATTCCCCACACACTGAAACCCTTCCCCACACACTGAAACCCTTTCCCCACACAGTGAAACCCCTTCCCCACACACTGAAACCCTTCCCCACACACTGAAACCCTTCCCCACACACTGAATCCCCTTCCACACACACTGAAACACCTTCCCCACACAGTGAAACCCTTCCCCACACACTGAAAACATTCCCCACACACTAAAACCCCTTTCCCACACACTGAAACCATTCCCCACACACTGAAACCCTTCCCCACACACTGAAACCCTTTCCCCACACACTGAAACTCATTCCACACACAGTGAAATCCGTCCCCACACACTGAAGCAACGTCCCCACACACTGAAACCCCTTCCCTACTCACTGAAACTCCTTCCCCACACAGTGAAACACTTTCCCCACAAACTGAAACACATTCCCCACACACTGAAACCCCTTCCCCCACACTGAAACCCTGTCCGCACGCAGTGAAACACCTTCCCCACACACTGAAACTCCTTCCCCACACACTGAAACCATTCCCCACACACTGAAACGCATACCCACACACTGAAACCCTTCCCCACCCACTGAAACCCCTTCCCCACACACTGAAACCATTCCCCACACACTGAAACCCTTCCCCACACACTGAAACCCTTTCCCCACACAGTGAAACCCCTTCCCCACACACTGAAACCCTTCCCCACACACTGAAACCCTTCCGCACACACTGAATCCCCTTCCCCACATACTGAAACACCTTCCCCACACAGTGAAACCCTTCCCCACACACTGAAAACATTCCCCACACACTGAAACCCCTTCCCCACACACTGAAACCATTCCCCACACACTGAAACCCTTCCCCACACACTGAAACTCATTCCACACACAGTGAAATCCGTCCCCACACACTGAAGCAACGTCCCCACACACTGAAACCCCTTCCCTACTCACTGAAACTCCTTCCCCACACAGTGAAACACTTTCCCCACAAACTGAAACACCTTCCCCACACACTGAAACCCCTTCCCCCACACTGAAACCCTGTCCGCACGCAGTGAAACACCTTCCCCACACACTGAATCTCCTTCCCCACACACTGAAACCATTCCCCACACACTGAAACGCATACCCACACACTGAAACCCTTCCCCACCCACTGAAACCCCTTCCCCACACACTGAAACCCTTCCCCACACACTGAAACCCTTTCCCACACACTGAAATAATTACCCACACAGTGAAATCACCTTCCCCACATGCTGAAACCATTCCCCACGCACTGAAACCATTCCCCACACACTGAAACCATTCCCCACACACTGAAACCCCTTCACCACACACTGAAACCCTTGCCTACAAACTGAAACCCTTCCGCACACAGTGAATCCCCTTCCCCACACACGGAAACACCTTCCCCACACAGTGAAACCCTTCCCCAAACACTCAAATCCTTCCCCACAGGCTGAAACCACTTCCCCACACACTGAAACCCTTCCCCACACACTGAAACCCTTCCCCACACACTGAACCCCTTCCCCACACACTGAAACACATTGCGCACACAGTGAAACCCCTCCCACACACTGAAACAACTTCCCCACACACTGAAACCCCATCCCCACACACTGAAACTCCTTCCCCACACAGAGAATCCCCTTCCCCACACACTGAAACACCTTCCCCACACACTGAAACACCTTCCCCACACACTGAAACCCCTTCCCCACACAGTGAAACCCCTTACCCACACACTGAAGCAACTTCCCCACACACTGAAACCCCTTCCACACACACTGAAACCCCTTCACCACACACTGAAACCCCTTCCCCACACACTGAAACCATTCCCCACACACTGAAACCCCTTCCCCACACAGTGAAACCCCTTCGCCACACACTGAAACCATTCCCCACACACTGAAACACCTTCCCCACACACTGAACCACATTCCCCACACACTGAAACCCCTTCAACAGACACTGAAACCCCTTCCCCACACACTGAAACCATTCCCCACACACTGAAACCCCTTCCACACACAATGAAACCCCTTCCCCACACACTGAAACACCTTCCCCAATCACTGAAACCATTCCCCACACAATGAAACCATTCCCCACGCACTGAAACCCCTTCCCCAAACAGTGAAATCCCTTCCCCACACACTGAAACCCCTTCTCCACACAGTGAAACCCCTTCCCCTCACACTGAAACCCTTTCCCCGCACAGTGAAACCCCTTCCCCACACACTGAAACCCGTCCCCACACACTGAAACCATTCCCCACGCATTGAAACCCCTTCCCCACTCACTGAAACCCCTTCCCCACACATTGAAACAACGTCCGCACACACTGAAACCCCTTCCCCACACACTGAAACCCCATCCACACACACTGATAACCCTTCACCACACACTGAAACCCCTTCACCACTCACTGAAACCACTTCCCCACACACTGAAACCATTCCCCACACACTGAAACCCCTTCCCCACACAGTGAAACACCTTCCCCACACACTGAACCACATTCCCCACACACTGAAACTCCTTCAACACACACTGAATCCCCTTCCCCACACACTGAAACCATTCCCCACACACTGAAACCCCTTCCACACACAATGAAACCCCTTCCCCACACACTGAAACCCCTTCCACACACAGTGAAACCATTCCCCACACACTGAAACCCCTTCCCCACACTCTGAAACCCCTTCCCCACACACTGAAACCCTTCCCCACACACTGAAACCCTTCCGCACACACTGAATCCCCTTCCCCACATACTGAAACACCTTCCCCACACAGTGAAACCCTTCCCCACACACTGAAAACATTCCCCACACACTGAAACCCCTTCCCCACACACTGAAACCATTCCCCACACACTGAAACCCTTCCCCACACACTGAAACTCATTCCACACACAGTGAAATCCGTCCCCACACACTGAAGCAACGTCCCCACACACTGAAACCCCTTCCCTACTCACTGAAACTCCTTCCCCACACAGTGAAACACTTTCCCCACAAACTGAAACACCTTCCCCACACACTGAAACCCCTTCCCCCACACTGAAACCCTGTCCGCACGCAGTGAAACACCTTCCCCACACACTGAATCTCCTTCCCCACACACTGAAACCATTCCCCACACACTGAAACGCATACCCACACACTGAAACCCTTCCCCACCCACTGAAACCCCTTCCCCACACACTGAAACCCTTCCCCACACACTGAAACCCTTCCCCACCCACTGAAACCCCTTCCCCACACACTTAAACCCTTCCCCACACACTGAAACCCTTTCCCACACACTGAAATAATTACCCACACAGTGAAATCACCTTCCCCACATGCTGAAACCATTCCCCACGCACTGAAACCATTCCCCACACACTGAAACCCTTCCCCACACACTGAAACCCCTTCACCACACACTGAAACCCTTGCCTACAAACTGAAACCCTTCCGCACACAGTGAATCCCCTTCCCCACACACGGAAACACCTTCCCCACACAGTGAAACCCTTCCTCAAACACTCAAATCCTTCCCCACAGGCTGAAACCACTTCCCCACACACTGAAACCCTTCCCCACACACTGAAACCTTTCCCCACACACTGAACCCCTTCCCCACACACTGAAACACATTGCGCACACAGTGAAACCCCTCCCACACACTGAAACAACTTCCCCACACACTGAAACCCCATCCCCACACACTGAAACTCCTTCCCCACACAGAGAATCCCCTTCCCCACACACTGAAACACCTTCCCCACACACTGAAACACCTTCCCCACACACTGAAACCCCTTCCCCACACAGTGAAACCCCTTACCCACACACTGAAGCAACTTCCCCACACACTGAAACCCCTTCCACACACACTGAAACCCCTTCACCACACACTGAAACCCCTTCCCCACACACTGAAACCATTCCCCACACACTGAAACCCCTTCCCCACACAGTGAAACCCCTTCGCCACACACTGAAACCATTCCCCACACACTGAAACACCTTCCCCACACACTGAACCACATTCCCCACACACTGAAACCCCTTCAACAGACACTGAAACCCCTTCCCCACACACTGAAACCATTCCCCACACACTGAAACCCCTTCCACACACAATGAAACCCCTTCCCCACACACTGAAACACCTTCCCCAATCACTGAAACCATTCCCCACACAATGAAACCATTCCCCACGCACTGAAACCCCTTCCCCAAACAGTGAAATCCCTTCCCCACACACTGAAACCCCTTCTCCACACAGTGAAACCCCTTCCCCTCACACTGAAACCCTTTCCCCGCACAGTGAAACCCCTTCCCCACACACTGAAACCCGTCCCCACACACTGAAACCATTCCCCACGCATTGAAACCCCTTCCCCACTCACTGAAACCCCTTCCCCACACACTGAAACAACGTCCGCACACACTGAAACCCCTTCCCCACACACTGAAACCCCATCCACACACACTGATAACCCTTCACCACACACTGAAACCCCTTCACCACTCACTGAAACCACTTCCCCACACACTGAAACCATTCCCCACACACTGAAACCCCTTCCCCACACAGTGAAACACCTTCCCCACACACTGAACCACATTCCCCACACACTGAAACTCCTTCAACACACACTGAATCCCCTTCCCCACACACTGAAACCATTCCCCACACACTGAAACCCCTTCCACACACAATGAAACCCCTTCCCCACACACTGAAACCCCTTCCACACACAGTGAAACCATTCCCCACACACTGAAACCCCTTCCCCACACTCTGAAACCCCTTCCCCACACACTGAAACCCCTTCCCCACATAGAGAATCCCCTTCCCCACATACTGAATCACCTTCCCCACACACTGAATTCCTTTCCCCAACCACTGAAACCATTCCCCACGTACTGAAACCCCTTCCCCACGCAGAAAACCCCTTCCCCACACACTGAAACCCCTTCCCCACACAGTGAAACCCCTTCCCCTCACACTGAAACTATTCCCCACGCATTGAAACAACGTCCGCACACACTGAAACCCCTTCCCCACACATTGAAACCCCTTCCCCACACAGTGAAACCCCTTCCCCACACACTGAACCACCTTCCCCACTCACTGAAAACCATTCCCCACACACTGAAACCATTCCCCACACACTGAAACCCCTTCCCCACACAGTGAAACCCCTTCCCCACACACTGAAACCCCTTCCTCACACAGTGAAACCCCTTCCCCACACACTGAAACAACGCCCCCACACACTGAAACATCTTCCCCACACACTGAAACCCCATCCTCACACAGTGAAACCCCTTCCCCACACTCTGAAACCCCTTCCTCACACACTGACACCCTTCCCCACACACTGAAACCCCGTGCCCACACACTGAAACACCTTCGCCACACACTGAAACTTCTTCCCCACACACTGGAACTTTTCCCGACACACTGAAACCCATACCCACACACTGAAAGCCTTCCCAACACACTGAAATCCCTTCCCCACACACTGAAACCCATCCCCACACACTGAACCCATTCCCCTCACACTGCAACCCCTTCCCGACACGCCGAAACCATTCCCCACACACTGAAACCATTCCCCACACACTGAAACCCTTCCCCACACACTGAAACCCCTTCCCCACAGACTGAAACCCTTCCCCACACACTGAAACCCTTCCGCATACACTGAATACCCTTCCCCACACACTGAAACACCTTCCCCACACAGTGAAACCCTTCCCCACACACTGAAAATATTCCCCACACACTGAAACCCCTTCCCCACGCACTGAAACCATTCCCCACACACTGAAACCCTTCCCCACACACTGAAACCCTTTCCCCACACACTGAAACACATTCCACACACAGTGAAATCCCTCCCCACACACTGAAGCAACGTCGTCACACACTGAAACCCCTTCCCCACTCACTGAAACTCCTTCCCCACACAGTGAAACACTTTCCCCACAAACTGAAACACCTTCCCCACACACTGAAACCCCTTACCCCACACTGAACCCTGTCCCAACACAGTGAAACACCTTCCCCACACACTGAAACTCCATCCCCACACACTGAAACCATTCCCCACACACTGAAACGCATACCCACACACTGAAACCCTTCCCCACCAGCTGAAACCCCTTCCCCACACACTGAAACCCTTCCCCACACACTGAAACCCTTTCCCACACTCTGAAACCCTGTCCCCACACAGTGAGACACCTTCCCCACACACTGAAACTCCTTCCCCACACACTGAAACCATTCCCCACACACTGAAACGCATACCCACACACTGAAACCCTTCCCCACCCACTGAAACCCCTTCCCCACACACTGAATCACATTCCCCACACACTGAAACCCCTTCCCCACACACTGAAACCATTCCCCACACACTGAAACCCCTTCCACGCACAATGAAACCCCTTTCCCACACAGTGATACCCTTCCCCACACACTGAAAACATTCCCCACACACTGGAACCCCTTCCCCACACACTGAAACCATTCCCCACACACTGAAACCCTTCCCCACACACTGAAACCCTTTCCCCACACAGTGAAACCCCTTCCCCACACACTGAAACCCTTCCCCACACACTGAAACCCTTCCCCACACACTGAAACCCTTTCCCCACACAGTGAAACCCCTTCCCCACACACTGAAACCCCATCCACACACACTGAAAACCCTTCACCACACACTGAAACCCCTTCACCACTCACTGAAACCACTTCCCCACACACTGAAACCATTCCCCACACACTGAAACCCCTTCCCCACACAGTGAAACACCTTCCCCACACACTGAACCACATTCCCCACACACTGAAACTCCTTCAACACACACTGAAACCCCTTCCCCACACACTGAAACACCTTCCCCACACAGTGAAACCCTTCCCCACACACTGAAAACATTCCCCACACACTAAAACCCCTTTCCCACACACTGAAACCATTCCCCACACACTGAAACCCTTCCCCACACACTGAAACCCTTTCCCCACACACTGAAACTCATTCCACACACAGTGAAATCCGTCCCCACACACTGAAGCAACATCCCCACACACTGAAACCCCTTCCCTACTCACTGAAACTCCTTCCCCACACAGTGAAACACTTTCCCCACAAACTGAAACACCTTCCCCACACACTGAAACCCCTTCCCCCACACTGAAACCCTGTCCGCACGCAGTGAAACACCTTCCCCACACACTGAAACTCCTTCCCCACACACTGAAACCATTCCCCACACACTGAAACGCATACCCACACACTGAAACCCTTCCCCACCCACTGAAACCCCTTCCCCACACACTTAAACCCTTCCCCACACACTGAAACCCTTTCCCACACACTGAAATAATTACCCACACAGTGAAATCACCTTCCCCACATGCTGAAACCATTCCCCACGCACTGAAACCATTCCCCACACACTGAAACCCTTCCCCACACACTGAAACCCCTTCACCACACACTGAAACCCTTGCCTACAAACTGAAACCCTTCCGCACACACTGAATCCCCTTCCCCACACACGGAAACACCTTCCCCACACAGTGAAACCCTTCCCCAAACACTCAAATCCTTCCCCACAGGCTGAAACCACTTCCCCACACACTGAAACCCTTCCCCACACACAGAAACCCTTCCCCACACACTGAAACCCCTTCCCCACACACTGAAACACATTGCGCACACAGTGAAACCCCTCCCCACTCACTGAAACAACTTCCCCACACACTGAAACCCCATCCCCACACACTGAAACTCCTTCCCCACACAGAGAATCCCCTTCCCCACACACTGAAACACCTTCCCCACACACTGAAACACCTTCCCCACAAACTGAAACCCCTTCCCCACTCGGTGAAACCCCTTACCCACACACTGAAGCAACTTCCCCACACACTGAAACCCCTTCCACACACACTGAAACCCCTTCACCACACACTGAAACCCCTTCCCCACACACTGAAACCATTCCCCACACACTGAAACCCCTTCCCCACACAGTGAAACCCCTTCGCCACACACTGAAACCATTCCCCACACACTGAAACACCTTCCCCACACACTGAACCACATTCCCCACACACTGAAACCCCTTCAACAGACACTGAAACCCCTTCCCCACACACTGAAACCATTCCCCACACACTGAAACCCCTTCCACACACAATGAAACCCCTTCCCCACACACTGAAACACCTTCCCCAAACACTGAAACCATTCCCCACACAATGAAACCATTCCCCACGCACTGAAACCCCTTCCCCAAACAGTGAAATCCCTTCCCCACACACTGAAACCCCTTCTCCACACAGTGAAACCCCTTCCCCTCACACTGAAACCCTTTCCCCGCACAGTGAAACCCCTTCCCCTCACACTGAAACCCGTCCCCACACACTGAAACCATTCCCCACGCATTGAAACCCCTTCCCCACACACTGAAACCCCTTCCCCACACACTGAAACAACGTCCGCACACACTGAAACCCCTTCCCCACACACTGAAACCCCATCCACACACACTGAAAACCCTTCACCACACACTGAAACCCCTTCACCACTCACTGAAACCACTTCCCCACACACTGAAACCATTCCCCACACACTGAAACCCCTTCCCCACACAGTGAAACACCTTCCCCACACACTGAACCACATTCCCCACACACTGAAACTCCTTCAACACACACTGAAACCCCTTCCCCACACACTGAAACCCTTCCCCACCCACTGAAACCCCTTCCCTACACACTTAAACCCTTCCCCACACACTGAAACCCTTTCCCACACACTGAAATAATTACCCACACAGTGAAATCACCTTCCCCACATGCTGAAACCATTCCCCACGCACTGAAACCATTCCCCACACACTGAAACCCTTCCCCACACACTGAAACCCCTTCACCACACACTGAAACCCTTGCCTACAAACTGAAACCCTTCCGCACACACTGAATCCCCTTCCCCACACACGGAAACACCTTCCCCACACAGTGAAACCCTTCCCCAAACACTCAAATCCTTCCCCACAAGCTGAAACCACTTCCCCACACACTGAAACCCTTCCCCACACACTGAAACCCTTCCCCACACACTGAAACCCCTTCCCCACACACTGAAACACATTGCGCACACAGTGAAACCCCTCCCCACTCACTGAAACAACTTCCCCACACACTGAAACCCCATCCCCACACACTGAAACTCCTTCCCCACACAGAGAATCCCCTTCCCCACACACTGAAACACCTTCCCCACACACTGAAACACCTTCCCCACAAACTGAAACCCCTTCCCCACACAGTGAAACCCCTTACCCACACACTGAAGCAACTTCCCCACACACTGAAACCCCTTCCACACACACTGAAACCCCTTCACCACACACTGAAACCCCTTCCCCACACACTGAAACCATTCCCCACACACTGAAACCCCTTCCCCACACAGTGAAACCCCTTCGCCACACACTGAAACCATTCCCCACACACTGAAACACCTTCCCCACACACTGAACCACATTCCCCACACACTGAAACCCCTTCAACAGACACTGAAACCCCTTCCCCACACACTGAAACCATTCCCCACACACTGAAACCCCTTCCACACACAATGAAACCCCTTCCCCACACACTGAAACACCTTCCCCAAACACTGAAACCATTCCCCACACAATGAAACCATTCCCCACGCACTGAAACCCATTCCCCAAACAGTGAAATCCCTTCCCCACACACTGAAACCCCTTCCCCACTCGGTGAAACCCCTTACCCACACACTGAAGCAACTTCCCCACACACTGAAACCCCTTCCACACACACTGAAACCCCTTCACCACACACTGAAACCCCTTCCCCACACACTGAAACCATTCCCCACACACTGAAACCCCTTCCCCACACAGTGAAACCCCTTCGCCACACACTGAAACCATTCCCCACACACTGAAACACCTTCCCCACACACTGAACCACATTCCCCACACACTGAAACCCCTTCAACAGACACTGAAACCCCTTCCCCACACACTGAAACCATTCCCCACACACTGAAACCCCTTCCACACACAATGAAACCCCTTCCCCACACACTGAAACACCTTCCCCAAACACTGAAACCATTCCCCACACAATGAAACCATTCCCCACGCACTGAAACCCATTCCCCAAACAGTGAAATCCCTTCCCCACACACTGAAACCCCTTCTCCACACAGTGAAACCCCTTCCCCTCACACTGAAACCCTTTCCCCGCACAGTGAAACCCCTTCCCCTCACACTGAAACCCGTCCCCACACACTGAAACCATTCCCCACGCATTGAAACCCCTTCCCCACACACTGAAACCCCTTCCCCACACACTGAAACAACGTCCGCACACACTGAAACCCCTTCCCCACACGCTGAAACCCCATCCACACACACTGAAAACCCTTCACCACACACTGAAACCCCTTCACCACTCACTGAAACCACTTCCCCACACACTGAAACCATTCCCCACACACTGAAACCCCTTCCCCACACAGTGAAACACCTTCCCCACACACTGAACCACATTCCCCACACACTGAAACTCCTTCAACACACACTGAAACCCCTTCCCCACACACTGAAACCATTCCCCACACACTGAAACCCCTTCCACACACAATGAAACCCCTTCCCCACACACTGAAACCCCTTCCACACACAGTGAAACCATTCCCCACACACTGAAACCCCTTCCCCACACTCTGAAACCCCTTCCCCACACACTGAACCCCTTCCCCACATAGAGAACCCCCTTCCCCACATACTGAATCACCTTCCCCACACACTGAATTCCTTTCCCCAACCACTGAAACCATTCCCCACGTACTGAAACCCCTTCCCCACGCAGTGAAACCCCTTCCCCACACACTGAAACCCCTTCCCCACACAGTGAAACCCCTTCCCCTCACACTGAAACTATTCCCCACGCACTGAAACCCCTTCCCCACACACTGAAACCCCTTCCCCACACACTGAGACAACGTCCGCACACACTGAAACCCCTTCCCCACACATTGAAACCCCTTCCCCACACAGTGAAACCCCTTCCCCACACACTGAACCACCTTCCCCACTCACTGAAAACCATTCCCCACACACTGAAACCATTCCCCACACACTGAAACCCCTTCCCCACACAGTGAAACCCCTTCCCCACACAGTGAAACCCCTTCCCCACAAAGTGAAACCCCTTCCCCACACACTGAAACAACGCCCCCACACACAGAAACATCTTCCCCACACACTGAAACCCCATCCCCACACAGTGAAACCCCTTCCCAACAATCTGAAACCCCTTCCTCACACACTGACACCCTTCCCCACACACTGAAACCCCGTGCCCACACACTGAAACACCTTCGCCACACACTGAAACTCCTTCCCCACACACTGGAACTTTTCCCGACACACTGAAACCCATACCCACACACTGAAAGCCTTCCCAACACACTGAAATCCCTTCCCCACACACTGAAACCCATCCCCACACACTGAACCCCTTCCCCTCACACTGAAACCCCTTCCACACACAATGAAACCATTCCCCACACACTGAAACCATTCCCCACACACTGAAACCCTTCCCCACACACTGAAACACCTTCCCCACACACTGAAACCCTTCCCCACACACTGAAACCCTTCCGCATACACTGAATACCCTTCCCCACACACTGAAACACCTTCCCCACACAGTGAAACCCTTCCCCACACACTGAAAATATTCCCCACACACTGAAACCCATTCCCCACGCACTGAAACCATTCCCCACACACTGAAACCCCTCCCCACACACTGAAACCCTTTCCCCACACACTGAAACACATTCCACACACAGTGAAATCCCTCCCCACACACTGAAGCAACGTCGCCACACACTGAAACCCCTTCCCCACTCACTGAAACTCCTTCCCCACACAGTGAAACACTTTCCCCACAAACTGAAACACCTTCCCCACACACTGAAACCCCTTACCCCACACTGATACCCTGTCCCCACACAGTGAAACACCTTCCCCACACACTGAAACTCCATCCCCACACACTGAAACCATTCCCCACACACTAAAACGCATACCCACACACTGAAACCCTTCCCCACCAGCTGAAACCCCTTCCCCACACACTGAAACCCTTCCCCACACACTGAAACCCTTTCCCACACACAGAAACCCTGTCCCCACACAGTGAAACACCTTCCCCACACACTGAAACTCCTTCCCCACACACTGAAACCATTCCCCACACACTGAAACGCATACCCACACACTGAAACCCTTCCCCACCCACTGAAACCCCTTCCCCACACACTGAATCACATTCCCCACACACTGAAACCCCTTCCCCACACACTGAAACCATTCCCCACACACTGAAACCCCTTCCACGCACAATGAAACCCCTTTCCCACACAGTGAAACCCTTCCCCACACACTGAAAACATTCCCCACACACTGGAACCCCTTCCCCACACACTGAAACCATTCCCCACACACTGAAACCCTTCCCCACACACTGAAACCCTTTCCCCACACAGTGAAACCCCTTCCCCACACACTGAAACCCTTCCGCACACACTGAATCCCCTTCCCCACACACTGAAACACCTTCCCCACACAGTGAAACCCTTCCCCACACACTGAAAACATTCCCCACACACTGAAACCCCTTCCCCACACACTGAAACCATTCCCCACACACTGAAACCCTTCCCCACACACTGAAACCCTTTCCCCACACACAGAAACTCATTCCACACACAGTGAAATCCGTCCCCACACACTGAAGCAACGTCCCCACACACTGAAACCCCTTCCCTACTCACTGAAACTCCTTCCCCACACAGTGAAACACTTTCCCCACAAACTGAAACACCATCCCCACACACTGAAACCCCTTCCCCCACACTGAAACCCTGTCCGCACGCAGTGAAACACCTTCCCCACCCACTGAAACTCCTTCCCCACACACTGAAACCATTCCCCACACACTGAAACGCATACCCACACACTGAAACCCTTCCCCACCCACTGAAACCCCTTCCCCACACACTGAAACCCTTCCCCACACACTGAAACCCTTTCCCACACACTGAAATAATTACCCACACAGTGAAATCACCTTCCCCACATGCTGAAACCATTCCCCACGCACTGAAACCATTCCCCACACACTGAAACCCTTCCCCACACACTGAAACCCCTTCACCACACACTGAAACCCTTGCCTACAAACTGAAACCCTTCCGCACACACTGAATCCCCTTCCCCACACACGGAAACACCTTCCCCACACAGTGAAACCCTTCCCCAAACACTCAAATCCTTCCCCACAGGCTGAAACAACTTCCCCACACACTGAAACCCTTCCCCACACACTGAAACCCTTCCCCACACACTGAAACCCCTTCCCCACACACTGAAACACATTGCGCACACAGTGAAACCCCTCCCCACACACTGAAACAACTTCCCCACACACTGAAACCCCTTCCCCACACACTGAAACTCCTTCCCCACACAGAGAATCCCCTTCCCCACACACTGAAACACCTTCCCCACACACTGAAACACCTTCCCCACACACTGAAACCCCTTCCCCACACAGTGAAACCCCTTACCCACACACAGAAGCAACTTCCCCACACACTGAAACCCCTTCCACACACACTGAAACCCCTTCACCACACACTGAAACCCCTTCCCCACACACTGAAACCATTCCCCACACACTGAAACCCCTTCCCCACACAGTGAAACCCCTTCGCCACACACTGAAACCATTCCCCACACACTGAAACACCTTCCCCACACACTGAACCACATTCCCCACACACTGAAACCCCTTCAACAGACACTGAAACCCCTTCCCCACACACTGAAACCATTCCCCACACACTGAAACCCCTTCCACACACAATGAAACCCCTTCCCCACACACTGAAACACCTTCCCCAAACACTGAAACCATTCCCCACACAATGAAACCATTCCCCACGCACTGAAACCCCTTCCCCAAACAGTGAAATTCCTTTCCCACACACTGAAACCCCTTCTCCACACAGTGAAACCCCTTCCCCTCACACTGAAACCCCATCCACACACACTGAAAACCCTTCACCACACACTGAAACCCCTTCACCACTCACTGAAACCACTTCCCCACACACTGAAACCATTCCCCACACACTGAAACCCCTTCCCCACACAGTGAAGCACCTTCCCCACACACTGAACCACATTCCCCGCACACTGAAACTCCTTCAACACACACTGAAACCCCTTCCCCACAAACTGAAACCATTCCCCACACACTGAAACCCCTACCACACACAATGAAACCCCTTCCCCACACACTGAAACCCCTTCCACACACAGTGAAACCATTCCCCACACACTGAAACCCCTTCCCCACACTCTGAAACCCCTTCCCCACACACTGAAACCCCTTCCCCACATAGAGAATCCCCTTCCCCACATACTGAATCACCTTCCCCACACACTGAATTCCTTTCCCCAACCACTGAAACCATTCCCCACGTACTGAAACCCCTTCCCCACGCAGTGAAACCCCTTCCCCACACACTGAAACCCCTTCCCCACACAGTGAAACCCCTTCCCCTCACACTGAAACTATTCCCCACGCATTGAAACCCCTTCCCCACACACTGAAACCCCTTCCCCACACACTGAAACAACGTCCGCACACACTGAAACCCCTTCCCCACACATTGAAACCCCTTCCCCACACAGTGAAACCCCTTCCCCACACACAGAACCACCTTCCCCACTCACTGAAAACCATTCCCCACACACTGAAACCATTCCCCACACACTGAAACCCTTTCCCCACACAGTGAAACCCCTTCCCCACACACTGAAACCCCTTCCCCACACAGTGAAACCCCTTCCCCACACACTGAAACAACGCCCCCACACACTGAAACATCTTCCCCACACACTGAAACCCCATCCCCACACAGTGAAACCCCTTCCCCACTCTCTGAAACCCCTTCCTCACACACTGACACCCTTCCCCACACACTGAAACCCCGTGCCCACACACTGAAACACCTTCGCCACACACTGAAACTCCTTCCCCACACACTGGAACTTTTCCCGACACACTGAAACCCATACCCACACACTGAAGGCATTCCCAACACACTGAAATCCCTTCCCCACACACTGAAACCCATCCCCACACACTGAACCCCTTCCCCTCACACTGCAACCCCTTCCCGACACGCCTAAACCATTCCCCACACACTGAAACCATTCCCCACACACTGAAACCCATCCCCACACACTGAAACCCCTTCCCCACACACTGAAACCCTTCCCCACACACTGAAACCCTTCCGCATACACTGAATACCCTTCCCCACACACTGAAACACCTTCCCCACACAGTGAAACCCTTCCCCACACACTGAAAATATTCCCCACACACTGAAACCCCTTCCCCACGCACTGAAACCATTCCCCACACACTGAAACCCTTCCCCACACACTGAAACCCTTCCCCACACACTGAAACACATTCCACACACAGTGAAATCCCTCCCCACACACTGAAACCCCTTACCC
Organism: Heterodontus francisci; assembly: GCF_036365525.1. Classification (NCBI taxonomy): domain Eukaryota; kingdom Metazoa; phylum Chordata; class Chondrichthyes; order Heterodontiformes; family Heterodontidae; genus Heterodontus; species Heterodontus francisci. The sequence goes on along the minus strand of NW_027142021.1, from coordinate 7,804 downwards.
CACACTGAAACCCTGTCCCCACACAGTGAAACACCTACCCCACACACTGAAACTCCATCCCCACACACTGAAACCATTCCCCACACACTGAAACCCTTCCCCACACACTGAAACCCTTTCCCACACACTGAAACCCTGTCCACACACACTGAAACCCTTCCCCACACACTGAAACCCTTTCCCACACACTGAAACCCTGTCCCCACACAGTGAAACACCTTCCCCACACACTGAAACTCCTTCCCCACACACTGAAACCATTCCCCACACACTGAAACGCATACCCACACACTGAAACCCTTCCCCACCCACTGAAACCCCTTCCCCACACACTGAATCACATTCCCCACACACTGAAACCCTTTCCCACACACTGAAACCCCTTCCCCACACACTGAAACCCCATCCACACACACTGAAAACCCTTCACCACACACTGAAACCCCTTCACCACTCACTGAAACCACTTCCCCACACACTGAAACCATTCCCCACACACTGAAACCCCTTCCCCACACAGTGAAACACCTTCCCCACACACTGAACCACATTCCCCACACACTGAAACTCCTTCAACACACACTGAAACCCCTTCCCCACACACTGAAACACATTGCGCACACAGTGAGACCCCTCCCCACACACTGAAACAACTTCCCCACACACTGAAACCCCTTCCCCACACACTGAAACTCCTTCCCCACACAGAGAATCCCCTTCCCCACACACTGAAACACCTTCCCCACACACTGAAACACCTTCCCCACACACTGAAACCCCTTCCCCACACAGTGAAACCCCTTACCCACACACAGAAGCAACTTCCCCACACACTGAAACCCCTTCCACACACACTGAAACCCCTTCACCACACACTGAAACCCCTTCCCCACACACTGAAACCATTCCCCACACACTGAAACCCCTTCCCCACACAGTGAAACCCCTTCGCCACATACTGAAACCATTCCCCACACACTGAAACACCTTCCCCACACACTGAACCACATTCCCCACACACTGAAACCACTTCAACAGACACTGAAACCCATTCACCACACACTGAAACCATTCCCCACACACTGAAACCCCTTCCACACACAATGAAACCCCTTCCCCACACACTGAAACACCTTCCCCAAACACTGAAACCATTCCCCACACAATGAAACCATTCCCCACGCACTGAAACCCCTTCCCCAAACAGTGAAATTCCTTTCCCACACACTGAAACCCCTTCTCCACACAGTGAAACCCCTTCCCCTCACACTGAAACCCCATCCACACACACTGAAAACCCTTCACCACACACTGAAACCCCTTCACCACTCACTGAAACCACTTCCCCACACACTGAAACCATTCCCCACACACTGAAACCCCTTCCCCACACAGTGAAACACCTTCCCCACACACTGAACCACATTCCCCACACACTGAAACTCCTTCAACACACACTGAAACCCCTTCCCCACAAACTGAAACCATTCCCCACACACTGAAACCCCTTCCACACACAATGAAACCCCTTCCCCACACACTGAAACCCCTTCCACACACAGTGAAACCATTCCCCACACACTGAAACCCCTTCCCCACACTCTGAAACCCCTTCCCCACACACTGAAACCCCTTCCCCACATAGAGAATCCCCTTCCCCACATACTGAATCACCTTCCCCACACACTGAATTCCTTTCCCCAACCACTGAAACCATTCCCCACGTACTGAAACCCCTTCCCCACGCAGTGAAACCCCTTCCCCACACACTGAAACCCCTTCCCCACACAGTGAAACCCCTTCCCCTCACACTGAAACTATTCCCCACGCATTGAAACCCCTTCCCCACACACTGAAACCCCTTCCCCACACACTGAAACAACGTCCGCACACAGTGAAACCCCTTCCCCACACATTGAAACCCCTTCCCCACACAGTGAAACCCCTTCCCCACACACAGAACCACCTTCCCCAAATACTGAAAACCATTCCCCACACACTGAAACCATTCCCCACACACTGAAACCCCTTCCCCACACAGTGAAACCCCTTCCCCACACACTGAAACCCCTTCCCCACACAGTGAAACCCCTTCCCCACACACTGAAACAACGCCCCCACACACTGAAACATCTTCCCCACACACTGAAACCCCATCCCCACACAGTGAAACCCCTTCCCCACTCTCTGAAACCCCTTCCTCACACACTGACACCCTTCCCCACACACTGAAACCCCGTGCCCACACACTGAAACACCTTCGCCACACACTGAAACTCCTTCCCCACACACTGGAACTTTTCCCGACACACTGAAACCCATACCCACATACTGAAAGCCTTCCCAACACGCTGAAATCCCTTCCCCACACACTGAAACCCATCCCCACACACTGAACCCCTTCCCCTCACACTGCAACCCCTTCCCGACACGCCGAAACCATTCCCCACACACTGAAACCATTCCCCACACACTGAAACCCTTCCCCACACACTGAAACCCCTTCCCCACACACTGAAACCCTTCCCCACACACTGAAACCCTTCCGCATACACTGAATACCCTTCCCCACACACTGAAACACCTTCCCCACACAGTGAAACCCTTCCCCACACACTGAAAATATTCCCCACACACTGAAACCCCTTCCCCACGCACTGAAACCATTCCCCACACACTGAAACCCTTCCCCACACACTGAAACCCTTTCCCCACACACTGAAACACATTCCACACACAATGAAATCCCTCCCCACACACTGAAACCCCTTACCCCACACTGAAACCCTGTCCCCACACAGTGCAACACCTTCCCCACACACTGAAACTCCATCCCCACACACTGAAACCATTCCCCACACACTGAAACCCTTCCCCACACACTGAAACCCTTTCCCACACACTGAAACCTTGTCCACACACACTGAAACCCTTCCCCACACACTGAAACCCTTTACCACACACTGAAACCCTGTCCCCACACAGTGAAACACGTTCCCCACACACTGAAACTCCTTCCCCACACACTGAAACCATTCCCCACACACTGAAACGCATACCCACACACTGAAACTCTTCCCCACCCACTGAAACCCCTTCCCCACACACTGAATCACATTCCCCACACACTGAAACCCTTTCCCACACACTGAAACCCCTTCCCCACACACTGAAACCCCATCCACACACACTGAAAACCCGTCACCTCACACTGAAACCCCTTCACCACTCACTGAAACCACTTCCCCACACACTGAAACCCCTTCCCCACACAGTGAAACACCTTCCCCACACACTGAACCACATTCCCCACACACTGAAACTCCTTCAACACACACTGAAACCCCTTCCCCACACACTGAAACCCTTCCCCACCCACTGAAACCCCTTCCCCACACACTTAAACCCTTCCCCACACACTGAAACCCTTTCCCACACACTGCAATAATTACCCACACAGTGAAATCACCTTCCCCACATGCTGAAACCATTCCCCACGCACTGAAACCATTCCCCACACACTGAAACCCTTCCCCACACACTGAAACCCCTTCACCACACACTGAAACCCTTGCCTGCAAACTGAAACCCTTCCGCACACACTGAATCCCCTTCCCCACACACGGAAACACCTTCCCCACACAGTGAAACCCTTCCCCAAACACTCAAATCCTTCCCCACAGGCTGAAACCACTTCCCCACACACTGAAACCCTTCCCCACACACTGAAACCCTTCCCCACACACTGAAACCCCTTCCCCACACACTGAAACACATTGCGCACACAGTGAAACCCCTCCCCACTCACTGAAACAAATTCCCCACACACTGAAAGCCCATCCCCACACACTGAAACTCCTTCCCCACACAGAGAATCCCCTTCCCCACACACTGAAACACCTTCCCCACACACTGAAACACCTTCCCCACAAACTGAAACCCCTTCCCCACACAGTGAAACCCCTTACCCACACACTGAAGCAACTTCCACACACACTGAAACCCCTTCCACACACACTGAAACCCCTTCACCACACACTGAAACCCCTTCCCCACACACTGAAACCATTCCCCACACACTGAAACCCCTTCCCCACACAGTGAAACCCCTTCGTCACACACTGAAACCATTCCCCACACACTGAAACACCTTCCCCACACACTGAACCACATTCCCCACACACTGAAACCCCTTCAACAGACACTGAAACCCCTTCCCCACACACTGAAACCATTCCCCACACACTGAAACCCCTTCCACACACAATGAAACCCCTTCCCCACACACTGAAACACCTTCCCCAAACACTGAAACCATTCCCCACACAATGAAACCATTCCCCACGCACTGAAACCCCTTCCCCAAACAGTGAAATCCCTTCCCCACACACTGAAACCCCTTCTCCACACAGTGAAACCCCTTCCCCTCACACTGAAACCCATTCCCCACGCATTGAAACCCCTTCCCCACACACTGAAACCCCTTCCCCACACACTGAAATAACGTCCGCACACACTGAAACCCCTTCCCCACACACTGAAACCCCATCCACACACACTGAAAACCCTTCACCACACACTGAAACCCCTTCACCATTCACTGAAACCACATCCCCACACACTGAAACCATTCCCCACACACTGAAAACCCTTCCCCACACAGTGAAACACCTTCCCCACACACTGAACCACATTCCCCACACATTGAAACTCCTTCAACACACACTGAAACCCCTTCCCCACACACTGAAACCATTCCCCACACACTGAAACCCCTTCCACACACAATGAAACCCCTTCCCCACACACTGAAACCCCTTCCACACACAGTCAAACCATTCCCCACACACTGAAACCCCTTCCCCACACTCTGAAACCCCTTCCCCACACACTGAAACCCCTTCCCCACATAGAGAATCCCCTTCCCCACATACTGAATCACCTTACCCACACACTGAATTCCTTTCCCCAACCACTGAAACCATTCCCCACGTACTGAAACCCCTTCCCCACGCAGTGAAACCCCTTCCCCACACACTGAAACCCCTTCCCCACACAGTGAAACCCCTTCCCCTCACACTGAAACTATTCCCCACGCATTGAAACCCCTTCCCCACACACTGAAACCCCTTCCCCACACACTGAGACAACGTCCGCACACACTGAAACCCCTTCCCCACACATTGAAACCCCTTCCCCACACAGTGAAACCCCTTCCCCACACACTGAACCACCTTCCCCACTCACTGAAAACCATTCCCCACACACTGAAACCATTCCCCACACACTGAAACCCCTTCCCCACACAGTGAAACCCCTTCCCCACACACTGAAACACCTTCCCCACACAGTGAAACCCCTTCCCCACACACTGAAACAACGCCCCCACACACAGAAACATCTTCCCCACACACTGAAACCCCATCCCCACACAGTGAAACCCCTTCCCCACACTCTGAAACCCCTTCCTCACACACTGACACCCTTCCCCACACACTGAAACCCCGTGCCCACACACTGAAACACCTTCGCCACACACTGAAACTCCTTCCCCACACACTGGAACTTTTCCCGACACACTGAAACCCATACCCACACACTGAAAGCCTTCCCAACACACTGAAATCCCTTCCCCACACACTGAAACCCATCCCCACACACTGAACCCCTTCCCCTCACACTGAAACCCCTTCCACACACAATGAAACCATTCCCCACACACTGAAACCATTCCCACACACTGAAACCCTTCCCCACACACTGAAACCCCTTCCCCACACACTGAAACCCTTCCCCACACACTGAAACCCTTCCGCATACACTGAATACCCTTCCCCACACACTGAAACACCTTCCCCACACAGTGAAACCCTTCCCCACACACTGAAAATATTCCCCACACACTGAAACCCATTCCCCACGAACTGAAACCATTCCCCACACACTGAAACCCCTCCCCACACACTGAAACCCTTTCCCCACACACTGAAACACATTCCACACACAGTGAAATCCCTCCCCACACACTGAAGCAACGTCGCCACACACTGAAACCCCTTCCCCACTCACTGAAACTCCTTCCCCACACAGTGAAACACTTTCCCCACAAACTGAAACACCTTCCCCACACACTGAAACCCCTTACCCCACACTGATACCCTGTCCCCACACAGTTAAACACCTTCCCCACACACTGAAACGCATACCCACACACTGAAACCCTTCCCCACCAGCTGAAACCCCTTCCCCACACACTGAAACCCTTCCCCACACACTGAAACCCTTTCCCACACACTGAAACCCTGTCCCCACACAGTGAAACACCTTCCCCACACACTGAAACTCCTTCCCCACACACTGAAACCATTCCCCACACACTGAAACGCATACCCACACTTTGAAACCCTTCCCCACCCACTGAAACCCCTTCCCCACACACTGAATCACATTCCCCACACACTGAAACCCCTTCCCCACACATGAAACCATTCCCCACACACTGAAACCCCTTCCACGCACAATGAAACCCCTTTCCCACACAGTGAAACCCTTCCCCACACACTGAAGACATTCCCCACACACTGGAACCCCTTCCCCACACACTGAAACCATTCCCCACACACTGAAACCCTTCCCCACACACTGAAACCCTTTCCCCACACAGTGAAACCCCTTCCCCACACACTGAAACCCTTCCCCACACACTGAAACCCTTCCGCACACACTGAATCCCCTTCCCCACACACTGAAACACCTTCCCCACACAGTGAAACCCTTCCCCACACACTGAAAACATTCCCACACACTGAAACCCCTTCCCCACACACTGAAACCATTCCCCACACACTGAAACCCTTCCCCACACACTGAAACCCTTTCCCCACACACTGAAACTCATTCCACACACAGTGAAATCCGTCCCCACACACTGAAGCAACGTCCCCACACACTGAAACCCCTTGCCTACTCACTGAAACTCCTTCCCCACACAGTGAAACACTTTCCCCACAAACTGAAACACCATCCCCACACACTGAAAGCCCTTCCCCCACACTGAAACCCTGTCCGCACGCAGTGAAACACCTTCCCCACACACTGAAACTCCTTCCCCACACACTGAAACCATTCCCCACACACTGAAACGCATACCCACACACTGAAACCCTTCCCCACCCACTGAAACCCCTTCCCCACACACTGAAACCCTTCCCCACACACTGAAACCCTTTCCCACACACTGAAATAATTACCCACACAGTGAAATCACCTTCCCCACTTGCTGAAACCATTCCCCACGCACTGAAACCATTCCCCACACACTGAAACCATTCACCACACACTGAAACCCCTTCACCACACACTGAAACCCTTGCCTACAAACTGAAACCCTTCCGCACACACTGAATCCCCTTCCCCACACACGGAAACACCTTCCCCACACAGTGAAACCCTTCCCCAAACACTCAAATCCTTCCCCACAGGCTGAAACAACTTCCCCACACACTGAAACCCTTCCCCACACACTGAAACCCTTCCCCACACACTGAAACCCCTTCCCCACACACTGAAACACATTGCGCACACAGTGAAACCCCTCCCCACACACTGAAACAACTTCCCCACACACTGAAACCCCTTCCCCACACACTGAAACTCCTTCCCCACACAGAGAATCCCCTTCCCCACACACTGAAACACCTTCCCCACACACTGAAACACCTTCCCCACAAACTGAAACCCCTTCCCCACACAGTGAAACCCCTTACCCACACACAGAAGCAACTTCCCCACACACTGAAACCCC